>NW_006408548.1:22436138-22447129 GCF_000296735.1 Chrysochloris asiatica | reverse complement strand
AAAGTTGGAAGGAAAAATTTCTCTTTTCCACTGGAAGAGAAGAGGAAATAAACTTTTTCATACAAGGCTGCTATTTTGACAGTTTAATTTTTGGGGTGACCTTAGTAGAATGGTCTCTCTCTGGTCCTAACTGCGGATAGGCAGTGATTACCTTTTGTTTTTTGGCCGGACAGCTCTAGTTGGTGTTTTTTTAATAGTTTTCTTTGTTGTTGTTGTTCAGCCATAATGACTACTCTTTTTGTGCGCTTTTTCTGGACCTTAGCTATCAATAACAGGTGTGCTATAGGATGTGATCAAAAAGCATCAATGAAAATTTATTGGTAGTTCAGATCCCAGCTTCTAGGATCTTTTTAAGTTGGCCAAAGTTTTATCAAGCAAAGGGCATCTAACCAGGGGAATCATTTAGCATAACGCTGGGCACAGGTTACTTATCTTCCTTCTCCCTGCTTTGCCAGTTCACCAGCACTAACACTTACTCTTCAGATTTTGTGCAACATCCAGAGAGCAGACTTGGTTTCCTCACTTCTTTGCCATATCCCTAAGTGTTTCAGATATAAACTGTTAAGTCAGGTTTTTCAGCTGTTACCAACCCACATTGTACTGTCTCTGTGTGGTCCAGCCCAAACTGTTCATTCCGATCCCTTTGCTTTGCCATTTGCGAGTGTTTTAAATCATCAAGTCTCAACTTTCAAAAGTCCTGGTTCCCTTGACAGGACATACATGTGATGACTCTTTAGTGGATATTATGACCTACCAAGTCGAGATTGTATGTAGGTATGAAGAGAATTTTTCAAATAAATTGAACAATAAGCTGTGAACAGCATTAGAACTTTGTCCATTTCTTAACTTTAAAATATGCTGATATGCCTTAAACTGTAGTTGTAGATCGTTGTCATTTTGCTGTTTGGAAATAACCAATGTGTTTTGTAAAACATGTGTAATATACTTTCAATGTTAATGCAGAATTGTCATGTATGTAAGCTACATGTTAGACACCTGTCTTAAAACAAAACTAAACTAAAATCATTGCATTGATGCTAAGCATATCATTATTTCAAGTATAAAGGTAATCACTTAGCCAACAAGCTCAGCAATTTGGTGTCTGTTAAGGTAGGAGTGTGGGTGGACGGGTAATCTATGCATTTATCAATAGTGCCAAGACATGAAGTGGGGGAAAATATATTTTTACCTCTCTCTCTCTATGTATGTGTATATATTTATGTGCATATTTATATATATGTGTGTGTGTGTGTGTGTAGCAACAAAGTTTGATACAACAAAGTGTGTATATAAACATATATGGACTTCTGGTTTGGTGCTGTGGATCAGCACTCGACTGTGAACCACAATGTAGTCAGTTCAAACCCACCAGCTGCACCTTGGAAACCCTATATACAAGGTTGTTATGAGTCAGAACCAGCCTGATGGCACTTAACAACAATATCTGCTTATATATACATACACCAACAAACAGATAGTGACAGTACCAAGAATTACGAGATGAAGTACTAAATTAGTCTTGGAAAAAGTACAGTCAGAATGCTCCATAGAAGTGATGATGGTGATACTTCACCTCATGCATTTTGGATGCTACCAAGAGGGATCAGTTCCTGGAAAAGGACACCATGCTTGGTTAGAAAAAAAAAAAAGTGTCAGGGAAAAGATGGAGAATCCTCAACTATATGTAGTGACATAGTAACTGCAACAATAGAATTGTACATAGCAATAATTTTGGAAGTTTGCATAGGAGCTCACATACTTCATTCTGCTGAACGCGAGTTGCTATCAAGTCTAAATCAACTTAACAACAGCAAACAATATACACAGATAATTTTTATTAATAGAAAAATCAATTTTTCTTTTCCTCACTATGAAAACATAAGAATTTTAATGTAAACAATAAACATATATATAACAAATTTATACATATCCAAATATCAAAAATCCAAAGAATGTATGTTTGAATGGACATTAAATCCTGTAGTCAACTGGAATGCATATAAAACTCAACATAAAATCTAGGGGTCCTTAGGATATCTGAGCCTGCAGACTAATTGTACAAACAAAGTTTGAATACTGTGTAAAGTCTTGATTGCATGGCAAGTCAATCTACCTAGAAAAGATCTCATGTAATCTCAATCCCCTAATTTCTTAATTTCACATTCTCCTGGTCATTATATTAAGACCCCCTAGGTCATCTACCACATATTCTTAAAACTCTGGCACCTGACATGGGGGACTCCGCCATCTTTTGTTCTGTTTAATACTTATATTGAAGAAGATCCACCCTACCCCAACCTAGACTGTATTTTCTACTACCAAGTTTATTTTAGTATCATCCCCATACCAGCAACTTGAGAACTTGTTAGAAACGTGAATTATCTGAGTCTACTCCAGACCCACTGAACTGTGGCGCTGGGTCAAACAATATGCCTTTTAAATACCCCCCGCCCCTTCCCCCAGTGATTCTAAAACTCGCTCAAGTTTGAGACCTTTTGCTCTGCTCCATCATTCACATCCACTTGTCTTCAGGCTTCTCACATATCTGATCAATATCTTGAACTGGTCCTTCTCTGAATTTTTGAACCCTGGCATTCTAACATCTAGTTATAATCCATGTTTATTATGTTTTTCCTTTATTAAAACCCCTAAACCCTCTTAAACGCTAAACCCATCCCTGTTCCCTTTACTCTCCAGCCTGGATGGCATGCTTAAACAATTACATTGTATTCTCATGAATAGTCTCAATTCCCTCAACTCTTTAACTTTTGACCACAACTGGCTTGCCAATGTCATACCCTAAATCAGTCCAACAGCCTGTTTTTCCAAGTTGTTTCAGTGTTGCCAAGAACAGTTAGAGAAAATGACATAGCCATGCTTACCGACATTATTACAAATTTATTAAATCCAGCTTCAGTTGGAGTCTCTCCGCTGCTTGGCAATCATTCTATTCTTTTCTAGTCCACTTCCTTTCCCACCAACAGCTGCTGTTCCAAGACTTTGTAACTATCTCAAGTACCCAACCTCACCTTTCACCTTCATATGCTTTCATCATAAAAGAGTCACTAGGCAGGGACTCTTTAAACCTCCTCCTACACCTCTAAATACACTGACATATATATTTGTTACCATTCTTTCCTCCTTTCTTCCTATCTAAGATATGTGGTGAATTTCTTCCTAGTTAATTCCACCCATTTCCCTTTTCTTTGATCTTGTTTCCAGTAAAATCTTGATGCTTATCTCTTGATTATTTTGATAAGCAATGCTAAAGAACCATGTTGTCTGTGTGAACTGTCCATCTTAATTCTCAAAACACTCATGTGTGCTGCTGTCTTAAACCACATTTGCAGGCACAGATCCTGAGGTTCAGTAAGATTAAGTGATTTAACACACAGCTATTAGGCAGGTGGAGTAACAAGATCTCAGAATCTCTAATTTTATGTCTCTGGACTTTCTCACTACGTTGCACTGACTTAGTCTCATACACTTCCACTTCTCTGGATAAAATAATACATCAATTGCTTTATCCAAAGTTGAGTTGATTTTTTCCCATCACTACAAACTCCTTCCTACAACCATGTTCACTCTATCAAAATCCTCAACAATTGGTTTCTCACTTTAGATGACTTCGTCATCAAAGGTCACCACAATGTCCTCAGTGCCTCTTCACCCACCTCTTCATACTCTATGAAGTACCTTTTGTGTCTCCACAGTTCAGTCTCAATGAACCTTACCAGTCTCTTCTCCTGATGACATCCTTGTCCCACTCTACACACAATGTCACAAGCCCACAAGATGCCCATTTTTCTTGAAGAGAAAATATCCTTTTTTGCTACACATCCTTTTGACAAAATACTTTTTTTTAGTACTGAGTCAAAGGTTCTTCATCTGTGAAGTCTCCTAGGCCATTCCAACTTCCAACTATCTCAGGCAGACTAACCATGTCTGTCTGTGACCTTCAACTATTGATTCTACTTGCCCAGGATTTTACCTTCATTATCTACCTACCCCAATGTGCTGTGAACTTCTTGAAAAACACTGCTATTTTAAAGTAGAATTAAAACATACTGAACACTTCTTGTGACCTCCTCCTAATAACTTGTACACTTTTCCTCCTACTTTGGGTAATGATCCCTGGCAGTGCTGTAGGATAAATACTTGGTTGCTAACTGCAAGTTCAGCATCTCAGACCCTCAGCAGGAGGACACGATTTTTTGCTCCCATCAAGATTTACAGCTTAAGAAACCCTATATAGGGTCACTGTGAGTTGGAATTGATTCAATGGCATTGAGGTTTTATATTTGGGGAAACAAGTGCCTTCACACAGCTGTAACCAAACAATTTGCCTCAGCTGAAATAGATACAGCTTGCTTTCTTCCCCAAAACTTTTCTGATGAGAGACTAACTTCACACACATGTGTAATTTTGGATTCCATAGAGTTAACATCCACGTGCTCAAGCTTAATCAAAGGGAAACAGGAGCTGATGGACACATGTCTCCTTCTTTGGTCTCCTGAATGGTAGACACTTCTGCGGTTAGTAGATGGAACAACTCCGAAGGACCCAGTGGGCTTCAGCCTCATAGCCCATAGCAGTAACCAGCTCAATAATATCCCTCTGTGTTTCACTCTTCTCAAAACCCACTCCTATTTCCTGTGATTCCTTCTCAAAGTAAACTACTTACATTTTAAACCCTTCTCTCAGACTCTGACCCAGAGGAAACTCAAACAAAGACTATTTATAATCAGAATACTAAAGCTTAAACATGGTAGGTAACCTTGGGCAAATCACCTGACTTTCTTAGCTTTCAGTGTTTCTCATGCATAAACGGGACCTACTGAAAGGAATAATGCTAAATCTCATAAATTATAAAAGTACAGAACTTTATAGAGTATAATAGGTTTTAGAAATGTTGGAAGCAGTCATCTCCATATTGATTATTTTAAATTGTTTCAACATTTCTCACATCTTTGTGTCAATCAGAAAAATCCAGTAGATAATTTATGTAAAAAAAATTAAAAAGAAAATGTTGAAATCTTCTACTCAGAGAACATTAAGAACTATAGCTGGAATTATTAACACTGTAAACATTTAGTAAGTGCCTTAGTTAAATATTTTAAGGAGTGTAATCTAAAAAAAAAAAAGCAAACCTCATAGGGCAAGTTGTTGTTGTTATGTGCCATGGAGTCGGTTTCCGACTCATAGAGACCCTACACAGGGTTTCAGAGGCTGTAAATCTTTATGGGAGCAGACCGCCTCATCTTTCAAGGGAGAAGGGGTAAAAAAAGAAAGGAAAGGAGCTAGAGAGGGCAAGAAAAGTAAAGAAAAAAAAAAAAGAAATGTGGGTGGAAGGTGGGGTTGGCTTTTAAAACCAGGCTTCAAAGTGGTTTGATCCAGGCTGACACCCTGCTGAGATTTTGTATAACTACTTTAGATATTGAATGATGACAAAAACATCACAAGAAGATGAAAACAATATAAAGAGTCATGGCATCAAAAGCAAATGGTCTACATTCAACCATTTCATGACATAGCGTATGATCAAGAAACTATGGGACAGAAGGAAGAAGTCCAAGCTGCCCTGAAGGCTCCAGGAATTGATGGAATACAAAGTGAAATATTTCTACAAACTGATGGAGTACTGAAGACGCCAAGAAATCTGGAAGATAAATACCTGGCCGAGTGATTGGAAGAGATCCATATTTGTGCCCATTCCAAAGAAATGTGACCCAAGAGAATATGGAAATCATCAGATAATATCACAAGCAAGTAAATTTTTTAAGGTAATTCAAAAACAGCTGCAACAGTATATTGACAGGGAATTACCAGGAATTCAAGCAGGATTTAAAAGAGGATGTGAACATAGGGATTTCACTGCTGATGTCCGAGGGATCTCGGCTGAAGGCATTGAATACCAGAAAGTTATCTACTTGTGCTTTATTGACTATGCAAAGGTTTTTGACTGTGTGAATCATGACAAGCTATGGAAAACATTGTGGAGAATAAGTATTCTGGAACAATTAATTGTGCTCAGGAGAACACAGACCAAGGGGGAGTTATTTGAACAGACCAAGGGGATACTGATGGTTTAAAATCAGGAAAGGTGTGTGCTGGGGTTGTACTCTTTCACCATACTTATTCTATCTGTATGCTGAGCAAATAATCTAAGACACTAGATTGCATCAAGAAGAATGCAGCATCAGGATTGGAGAAAGACTCATTAACAACCTGCAGATGACACAACCTTACTTGCTGGAAACAAAGAGGAATTAAAATCTCACAGATAAAGACCAAAGAGCATAGCCTTTGGTAGGGATTACACCTTAATGTAACGAAAACAAAATCCCTCACAACTGGACCAATAAATAACATCCAGATAAACAGAGACAAGATTGACGTTTTCAAAGACTTCATTTTGCTTGGATCCACAATCAACACTCACTTAACCAGAAGTCAAGGAGGTAAAGGACCTATTGCCTTAGGAAAATCTGCTGAACAAGACCTCTTTAAAGTATTGTAGCATAAAGAGGACAGTTTGAGAACTAAAGGCTAGGCTGACCCAAATCATGGTAATATGCATGTGAAAGGTGGACAATGAATTAGGAAGACTGTAGACGAATTGATACATGTGATGCATTAGTGGGGAAAAAAAGGAAGACTACTAAGGAGATCGGGCTGCGAACCTTAAGGTCAGCGGTTCGAAACTACCAGCCGCTCCACGGGAGAAAGATGAGGCTTTCTACTCCCGTAAAGATTTACACCCTCGGAAACCCTGTACAGGGTCGCTATGGGTCGGAACCGACTCGACAGCACTTAACAACAACAACAACAACTAAGGAGATAGATTAGCGATGGCAGCCGCAAGTCTCAAGTGTAACACTTGTGAAGATGAGGCAGCATCGGGCAGTGTTTTGTCTGTTGTGCATGGAGTCGCTATGATTAAGAACTGACTCGAATGCACCTACTACTACCACCATATATTACTATGTTCAATCATGATCTCCATATTAGTAGAGGATCACCTGGGGATCTTGTTAAAATGTAAGTTCTGCTTCAGTATTTCTAAAGTGGATGGAAATGCAAACTCTCAGTAGAGATTCCAATAAAAATGAAACCGTTCAAAGCCCTATTTAAAGTATGGCAGATCTAGATTTGAATTCTCTTAAGTTATACAATTACTGTTTTTGGTTTAGTAAGTCATTTAAACTCTTTATAAAATGTGATTATTATCTTAAATATTAGACATAACATAAAGTACTTGAACCATTGTTAAGTGTTGTCAAGTCGATTTCAACCCATAGTGATCCTGTATAGGGTTCCAAGGAATGACTGGTGAGCTTGAACCACCAACCTTGCAGTTAAAAGGCTTTGCAGTCTGGCACATTAGCCCACAGCATCACATCAGGATTCCACACCAGGACTTGAAATGGACTTGCTTATAAATGGACCTCATAGTCATGTCATCATCATCATCGCATTTGCAAGCCTCAGCATCCTATCACCTCCTGTAATAAAAGTGCAATGTCCAAAGTAGAAAGTCACATATTCAAAACGATATCAAAAGAAGACAAGTGTAATGGATTTTTTTCCCTCTAAAGTAGCTTTTGGAATTTTACTTTTATTTTCTCTTTTAAACTAATCTGAGAATGCCTCTGGAGACAGATAATCTTCCATAGCTGAGTATAAGTGAAGCGTATCCATGGTGGATGGTAAGTCTCACGGGATACAGCCTGGTTTGCAAAATGTGTGTCATCAGCAAGGTATCTCTGATGCAGCACTTTTCAGCTCAAAGGTAGAATACATGTGTGGTTTTAAGCAAGCTGCACTGTAAGACACGGTGTTTAATATAACCTTAATGGAACTGACCAATAGCCCATCCAGCAGATGCCAGTCCTCTTCAAATAACATCAGATGCTTCAATGGAAAACACAAAATGGTTCAAATATTCTTTACCATGCTCTGCAATGCCATAGAAAGAATTTATTCTTGACCTCATCCAGTCATTGAACTAATTCCATAAGCAAAAGATTTTACAGCCTTCATAATACTTTTATCCTTACTAGTCAAACTGTGGATGCTATCAAATATATATTATACACATACAGAATCCATGAGAGTTCACCTAGTTCATTCGTGTATGCCTTTAAAATACTATCCCTTTTAGTTTGAATTTGTTGCTTCTTCTTGTTACGATGAAAAAATGTAGTATAATTAAGACCTGTATTTTATTATCTTGTAGTGCTTTATAAACATGGAGATAGTTATCATTTTGGCCAGTGTCTGCTCAAAGACAGGTCCTGTGCTGCTAAGCAATACATTCCATATTAGTGGTATTTCAGCTCCACTTTACAAGTAAGGGAATATGAGGTCCAAAACACATAAATTATTTCATCCCAATTTCTTATAACTAATAAGTTTCAGAGTTAGATTGGGACCTGTTCTGTCTGACCTCAAGCATCTAAGAGTGCACTTCCCCTGAAATGCTGTACAGAATCATGAGAGGGTACCCAGGCAAGTTAGAATGTTTAATATAAGGGAGGGAAAAGGAAGGTTCACATCGACTTTGGAATCTGATCATTGAAGTCAGAACACTGGGATTGAGCAACTGTGTGATTTGGGGCATGTAATATCTTTGTCTCACTTTATCTGCAAAATGGAGGCAACAAACTTTCTTGCCTATACATAAAATAACTCTTTTTGACCTCTTACATACCTGGCACAAAGAAAATATCCACTATTGGTTGTTGCTATGATAATTATTGCATTAGCCTTGCTAGTCTAACTGTAGGTGCTATTAAAATATGTTGTTGTTGTTGTACCATGGAGTCAGTTCTGACTCATTGTGACCCTGCACAGTGTTTCTGAGGCTGTAAATCTTTAGGGGAACAAAATGTCTCATCCTTCTCCTACAGAAACACTGGTAGTTTCAAACTGCTGACCTTGAGGCTGGCAGCCCGACTCATAAACACTATGCTACCAGAGCTCCTTACTACACACATATAGAACCTGTGGATATGATTATTAAAACCCTGCAGAAGCTGATCCATTCAAAGGTAACCAAGACAATAAACCCAGCCTTCATTCAGAGGCTTTAAACATTGCTCATTTAAACCACTTAATAGGCTTTTTGATTGAATCAGCATAACTGTGTCGACATAACATAGTCATATTCATAAACCTGCAGCTCTTTAAGCAATTGATCACTGTCCATCAAGGCTGTGCAATAAATATAAAGTGAATCTTCCAAAATATAATGAAAACCTGTTGTTGTTTGTAAGTGCCATGGTGTCGGTTCTGACCCATAGTGACCCTGTATGGGGTTTCCAAGGAGCAACTGGTGAGCTTGAACCACTGACCTTGCAGTTCAAATGGATTTGCAGTCTGGCACATTAACCCACAGTGCCACACCAGGACTCCTAGGTTCTACAAAATGCTTTATTGCAGGAGAAAATCTACTTCAGAGTTAACCTCTAGGTAATTGACTAGAGCATGCAATTACTAGCTATAAGGGACCTAAAGTTATTTTTTGATTTTTTTTTGGTCAGTTTATGTCTTGTTACTATTCCTTTGTGTGTTTTATATTATTGTCATTGCTTTTGTTAAATGCCAAGGAATCGGTTCTGACTCACAGTGGACCTGTGTAGGGTTTCCTGGTAGCAGTTGGTGGTTTTGATTCATAGACCTTGTAGTTAGCACTTCAATGCTTATCCTATAGTGTCACATCATGACTCCTTGTTAATACAGTAGGCAAAAAAAAAAAAAAAGGGAAATTATGGAAAAACATGAAGTAACAGTTTATCATTCCCAAAAATGTGTTTTTATATTGGTTAGTTCAGTAGAACAGTGTAGGCTTAGTACAATCTCTCTACAGGTCAATTTCCTGGGTGGAAATCTGACATTAATTAGTTGTGCATTTTGATTGAAAAATTTATCCTCAGTGTGCTTCCATTTCCTCATCTTTAAAATAGGGATGGTAAAAACTGACAGCTTGGTAATATAACAAAGACTTGAGTGCTTACTTTGGACTAAATACTACCCTATATTCTGTGGATATCAAAATAAATGAAATGGACTAATTTTCCTAAAGACTTGAGTGCTTACTTTGGACTAATACTACCCTATATTCTGTGGATATCAAAATAAATGAAATTGACTAATTTTCCTGCCTTTAATAAGTTTATATTCATATGGGGAAAGAAATACAAAAAAATATAGCTTGTGAAATGTGATAAATTCAGCATTGCCTTTAATTCAGAAAGCAATACATTTTGTGATATTAATTCTAGAATAACCCTTTTAGCTTTACTGAGTCTCATAGTGAAAAATAAATGAACACACCGACAATATGGTAGCCTCATGGGACTAGTCCAAACTGAGATGTGCACTAAGGATAAAATACACTAGTGATGAAGACTTAGCATGAAAGAGACAATAGTATATAACTCATGGATGCTTTGCACTAACCACATATTGAAATGAGATTCTGAATATATTAGTTTAAATTCAAGGTATTAAATTAATTTCAGTTGTTTAATTTTGCTTATTTTAAAAACATGGTTTGTGGACATTTTTTAAGTACTTATGCATTAGTCTGTTATAGTTCTATTGGACAACACTGGGCTGGAGAGTAATGGGATAGAGTGGGGCATGAGGTGGGGCATAGAAGTCCCCTCTACTAAGGTGACATTAGTGCAGGGACGAAAAGCAAGTTGACAGGGTGAGTTATATGGTTTTGTGGGGAAAGAAGCATTATAAACAGAAGTAACAGCTAAGGACACATGAAATAATTTATATTAGACAACTAAGAAAGGAGCTAGTACATCATGAAAGTGTAAACTTCAATTTTCATGATTATTAAGTCTCAAAAAACTGGACTGATATTTACAGATCTGCATTTGGACAATATGGTTGATTTTAAAAAGAAATCGTAAGTTTTTGTTTCTGAGAATGATCTCAGTATGACCAGGATTAAACCACTGCTAAGAATTAAG
>NW_006408548.1:22430482-22434575 GCF_000296735.1 Chrysochloris asiatica | reverse complement strand
GAAAATATCACATTTATCTGTGGATTATCAAGAACTCCGTGTATTAAATTAATACATATAACAATATTAAGATAAAAAACAATTTGCCATTAACTGCCAGTGGCCTCATTTGTTACACTCGGGCATATAGGGCCTCGAACCTCTGACCAGTCTTACACGGTCCGCAACATATAATGGTTTATGTTGAAAAGAATTTTCCTTCAGATTAATATACAGTACCTGTAGTTACGATACTTAACAATAACGTATGTAGTTATAAGTTAAATGGAGCCCTGGTGTGGAGCTGTAGGGAACGGACTTGGCCCAAGATTGGTGTGAACCACAAAGTCAAGGTTCAAACCCTCCACTCACTCCTGAGAAACCATGTGCAGGGTGGCAAGAGTCTGAACAAACTCGATGGCACTTAACAACAACAACATATCTTCAATTTATATTAACTCTGTTCTTATGGATCTCTACCCTTTTCTGTGAATTGAATCAACACTTTCCTTTGCCCCCTAGCTTCTGGTAGCTTAGGTCACTGAGAGGCAACAGAAGATGTGTGGCAAAACAAATATAACCTTAGGGCTTTGAGTTCCCTGATGGGTCAACCAAGGGTTGGCTGTGTCCTTCCATCAAAGACTTGGGAGACAACCTTCACCACACAGGTCATAAATGACAATTATTTTCCTTTGTCCAGGGTACTGCATCTAGCAGCATACATGTCACATATTGGGCCCTTAATAAATATTTGTTACATGAATGAATTAACCTTTATATTCTATGTTGCTCATTCAATACTAGGTAGATACTTAATAAATTTTTGCTTTGATATTGAACATCACAACCCTAGTATAAAACCAGAGTCTTGCAAGTGTGTCTGGATAAGCAGTGGACTGCTAACTGCAAGGTTGGAAGTTCAAGCCCACCTCAAAACACTTATGCAGGATTTCTCTGAGTCGAAACAAACTCCATGGCACTTACCAACAAGTATCCAAAAATGGTGGGGCACTGACTAATATTTCCATGAAGAGGTGCCATATGGTATGGAGATAACCTTGGTGAACTACAGATAGCTGAGATATTCAGTAGAGACAGTTAGGACTCAGCTCCAGACACTTAACCACACACTCACAACAACAACAACAACAACAACAACATCAAAATTTATGTTAAAATTTCCCCATTAAAAAAATTAGTTATTAATTAAAATCAGTATGATATACTGCGTGACTCAATAACATGTCTGCCAAGCATAATGCTCCAGTAGGCTATCTATCTAAGATCCATACCCACCTTCCTGCTCTAAATATAATAAATCTCATAAATATGAGCACCCTGAACTAGTGAACTCCTTTAAAAACACCAAAAGTAGTTTCTTGAAATAAATTAAGAAAGAACAACATGTACTCTTATGTTTCTCTAAAACTTCTCTAGTAGAAGTCACAAAGAATGTGAGACAAAACTACTAACTGGAACTTAGTTTGAAAACTTAATCAAAAGACAATTTTTCCATGCTGAGATCTCAAGGATTCCATGATTGTCATTTGTAGTGTGAGTTCTTCTTCCTAAGTGGACAAGGGAAGGCAGAGAATATAATCATAAGAGTTTCTCAAGTCATTTTGTCAATCTCTTCATTTTACACATGAAGAAATCAAAAGTTGAAAGAATAGGATATTCGTCTGATGTTATGTGATGGCAGAACTAGCAACAGAACACCCTCAGTGTCCCAGTGCATCTTTCTGCCACCTCAGGAATCCACTTGCTCCATGGTGCCTTTCCTTTGATTCAGAACCATTGCATTAGATGTACCTCTTGCTGTTCCGCTCATGTGTTTAGATTTGAGTCTCTAAACTGCCTCTCACTTCCTGACCTGCAGTACCCGATCACTCAATTCCTGCCACGCCCACACCAAACCCTGGTTGCCAAAGCCTCAGCCTGGGACATATGCCCAGATGAGCTCAGTCACCAGGGACAAAGCATGAATTGGCCAATGATGTTGGAGGTGGAGGTGGGAAGTGGAAATTTATCACTCTTGTATTCTGTGGAACATCTGATGTGCTGCTTTGCCTCCTCCAAGGGTCTAACTCAGTCCCACATGGTGACTTGTCCTTAGAATAGTTACTCATTGGTCACAGGATTAACAGTGACTAAACAATCACCTTACTTTCTCAACAGAACAAAAACAGAACAAATTTCCACCAAAGCCATACAACTTTACATAATTTCTCCCTTGGTTTTTACCAAGGTTTCACTTGAAAATGTGTCCTTGTTATGCAATCAACTTTTAACACGTCACCTGTGACCACATAATTGCATAAAAATTAATTCTTTTGCATTGGTCATATATTATTTATAACTTGATGATTTTCAGAAAGCAAGATTTTACAATGTGTTTCCAAGCAGTAACTGCTCACTTAACTAGAGACAGAAAGTGAACCTCAAAGAACATGTTCTCAAGCACATGTCCACATTAGCTTTATAAGCCTATCATGAGAGGGTAGCCATGGGACAAGAGGTTTATTATATTTTTAAATCTGTTAAGTGCCAAAGAGTCCATTATAATTATTACCAGTTCCCAGAAGCCTATTGCTCTGCATACACCAAGCACCATGCAGATAGCTGTGTGCCACTCAACTCTTTAACACTCAACTTTTGGGAGCCATTTAGATGGATAGATTGAGAAACAGATGACAGAATAATGATAGAGAAATGACGGATGGGTGGATGAAAGATGTGATGGTTGGATAGAATACAATGAGAAGGGATGAAATGGGATAGAAAGGATAAATATAAATATAAAGTCTAATAATAGGGACAAGATTAAGCTCAGGAAGCTAACAGTGCATTTTGTTTTCCTTCTTTTTCAAGTGGCTGCCTCAGCCCACACTCCTCTGTATGTAAAGACATACCCATGACATACCTATAGCAACCATTTGAAAAGCTTGATGAAGTTTTAAGTTCAAAGCCTTTCGGTAGCTTATGTTCAATAAAACTCAGACGTGATACAGACCTGAGTGGCCTTACTTGCCAAAAGCATTTATTATGATTTAAAGAAAAACAGTGTGAACTGATGATCTGAAGTATACTACTGGGGGAGACAGAAATGCTTAGTTAAGTAGTCATCATTCTTTTTTAATAACTCCTACTTAGATTGGCTTCATTATGTGACTTAACAAATCACAGCATCTTTATTAAAGGCACTTAAAGTATTCACCATGAAATGAAATTCCAAATGCTTGAATTACTATAAACTGTGCACAGGTGTGGGATTGTTGACAATCCTTTGGTGCAATAGGAAGTCAAGCTTCCATTTATACTTCATGGCACAGCAAGTACTGGGTTACTCTGAAATTTTAGGATAACAAGAAAGCCAAAAATATGAAGCAATTATCATTACAGATCAAAGGAGACACCACCATCATGGTATCTCCTTTAATGACATTGCAAGTGCTTCCTTGTAAGAAACTTAGAAAGCAAAGGGGGATCTCTACATATAGAAAGGGTTTTAATTCTTCAGTGCTTTAAAGAGATTTAAAAAAAAATGTGCAGACTAGAGAAGTGTATGCTAATATGGGCAAAACCTGAAATGGGCTCCCCTGGGATGGGAGCATTTGGAAAGGGCACGGACAATTTGAGTACAATTATAAATTTCTTCTGAAGGTGAGATCATTTGAGGAAGTACTGGTCTCTTTAACTATGTCTTCATTAATGTTTCTAATTAGTAATATCTAGTCCTCAAATCAACCCTTAGAGACAGGAAAAATGAAAATTGGAGCAGATGACAGCACAGCTCTTTCTGAATGTTGAAAGATGAGCAAACAAGATTTTGTATGTGTGCCTGTGGTTAATGACCTGAAATAATTTAGTGGCGGCATGGAAGGAGCTCTGGGCTGGGAACATACAGGTTCATGTTAGCACTGGTTCTGGGATTCAATGAATGGAAGACCTGGGTATGCATCTCAGTTTCCTTACTTGTCAAAGGTGGTGATGGTGGTGATTATGTACTGTGGAGTTGGTTCTGACTCACAGCGACCCTGTACAGGGTTTCCGAGGCTGTAAATCTTTACAGGAGCAGAAAGCCTCATCTTTCTCCCGCGGAACAGCTGGTAGT
>NW_006408548.1:22409596-22430382 GCF_000296735.1 Chrysochloris asiatica | reverse complement strand
TCGATTCATAACCACTACACTACCAGAGTTATTTGGATTTATTTTTAGCTCAAAAACTCTCTGACAACAAGGTCATTTTTTAATATTTAGACCAATACCTGCCAAATGTCACTTTAAACTTTTTTGTGTTTAAGTTAAAAACAAAACCTATGGGTTAATTTTGGTTTTACTTACTAATATAGACTACAGCAGAAACTAATAAAGATACTACTTATGAGGCAGTGAGAGTAGAAGTTTGTAAGCAGTATATCATAATATGCATACAAACACTCTTTAAAAGAGCTTTTATTACCTGGCTAGGGTCAGCAGTTCAAATCCACTAGCTGCTTCTCGGAAATCCTATACGGGGTTGCTATGAGACTGAACTGAATTGATGGCACTTAACAATAACAGAAGGGTAAAATCAGTTGTCCAAGAAGACACAGCTCATTTATGGCAGAAATTGCATTTAGACTCAGGCAAACCCAGGCTAAAGGTAATACAGAAATGGCTACAATCATGCACTGACAGAGAACTTCCAGAGGTTCAAGCTGGATTCAGAAGAGGCCGTGGAACAAGAGATATCATTGCTGGTGTCTGATGGATCTTGGCTGAAAGCAGAGAATATCAGAAAGATGTTTATCTATGCTTTATTGACTACACACAGGCTTTTGATTGCGTGGATCATGACAAGCTATGGACAACATTGTGAAGTATGAGTATTCCAAGGACACTTAATTGTACTTCTGAGGAATCTGTACCTGGACCAAGAAGCAGTAGTTCAAACAGAACATGGGAACACTGAATGTTTTAAAATTGGGAAAGGTGTGCAACAAGGTTGTGTTCTTTCACCATACTTATTCAACCTGTATGCTGAGCAAATAATACAAGAAGTTGGGTTCTATGAAGAAAAACGTGGTATCAGGATTGGAGGAAGATTCATTAACAACCTGCGATATGCAGATGATACAACCTTGCTTGCTGAAAATGAAGAGAACTTGAAGCATTTAGTGATGAAGATCAAGAACACAGCCTTCGGTATGGCTTGCATCCTCACCACTGGACCTATAAACAACATTCTTATCAATGGAGAAAAGATTGAAGTTGTCAAGGACTTCATTCTTCTTGGATCAACTATCAACATTCATGGAAGCAGCAGTCAAGAGATCAGACGACGTATTGCATTAGGCAAATCTGCTGCACAGGAACTTTTTAAAGTGTTGAAGAGCAAAGATTTCAGCTTGAGGACTAAGGTGCGCCTGACCCAAATCATGGTATTTTCAATAACCTCAAATGGATGTGAAAGCTGGACAGTGAATAAGGAAGATCCTAGAAGAATTGATGTCTTTGAATTGTGGTGTTGGAGGAGAATACTAAAAGTGCCATGGGCTGCCAAAAGAACCAAGAGATCTGTTTTGGAGGAGATGCAGCCGGAGTGCTCCTTGGAGGCCAAGATGGCTAAACTTCGTCTCTCATACTTTGGACGTGTTGTCAGGAGGGAACAGTCGCTGGAGAAGGATGTCATGCTTGGTAAGATGGAGGGTCGGAGAAAAAGAGGAAGGCTCCCAACGAGATAGATTGGCCAGGTGGCATCATTATTGGACTCAAGTGTGGCAGCGGGAGTGAGGTTGGCCCAGGATCGGACATTGTTTCGTTCTGCTGTGCATGGGGTCACTATGAGTTGGTTCCGACTCGATGGCACTTGACAAAAACAACAACAAACTCAGGCTACTCCTTCCTACTGTCACTGTTCGAATCCACTACCATTTTCATTTATAATTTGATTCCTGAGTGTTCCAGTCAATTTCATAATTTCCCCTGAGTATGGATAGTTAAGCTGCTTTCATATAATACCAATTTTCTTTAAGATACTTGTAATTCTTATGTGAAAATAATTTGATATTATTCTATTATATTACTTAGAATTAAAAGGATTAAATAATAAAATTAGTTATATCATTTTATTCCTTATGTGTTTTCATTGATTTCTTCCATATTCAATATTATAAATCATTTTATTAGAATATGATTTGTGCCCACACAATTCCAATATCTACATTTCATCATCAACTTTCAAAAAAACAATATATTTATTTTAATGTTCATACTAGAATTTAACTCTCATAAAGCAGATTCTCCTCCAAGACAAAGGTCAGTTTCCAACGCTTCCCTGATAGGATAGTACTGAGAGACTTAAGACCATAGGCTATACTGCAACTAAGATTGTGACTAAAGTCTCATAGGCCCAATACTCTATTTCATAAGTCATAAAATAAAATGCACTAAATATACTTGTCAGTGACATCTTATACCTTTCACATTAGTCGGAATGCATACCAAGCTGTTGAGCATTTCCATTTGCTACCTTCTTGAGGATTTCATATGCCTTTAGTGACAATGAAATGCTCACAATTTCATTTTGCTTTCACGAGGCAAGTAACTACACTAAAGGGCAAGTGTATTGTTTGCTATCTTTGCCAAATTCTAATTCCAAGTGTTCAGTGCCTTTTCTCGTTTTATGACTCAGAGTTGTCTGCACCTGCTTCTCACTAATAATGTAGTTGCCATTTTTACCGGAAAGTGTTCTAACCCGCAGCTCATTCACCTCCCTCTGTCAGAAAATTTCTTCTCTCTCTAGGCTTCTTCACAAAAATCTAACCTTTCTCTTTAGCCTCCTCTTTTCTTCCTAAACTATCAATTATTCAATTCATAATTATTAATACAGGTGACTCTAGTCAGATATTTGAACTAAAAATATTGAGGCTGTATCAAACATTATGAGCAAAAGGCTGCATATGCTATACTTTCACAAAGAAAATGTGTAGAGTAACGTGAACTACTATACATATACTGTTTTTCATTATTACTTTAAAAAATAAATAGTTCTGTAAGATGTTACAAACCTAATTACACACTTATCATATGTCCCAGTTCTCTCACTCCTAAGGAGTTTTCCAAGGGAAATGAAAACTTTGTACAAAACACCCAAAACATAGCCATGTGCAAATCCATACAATAATTTTATTTGTCATCACCAAAAACTGAAAACAACAAAAACATCCATCAATTCTGACAAACTGTGGATAAGGCAGAATATTATTCAGCTGTAGAGGGGACAAGGTATTCATACACACAATTACATATATGAATTTCAAAAGCTTTAGGTGATGTGAAAGAAGTAAGTATTAAAAGACTACATACTACTGTATGATTACAATCATATGACAGTCTGGAAAAGGCAAAACAGATTAAGGCTTCTAGGAGCTGAGGGTAAGGTTGGAGGAATGAGGTTAGGGGAAAGTAATGCAATATATATATATATTGGCAATAGCTACATAAATGTAAGCATTAGTATAATGACGCTGTAGGAGGAGCGCTAGATTTTGAACCACAGGTCGACAGTTCAAACCCACCAGCTGCTCCTCAGAAACACTAAACAGGGGCTCTATGAGTTGGCACTATCTTGACAGCACTTAACAATATAACAACAACAGAACTATAAACTGTTATATATAAACTATACAAAAGTGGTGAATTATACCATAACACCAATAGATGAATGAGCATTTTGTTGTTTTAAATAAATTGTGTCTGCTGAGCCAATGATTTGGTAAGATGGTGGTTGGGTAGTAACGGTTATTAAAAGTTAGATATAAGGCCACAAGGGGAACATTCTGCCTTTGTACTAGTGACAGTCTCTAAAGAGTAAAGGCCCAGGAGGGAGTGGCATATCTGTATGTCATGAAGTGACTTTGCCTCCCCAGGTCATAATGGATTGAACTTAGATACAAAGTCAACTCCAGGGCTCCTACCTATATAGTTTTTCAGAGCTGGGACTTTCTTTAAAAAAAAAAAAAAGTCAACCCTGTGTTTCAATCTAGTCCCTCAGAATGTCTTTTTAGAGTGCAAACTGAAAACAAAGAGAATTTGATAGTGAAAAGTGAAGACACAAAGAGAAGCAGAAGGTGAGTCATATTAATGGAGAAGTACTAGAATGAGGCCACGTGAACCTGCTGACGCGGCATCAGGATTATCAACTCCTGAGTTCCATTTTGTTTTCCCTAAAACCTACTCCCCCTCTAAGATTTAAAGCCTCAGAAAGCCTATAAAGGTAGCTATGAGTCGGCACTAACTCAATGGTACTTAACAAGGTCCAGTTATGTAATTTTTTCTGGATACCTATGATGTGTTTAAGGAGTTCTGGTAGCGCAGTGGTTACAAATCGAGCTGTGAACCACAAGGTCAGCAGTTCGAAACTACCAGCTGTTCCATGGGAGAAAGATGAGGCTTCCTGCTCCCGTAAAGATTTACAGCCTCGGAAACCCTGTACAGGGTCGCTATGAGTCAGAACTGACTCCAAGGCACACAACAACAACAACAACATGATGTGTATGATCCCTTTCTGCTGCCTGCATATTTATCATAAGCTTAAAGCAACAGAATATAGTCTCTCACAGTAATGAAGTAGGAAGTCCAAAAACGAAGTTTTCAGTGAGGCCATTTCTACTTGGGAGCTATGAGAGAAAACTTGTTCAGGGTTCTCTCCTAGTTTCTAGTGGGTTCCAGCAGTCCTTGTTGGTCTTTGGCTGGTAAATGAATCTCTCCAATCTCTGCTTTTGCTTTCACATGGTATGCTCCCTCTGTGAACTTGTATCTTTGTGTCCAAATTTTTCTCTATTTCTAAGAACACCATTCAGTAGATTAGGACTCATCCTAATCCAGTGGGATCTCATTTTATCTCCATTACTTCTGTACAGACTCTATTTCCTAACAAAATCATATTCTGAGGCGTCAAGGAGTCAAAAGTTTTCTTGGGGACTTAGTGGGGAACACTATTCAACTCAGGCCAGTCTGCATCACCTGAGATATGTGAGAAGCCTTCCAGGAAGCCTGTGGGTCATGTACTGAGTTAACTTTTCTTTCTAGACTTTCTTCATTTAACAGGGAGGGTTTCTCTGTTTTGCAATGCTCTGGGCTTGAGTTTATCCTTATCTCCCTAGGGTTTTCCATACATAAAATATATAATGTCCTTACCACAAGATGATTCAGAACGTCTTATATTCTAATAGTAATTTTGTAAATGTTAGAGAAATGATTTGAATACTTGGAATAATTTCACCACTAACTCACATTAACTTTTTTACAACAATAATTTTAAATCGATTTTGGTATAAATCATCTAGTTTTGACAGTCACTAGTCCCATATAGACGGACATCGCTAAACTTCTATCTGATGCTATACTATAGAGAAGATGAGCATGTATTTTTCTAAAGAAACAAACAAAACCCTCACTTACCCTGCCTTTAAAAAATTTAAACACATCCAAGTCATTTGGTGTTTATATTTAGTTTTATGAACATGTCTATTTCCAAAAATATTAAAAGGAACATAAATAGAAATGTCCAAGGCCAAGCCTTATCTAATCCAAGAGCTGTGAGAGAGAATGCTGAGACTCAAGAAGATGAACCACAGCAATGGGATGAAGATTCCTACTCTAACTAGGAAACCCACTTTTCTACCTCTCCCATATTACTGGGCATGATAATCTGTTAGAATAAAATTAAAGAATAACAGACCAAATAACATGCAATGACACCAATTTAAATTTTGCAAACTTAAGCACCTTTGATTCCCTTTGGAGTCCTGGTGTGGTGCTATAGGGTAAGTACTAGACTTCTAGCCACAAGGCAGGAAGTTTAAATTTACAAGTCACTCCTCAGAAACCCTAGAGAGGGTAGTACGAGTTGAACTGACTCCATGCAACTTAACAACAACAACAACAATATGGCTCCCTATGTAGGAGAAAGATGAGACTTCCTGCTCCCATTAAGATTTACAGCCTCAGAAATGCTATGCAGAGCAGCTATGAGTTAGAGCTGACTGGACTGCAAATAACAATAATAATGATGACAACTGATAACGACGTGCTGTTGGTGTTAAGTGCCATCAAGTCAGTTCTGACTCATAGCGACCCTTTGTAGGGTTTCCAAGGAGCAGCCGGTGGGTTTGAACCACCAACTTTGTTGTTAGCAATAGAGTGCTTATCCTAGAGCACCACACCAGGACTCCAAGAACAACCTAGCTTAGTATAAGGAGTCCTAGGGGAGAGGTAGAATAAGCATTGGACTGCTAACCAGAAGGTTGGCAGTTCAAACTCATCCTCCACTCCATGTGAGAAAGATAAGACTGTCTATTCCCATAAAGACTTCCACCACTGGAGACCCTGGGGAGTCCCTATGAGTCAGAATTGACGTTATGGCAGTTGGGTATAGCCTATTAGACCCATAAAACCAAGGAACCCTGTTAGTGTAGTGGATTATGTGCTGGGCTGCTAACCACAGGTAAGCAATTTTTATCTACCAGTTGCTTTGTGGAGAAAAATGAGGCTTTCTGCTCCCATAAAGATTTGCAACTTCAGAATCCCTATACAGGGTTGCTACGAGTTAGAAACAACTCAGTGGCATACGACTAAGACACAGCCACCCATAAAACGTAACCCACCCCTTAGTGGGGCACATTTCTGGTATAAATCATCCAGCTTTGA
This sequence comes from Chrysochloris asiatica, assembly GCF_000296735.1. Lineage (NCBI taxonomy): Eukaryota > Metazoa > Chordata > Mammalia > Afrosoricida > Chrysochloridae > Chrysochloris > Chrysochloris asiatica. The sequence goes on along the minus strand of NW_006408548.1, from coordinate 22,423,857 downwards.
CAGCCACTGATCCCATACAAATAGACAGCACTAACATTCTGTCTGTCACCATCCTATAGAGAAGATGAGCATATATATATTTGTCTAAAGAAGCACATAGAATTTGATGGCTCTCACTTATTCTGATTATGAATGAGTACAGGTCCTCAGAGGGACAATGCATTTTCATGTATGAGGAAATTACTCCCCTTAACCCTTATGGCAATGGATAGGTAACTAGTCTTGAAGTTGCTATGCTCTGTTCCACGTCTGCACCGCAGGTGATAGTGGTCACTTAGCCCTGACATGCCCTTCTCTCCTTGAAAATCAATATGGATCCCCATGACCCTTCCCACAAATGCTTTAAAATAATCATGCAGGAAATGTGGTGCCCATGTTGAAGAGTAGTATCTCTGCCTGCCAGGTCAGGTACTCTCAGTTATTACCTAGGGAACACTTCACCTAACATTGGCTTGTTGATTCTATGATCTCATATATTTTTCAAAATGTCTTTATATTGAATGCTCATTATACTTATTCCCATATTTCAACCTGTAATGTTTCTATAACCTGAACATATTTGTATTTTCTTGGTTTAAGCCATAAAAAATAACACAATTTTATATAATGGAAAAATATAATTTTAAGAAAAAGATTCCTAATTAATATGTATGCTTTTTGAAAATTTATAAAACTTTTAATCTGGGACATTTCACTATCTGTAGCCACTGACATGAAAATTCCTTTCAGAGAGAAATGAGAATAGTTCATAAGGCGATTATTTTAGTTTGCAAATATATAAGCTCTTAAAAACATGGATTTTACTGTTGCCTGAATATATAAAACCCGTTGGCTGCCTTTATCTACTCTGAGCAAATATGTTTTCTCTACTCAATCAAAAGTAATTTATTTCTTAAACCCATCATATCCTTTCAGCTTCTACTGACAGTAAATTCATTCTTTATTTACCTCCTAAATATTCCAATGGACTCCAAACTAGCTTTGACGCTTTTAGTTAAAGCCACCATGCACACACAAACATTCTCTCTCTTATCCTCTCTGACCAATTTTCCAGTGATGTTTTCAGTATAACCACACTTTTCTATGTATGCAAAACTTAATTTATATCCATGGATGCTAATTTGGTCAACCTCAAGGCCATCATTGGAAGGAGTCAGGAAGGTACCTGTGCATTTATATGAAAGATGTCTCCTTTATTTCCATTGTTCAAATATAAACCCACATACCTACACTGAGAAGCTCTTTATAGGCTTCAAGTACACACTCAGCAGAATACAAGGGAAGACTCATACAATAAAATAGACTATCTCTGGAGTCTTCTACTCATTCCTAATCAGAATGAGTAGGAGCCACCAAATTTTGTATGATTCTATGGTGTTTCCTTTGACTTTTGCATATAAGGGACATTACTCCTTCTAAGGAGCTCTGGTAGTATAGTGGTTACGAATCGGGCTGCAAACCGCCAGGTCAGTAGTTTGGAACTATCAGCTATTCCGCAGGAAAAAGATGAAGCTTTCTGCTCCCATAAAGATTTACAGCCTCAGAAACCCTGTGCAGGGTTGCTATGAGTTGGAACCAACTCCACGGCACATAACTACCACCATCACCACTCCTTCTAAGGAGCTCTAGTGTGGTGCTGTGGATTAATGTGCTAGACTGCAAAGTTGTTTAAACAGCAAGGTTGGCGGTTCCAGCCACTCCTTGGAAACTCTATACAGGGTTACTATGGGTCAGAATCAACTCGAAAGCACTTAACAACAACAATTCCTTCTAAAATTTTCTCATTAAGTTGTTTTCCCTTTCACTCTTCTGTTTTCCCTTTCACCAACAGACACAGTTACTGCTAATGTCTCACCCACACTTTGCAGACCACTGGACTAAAAAGTTAACATATTTATTTGGCATTTGATGTCACTCGTACATTAATCAACACAATAAGATGGGGCTTCAAAAAGTCTGTGGAAAAATGGAATTAAAAGGTAATGGAATTTCTCCACAGACTTTGAAGCCTCTTTGTATATTTCATATATATGCAGTCAACGAATCTCCAGGCAAATTCACCAGGAGATTTTCTGGTAGGATATTCCAAGCTTGCTCCCAACCAATCCTTCCAGATCCCTTCCACAGACAACTCCACACTGCAATTTGATCCCCTGGGGCTGATTTGAGAGGGGTACTTATTTGGTCTCCTGAGGAACCCTTCCAGGCACATTCCAGAAAGGCAAGTCAGATACTAAGTCCTGGGAACCATTGCTGTCCACATCACTCAGTCAGCTGGAGTCACCAGCCAATGAGGTATAAGAATGAGTGCCAATATTTACTTAAAAGCTTAGTAGTTCCAGGTCATTTGCTAAGAATGCTATATTACCTCATATAATGTTAACAAAAAGCCTATATAGCAGATACTATTTCCATCTACAATCTGTAGGTGAGAAAGCTGAACCCCATCAAGATGAAATATTATGTTCATGATTAATAGCTTATTAGTGGCAGAACACAAACGTTTTAATTCCAGAAGTCAAAATAACTACTATACATTACCACCTTCTTCTACACATGACATCAGGAAAGAGAAAAACTAAAACAATTAAAGTGTTTGCCTCCCAGCATGGCTTGGGCATATTCAAGCAGAAATGAAAAGCATAATTGGATTATAGTTTAAAACAATTAGCATCACAGGGTTTAATTTTCTCCAAATCACTCAATTTTTACCTTTGCTTCACTTTAAACTGTATTTTAAATAGATAGTTTAAACATAAAATCTAAAGACTGTAACCACCAAAAAAAAAAAAATTTAAATAAATGCAACTTGATCTAATTTCATTTGCCTAAAATATGACAATTTTCAAGTAGTCACTATTTATCTTCCTTTTAGGACCACAGTTTCTATTACATTTTGGTTGAAAATATGGATACAGTCCAGGCAAAGTTATATTCGGTCCTTATTATTCACAATGTAGTCTGTGGGCCAGCATTAGGGGCAAAGCTTCAGAGTTTGTAAATATAGAACCTCAGACCTAACACCAGACCTCCTGAATCAGAATGTAACTTATAACAAATTCTGAGGTGATTCAGACTTGCACAGGTTGGCATTATTAACTTGTTGCTAATGTTTAACTCCAGGCATATCAGTGAGAAGTTTTTAATAGTCAAAATGCCCTGACCATCAGGAGAACTCTATCATAATGAGCTCTCTGACATTGTATGAAATAACATTCTTAGTTTTTTGTTTGAAAAAATGAGAAAGGTAGGCGGACGTAGAATAGTGGTTTTCACACTTCGGTGCATTTTGGAACTGCCTAGGATTCTTGGGGACAAAAAAAATATCTGTGTCTAGTTCTCTAAACGTGGAGTCCTGGTGTGGTGCTGTAGGATAAGTTCTGGACTGCTAACAACAAGATCTGTGGTTTAAATCCACCAGCTACTACACAACAACTCTATACAGGGTCACTATAAGTCGGAACTGTCTGGAAGGCACTTTGCAACTAGGGTTCTCTAAAAAGCCTGGTACATGACTCCAGGTGATTCCAACATGCAGCCTACATGAGAACCAATGGCCTTTGGTTCTCAAAATATTTTCTTCAAACCAGTAGGATCAACATCACCTAGGAACTTGTTAGAAATATAAATACTTCTTCCCTTTCCAATCTCAGACCCTATGAATAAGGAACTCTTAGAATGGTGTCCAACTATTTGTGCTTAACAAGCTCTGCACATAATTCTGATATTTCCTTAAGTTTTAAAACACAGGCCTGAAGAAATCACCAAGGACTCGTTCACTGTGCACAAGTAGAATGTTAGCACATATTTCTGACTGAATACCTGGTGCTGTAAGACAAGCACTGGACTGCCAACTGAAAGCAGTTCAAATCCACCAGCAACTTCACCTGAGAAACATGAGGCTTTCTGAGTTCTCATAAAGATTTACAGCCTCAGAAACTCTATGCAAGGTCATGTTGAGTCAGAATTCATGTGAAAGCAGTTGAGTTTGGTTTGGTTTTCTGGAAATCACAATCCTAGGAAGTCCCTTGACATATAACTTGAAAACCTCTTGTTTGGAGGAGGGGTGAGGCTAGAAAGAAAAGCGAAATTCTGAGGAATATTTCCAAAATGATGACAAATAAAACTACTACTACTACTAAATCCCTCAAGCAACCTTGCAATAACTTTGACTTTTTTTCATGTAAGATGAAATAAACTTCTCAATAGGCAATCCCAGATTCCTGGTGTGGCGCTATGGGCTAATGCGTCAGACAGCAAAGTCATTTGAACTGCAAGGTTGGTTGTTCAAGCTCACCAGCTACTCCTTGGAAACCCTGTACAGGGTCGCATGGCTTGGGTTGGAATTGGCTTGACGGCACTTAACAACAACATAGGCAATCGCAGGTTATGAACGAGATCCTTTCCTAAGTGCATCTTTAAGTTGAATATGTAGGTGAGCTCACACAGGTGCATATGGTAGCCCTTGCTTCAGTGCAAAAAAAGGTGTGATTTTAACCAAATACACTGAAAACCTGCCACTGGGCATAGAGGTTTAGGACCAGAGCCTTGGGGGACAGCTAGCTCAAAGGCATATCATTTTACAGACAATGCTCTACATCCAACTGGTGGTGAGTAGTGACCCAGGTCTTAAAAGCTTGTGAGTGGCTGGTCATCTGAGGTACTATTGGTCTCTTACCATTTGAAGCAAAGAAGAATGAAGAATATCAAAATAATGCATGGTGATTATTACCTCAAAGAAATAAGGACGAAGCGAACTTCTGCCTCCCCAACAATAATATCACAGAATGACTGGTACCAAAAGGAGTTCTGGTAGCGTAATGGTTATGAATTGGGCTGTGAACCGCAAGGTCAGCAGTTTGAAACTACCAGCTGTTCCGCGGGAGAAAGATGAGGCTTTCTGCTCCCGTAAAGATTTACAACCTCAAAAACCCTGTACAGGGTCGCTATGAGTCAGAATCGACTCCACGGCACATAACCAACAACTGGTACCAAGCTAACACTATGCAATGCTCTGGAAGGTATCACAATGCTTGTAGAAGGTCCTGGATTGAATGGTAACAAAAGTATGAAGCAAAATTCAAAATCATAAAAAAAAAAAAAAAAGAAAAAGCTTATTGGTCTGATAGTGACTAAGACTGGAACTGAACTTATACCTTGAGACTCAACTTTCAGCCAAAGAATAGACAGACCTAAAATTATAACACCAGGAAATGAGCACTCCATAGACCAATCAATCATATGATATAAAAATGCAGCTTTTGCAAAGCTAAGAAGGGAAGAAGTTATTGGTAAGATGGACTATAAGGAACACAGGGAGGCGCTGAGAAGCGTGAAGAGGGCTGTTACATTGTGAGGACTGCATTCAATGTCATGTAACAAAATGTGCGTGAATTGTTGAATGGAAAACCAACTTGTTCTATAAACTTTCACTCAAATCCACAATAAGACGTTTTTGTTGCAAGTAGAGGTTTGTTCACTGTTTCAAACTGAAGGCAAATTTACATACATTAACAGACAGGTACAAATTCTCTATAACTGGAATATCTGTAACCCGGCAATTGCCTGCATTAAAGGTGAATGAGCAGTATGTACCCAACTGTTGAGTGATTATGTTTAGAATGTGCAACCCTCCTTTTTTTCAAACCATTATCAGTAGAAAGTTGTAATAAAATATTTTTAATGGGCAGATATTATATGTGAATTTAACCCTGTGATCTGTATAACCAACATTCCTTATCCACTGTTGGAATGGTTGCCTAGAAATCTACTATGAGGTCATGTTGGCACTTATTCTGCCATTTCCATGACGCAGTCAAACAATTTAATATTCCCACCTTCAGGAAAAGAGTTGAACCGAGGCGAGTAATAACTGAATATTATTGTACATTTCATTTGATAGAAAAGGGCAAGTGAAAATCCTTTGGACAGTCTCTGTCTTTTAATGTCTGAAATATCCTTCCCGTGGTTATAAAAAGAAATGGTCCAGAGAAAAGAACATCAAAACTTGGCAGATCATAAAATAAGTCTCCACAAAAACAAAGAAAAATCCTTATATTTAAATATAAAGAAATAATTTTCTTGTGTCATGAGCCATTGTAGCAAAGTGGGCTCTATGTTGGGCTGCTAACCACAGTGTTAGCAATTCAAATCCACCAGCAACTAGTGGGAGAAAAATAAGGCTTTCTGCTTCTCTAAAGATTTACGGGTCAGAAACTCTATGAGTTGGAACTGACTTATCAGCACACAGCAGCAATAGCAGCATAATTAAAATGAGGAAGATAAAGTTTTATTTAAGAAGGGGCATATTTATTTTACCAGTTGTTGTTGCTGTGAGGTCGACACATAGTACAACAGATGAAAACACGGCCCAATTGAGAGCCATCCTCACAATTGTTGCCAATCTTGTGACTGTTGCTGTTGCCACTATGTCAATCTATCTCCTTGGAGGTCATCTCCTTTTCGATGACCCTTAACTTTACCAAGCATGCTATCCTTCTCCAGGGACTGGTCCCTCCTGACAACATATCCAAAGTATGAGAGACGGAGTTTCACTATCCTGGCTTCTAAGGAGCATGATGGTTTGACTTCTTCCAACACAGATTTATTTGTTCTTCTGGAAGACTGCGGTATTTTTAATATTCTTCTCCAAAGCCATAATTCATATGCATGAAATCCTCTATGGTCTTCCTTATTCTGTGTCCAACTTTCACATGCATGTAAGGCTATTGAAAATACCATGACTAGGATTAGTCCTCAAATGGGAATCCTTACTCTTGAACACTTTAAAGAGGTCTTTTGCTGCAGATTTACCTAATGCAATATTTCATTTAATTTCTTGATTTTTTTTTTTTTTATGTGATACTGTAGAATAAGCACTGGACTGCTCATTTCCAGGTCAACAGTTCAAATCCAACAGCTGCTTCTCAGGAAGAAACATGAGACTTTTTGCTCTAGTAAAGACTGATAGCCTTGGAAACCCTACATAGGATCTCTATGAGTTGGTATTGATCTGATGGCAGTGGAGTGTTTGTGTTTAACATATTTTATAATATTTATGATCCTAAAATAACTTAGCAATGCTAGTAATACTAATACAAACTATCTTAACTTATGCTAGTGAAAAGTTACACTTTATGAAAAAGAAGATTTAGAAACACATCAAACCTCTCAGATGGACATTTTAAAGATCTAATTGAGATATGGAGCCAAGTCAGGCACTTTTGTGTCAGAACTGTAATAGTGTACCATCTTCAAAAGATATTTACAAGCAAATAGAAGCTCATCAGGGGTGTTGCCCATTTCCCAAATGGACAATATAAGTCAATGGTCACCACAGTAAGTTGTTGTTCATAAAAGACATGGTATCCAAAAGCATACCCCTCCCATGTGGTTAAGCAAACCAGCAAGCAGCTCTAGAAAACATAAAAATAAAAAACTTAGACACTAAGCTGTGGACAATAAATATTTTGCAGAATATGTTTGTGTGTTTTCCTACTTTCTCATTTATTTACCTTTGGAAAACAATGCTTTTGACTCTCTAGTGCTTGGGCCCTACCTCTTTGCCTTGTCATTTCTTCCTTACAGCAAGAACTACGATAGAACCCATAGCAGACTCAGATTAGCCACTAGAATGAGCAAGACTCTAATTCTGGAGTTAATGGAGCACAATTCTCCTCTGATAGACACGAGGTCACCAGGAATTCTGCTTACATACCAAATCCAACTCACTGCCATCAAGTCAATTCCAACTCTAAATTACACTACAGGACAGAGTACAACTCGTCCATAGGATTTTGGAGGCTATAAATCTTTACAGAACAGCTGGTATATTTGAACAGCATCTGATTAATGCTGGAAGGAAGTACCTGTATGATGCCAACAATTAATCATTCAGCTACAAATGGAAACACTGGAGAGTAAAGTCCACTCACCAGCACTTTGAAAGAAAGCCCTGCTCTCTGTAACACACATGAATTGCCTGGAGTCCAAATCAACTCATTGTCAATTGGTTTTTCTTAATACTGGAGGATATCTGAATTCCTTCTTACTCCAACCAGGTCAGGGATGGGGCCTGGTGCCATTGTGGCCAGAAGTACAGTACTGATTTTCCTCATCCCTGCCCCACTGAGGGCCCCTGTTTCTTATCTTACATTTTATACTCCTGTGTCTTTTGTCTCCTTAATGGGACCTAAATTCTCATGCCAACCTTCATACTAAGGATGACAGATGCTTTTTCACATGTTCAAAACCAATTTTGAGCCTACTGACAATGAACAAAGTTCTCAAAACTTAGAAATGTATTTGGTCTAATTCCCCATTTTTTCCAGTCTCTCCTCTTGGCCATTCTACACAGCTACATGAGCTTTCTACACCTGTTGGATACTGGGTCTCCAAACTAGTTGTCCTCAGTTCTCCAAGACTACAGTCCTAGATCACCTTTCTTCCCACCCAGCTGTGTGCTGTCTTCTGGTTTTGATGCTTCACATCTGAGCATGCATAATGAGGACCCAGGTAGTTTCCCCAATCCTATATAAAGTCAAAAGGGATTGAAGTTGTTATGGACTTCATTCTTCTTGGATCAACTATCAACACTCATGGAAGCAGCAGTCAAGAAATCAAATGATGTATTACATTAGGCAAATCTGATGCACAAGACCTTTTTAAAGTGTTGAAGAGCAAAGATGTCAGCTTTAGGACTTAGGTGCGTCTGACCCAAGCCATGGTATTTTCGATAACCTCATATGCATGCAAAAGCTGGACAGTGAATAAGGAAGACCAGAGAAGAATTGATGCTGTTGAGTTACGGTGTTGGAGGAGATTATTAAAAGTGCCATGGACTGCCAAAAGAACCAAAGGATCTGTTTTGGAAAAAGTGCAGCCAGAGTGCTCCTTAGAGGCCAAGATGGCCAAACTTCGTCTCTCATACTTTGGACATATTGTCAGGAGGGACCAGTCACTGAAGAAGGAATATCATGTTTGGTAAGGTGGAGGGTAACAGGAAAAGAGGAAGACCCCCAACAAGATGGATTGGCCAAGTGGCAGCAACGATGGACTCAAGTGTGGCAACAGTAGTGAGGTTGACCCAGGACTGGGCAGTGTTCCATTCTGCTGTGCATAAGGTCGCTATGGGTCGGTGCCAACTCGATGACACCTAACAACAACAACATACAAGGTCAAGGAAGAGAAGACCAGATGGTCACCCAAAGAGTATGACTTCATTTTATTTCCTAGACTAGGTTTAAAGGGAAGGGAAAGGAGGAAGGGGGAGAGAGAAAAGGGGAAGGAGGTGGGTGGAAAAGAAGAAGAGTGGGGGAAGGAGGAGGAACGTGGGAAGGAAGAGGAGAGGGGAGGGGAGCAAGGTGGGGGGAAAGTGGGAAGAGGAGGGTGTGGAGGGAAGGAGGAGGGGGATGGGGAAGAAGGAGAGGGGAGGTTGAAAGGGGAGAGGTAGAGCAGGGAAGGATAGGATGAGGGGGAGCAGTAGGGGGTAGATGAAAGAAGGGAGAGGGGAGAAGAATCCAAAGTCTTACCAGGTGACAGGAGTTCAAGGCTTATGCGATAATAAATACATTAAATTTAAAAAGCAATTTTATTTGCTGGACCTGAAATTAACCTTCAATTTTTTGAAGAGCTACTATATTTCTCTCTAGTAGCACAGTGTTTATGAATTAGGCTGCGAACCACAAGGTCAGCTGTTCAAAACTGCCAGCTGTTCCATGGGAGAAAGATGAGGCTTTCTGCTCCCGTAAAGATTTACAGCCTTAGAAACCCTGTACAGGGTCACTATGAGTCGGAACCGATTCCACAGCACATAAGCACCAACCACTATATTTCAGCTGTTTCACAAGGCATGCATCCGTTATCCATTGCCACTGCATCAATTCTAACTCATACCAACCCAACAGGACAGAGTAGAACTGATCTGTAAGGTTTCTGAGGTTGTAAATTTTTACTAAAACAGATGGTCTCTTCCTCCTGAGAAGCAGTTGGTGATTTCCAACTGCTGACTTAGGGGAGCAACCCAATTCTTACCCTAGTGTACCACTAGAACTCCTTTTTCACCCTCAGGAGTCTCTTTAATTCTAACCATTATACAAAAAGCAATATACATAATATTGCCACTTTATAGGTAAGGTACGAAATCCTGGTGGAACAAACCTTTTGGTACTCGACTCCTAGGCAAAAGGTGGTGGTCCAAATCCACCCAGTTGCTCCAATGGATAAAGACCTGATGGACTGTGTCCATAAAGACTGCAGACAAGAAAACAGTACGGGCAGTTCTTTTCTGTTACATGAGATTGCTGTGCATCTAAATTAATTTGATGCCACCCAATAACAGTAACAAGGAGCTCTGGTAGCATAGTGGTTATGAGTCGGGCTGCTAACCACATAGTTAGCAGTTCGAAACTACGAGCTGTTCCATGGGAGGAAAGGAGGCTTTCTGCTCCAATAAAGATTTACAACCTTGGAAACTTTGTACAGGGTTGCTATGAGTTGGTACTGACTTCACAGCACATAACAACAACAACAACAATAACAGTAACAGGTGAGGAAGCTAGGTCTCACCAAAGTCAGGAATCTGGCACTCCTCACTCAGCAAGTTTGTGGCAGAAAAGGGATTCAATTTATTCAAATGTTGGCTCAAATCTTGTAAATCCTTGGAGTCCTGGTGTGGCGCTATGGTTTAATGCACTTGACTGCAAGGTTAATGCACAACCTCAAGGTAGGTGGTTCAAGATCACCAGCTGTTCTGCAGAAACCTATGAGTTGGAAGCTACTTGACAACATTTAACAACAACAACAAAGAGGCCCCCTACAACAAGCTGTTCTACCCCTCCAACACTTTGCCAAACCTTTCTTGATTTGCAATTCCCATCCATAGTTCTTAAATTACATTTTAATGCATGCATACATTCTTTTATTAATTAAACTTGCTATTTAATGTCTGTCTCTCCTCAAAAACATGTCAACTCTTTGAAGGTAGAGATCCTTGCTTTGTTCACTGACTCTCTTTAAGTGTCTTGAACAGTGTGCCTGGGACATGGCAGCAATAAGCCTCTTAATCAAGTGCCTGAATGTGTGTTTGTTTTCACCACCTGTGCTCTAAAGTTCTCCTATATTCTGCCTTTTTCTGGATGCAGAAAGAAATTCTATGTCCTTCCATGCCAAGCCCCACTCTTTTGCTAAAGATTAAGGAAGGATGAGTAGGTGATCTCCTCCATCATTCTTGTCTCACTAATAGTAACACTCAGAATTACAAATATTCAAACATGTCTGACAACTTCAAGTGTAAGAATCTATAAGCATTGATAACGTGAAGGCAGTAAAATCCTAAAAATGAATTGCTTACGAGAGCATATTTATTTAAATGTTGGTTTCCTAGTTATTGGCTGAAAGACCTCCATTCACGCTATTTGAAGATTAAGAAAAGGAAGAGGCAACATTTATTTCATAACCTGCAGTGAAAATGGAATATCTTCCCACTCCACTATCTGTGAAAATAAAACTGTCATTTTCACAAGATTCTAGCTCTAAGTAGTGGAAGGCAGTGTGACTCAGGAACTTTGACAATCTTGTCAACTCCAAGGAACTTTGGTAGGACTAAAGAAGCTCTCTCTTACACAAGATATTTTAAAGATAAGGTCTAGGGTTCCCCCTTGCTTTATCAAGCTGTTTCTATAATCTCTCAGAATCCTTTCTTGAATTGTGCTGTCAACTGACTGGGTGGGAAATATGGAACAAAAGGAAAACCAAGACGCCTGGAAGGATGGGACTGGCACAGAAAATGAGCGCAGTAGAGAACTGCATTAATAAGCTCAGGAGATGACATTTCTCACTCCTGAAACGTGTTGGGGACCAGACACTGAGACACTAAATGACTTAGCTAAAAAGCAAGCAAAGAGGGCGAAGATCACCTTGTGGCAAGCAGGAAATTAATTACATATCTAATTTGGAGTAAATCACCAGAATATTTTTCATTAAATTATCTCCAGATCTATTGTAAAGCTGAATGAGTGTGCCTTAGGCCTCTTATTACAATTCATGAGTTTCATTCCTTCATAGTTCATTCATTCAGTAATCATTTACTGATTATATCGCTCAATGTTAGATGCTATCATCTAACACTGTTGTAGTTGTTGTTAGGTGCCTTCAAGTTGGCTCCAACTCATTGTGACCCTATGTACAACAAAATGAAACACTACTTGGTCTTTGTGATTCTCTTAAGTGTTAGTATGTTTGAGCCCATCACTGAAACCACTATGGCAATCCATCTTTTTGAAGGTCTTCTTTCTCCCAAGGCCTACTACCCTTTACACTGTGCTTAGGAAATAAAATGAAGGGTACTGTTAGAGTGACCATTTGGTCTTCTCTTCTGTGACTTTGTATAATATTGGGGAAACAATAGGGTTCTATACCATGCAGGTTTAGCTGTGAGGCAACAAGGCCAGAAAACTCTACACAGCTGGGTAGGCAGGGCAAGTCAGGACTGTGAGCCTGGCGAACTTGAGGACAACCAGGTTGGAGACCCAACATTCCACAGTGAACTTTCCCTAGTATGATATTCTTCAGGGACTGGTCTCTCCTGGTAACATATATGAAGTACATGTGGTGAAGTCTCACCATACTTGCTTCTAAGAAACATTCAGGTAATATTTCTTCCAAGGTAGATATGTTCATTCACTGGCGGTCAATGATATATTTAATATTCACCATCAACATGATATCTTTGGCATTAGTGAGCTGAAATGGACTGGTATTGGCCATGTTGAATCTGACAACCACATGGTTTACGATGCCGGGAATGACAAATTGAATAGGAATAGTGTTGCATCCATCGTCAAAAAGAACTTATCCAGATCAGTCATGAGGTACAACACTGTTTGTGTGACAGAATAATATCCATGTACCTACATGGAAGCCCAGATAATACCACTATTATTCAAATTTACGTACCAACCACTAAAGATAGTGAGGATGAAATAGAAAAATTCTACCAACTTATTCAATCTAAACTTGATCAAATGTGCAATCAAGATGTATTGACCATTACTGGTATTTGGAATGCAAAGGTTGGGAGCAAAGAGGAAGCATTAGTAGCTGGAAAATATAGCCTTGGTGATAGAAATGATGCTGGAGAATGCATGATGGAATTCTGCAAAACCAATGATTAGTTCATTTCAATTACCTTCTTTAGACAGCATAAGAGATGACTATAAACATGGACCTCACCAGATGGAATATATAGAAATCAAATTGACTACAACTGTGGAATGCGATGATGGAAAAGCTCCATGGCATCAGTGAAAACAAGGCCAGGGGCAGATTGTGGAACAGACCATCAATTACTCATATGAAAATTCAAACTAAAGCTGAAGAAAATGAAAACAAGTCCACATGAGGCAAAATATGACCCTGAATTTATCCCACCTGAATTTAGAGATCATCTGAAGAACAGATTTGATGCATTAAACATTTAAATGCAGTAAAAATTGAAAACCAGAAGAGTTGTGAGATGACATCAAGAACATCATATATGAAGAAAGCAAAAAGTTATTGAGAAAACAAGAAAGAGGGAAAAGGTCAAAATGGATGTCAGAAGAGACACTGAAACTTGCTCTCCAGTAGAGATGCTAAAGCAAATGGCAGAAATGAGGAGGTCCAAGAGCTTAACAGAAAATTTCAAAGATCAGCTCAAGAAGATAAAGCCAAATATTACAACAAAATGTGCAAAGATCTGTAGTCAGAAAACCAAAAAGGAAGAACATGCTGAGCATCTCTCAAGCTGGGGGAATGGAAGAAAAAAAATTCAAGCCTCGACTTTTGTTATTGAAAGATTATCTGGGAAAATTATTGAATGATGCAGAAAGCATCAATAGAAGATGGAAGGAATACACAGTCACTGTACCAAAAGGAAATGGATAAAGTTAACGGTTTCAAGAGGTAGCATATGATCAAGAGCCAATGATGCTGAAGGAGGAAGTCCAAAGTGCATTGAAGGAATTGACAAAGAAAAAGGCACCAGGAATTGATGGAATAAAAAGTGAAATGTTTCAAGAAAATGAGGCGGCACAGGAGGCACTCACTCATCTCTGCCCAGAACTTTGGAAGACAACTATCTGTCCAACTTATTGGAAGGAATCCATATTTGTGCCCATTCCAAAGAGGCGACCCAACAGAATGCGGAAATCATCAGTCTCTCTGATATCCCATGCGAGTAAAGTTTTGCTAAAGGTAATACAGAAATGGCTACAATCATACAT
>NW_006408548.1:22400869-22408471 GCF_000296735.1 Chrysochloris asiatica | reverse complement strand
GTTGCTAAGGGTCGATACCAACTCAATGGCACCTAAAAACAACAACAAAATCAACATGATAATTCAAATGTACACTACATGTTATTACAGTTAACAGCAACACTAAGAAGAAACTGAGGCACAGAGGTCAGGCAACTTGGTCAGGTCAATCAACCAAGAGACACAAGAAGTAGTACTGAAACCCAGGCAACTTGACAACAGAAGATAGGATCTAAATCACTGTTCAGAGCAGGACAATATTCTATGTGCAAAGGCTGTGATCTCAAAAAGATAACCCCTAACCACCAGAATCTGCCCTGTAAGAGATTTTCTTCAAAGTTGGAAAGGTAATGTATTATAAGTGGCTTCTAAGTCTTACTAAGCATCAGAATCACCTGGAAAGTTTTTACACATTTCCATAGTCATTTTAAACTAATGTATTTATGAAACTTTAAATTCAAGTAAAATATATAAGCAAGAAAATAAAACAATGTCTTATAATCCAGTAGCAGGTAACCCTTGAAGAAGAGAAAAAAAGAAAGCCTATGTTCCACAGTTACTGAACACCTACTCTATGTCAGGCACTGTTCTATTTCTATGGATCAAGCAATGAAGAAAATAGACATAAAATATGTAAGTCCCATTCACAAATACAGCAACTGCTAGTAATTTCTTGGACTTCTGGTGTGGTGCTGTGGATCAGTACTGGGAACCACAAGGTCAGCAATTCAAACACAGCAGCTGCTCCTTGGAAACTCTATACAGGGTCGCTATGAGTCAGAATCGATTTGACGGCACTTAAACAACAATTTCTTGGAGTCCTGGTGTGATGTGATAGGATAAACACTGAACCGCAAGATTTGTTTGAACCACAAGGCTGGTGGTTCAAATTCAACTTCTGCTCCTTGGAAACCCTATACATGGTAGCTTATGAGTCAGAAACAACTCGAAATCTCTAAACAACAAATAAATGCTTTCTTAATGTTCTTTTTTAGAAAATGCACTTGCTTCTTGTTGTTAATGACACATGCTTATATTAAGATAAACCATTGTTGGCCTGTCAATTTCCACTCATAACAAATCTGTAGGGGAGAAACAGAACTACCCATAGAGTTTTCAAAGCTAATCTTTAAGAAGCAGACTGCCACATCTTTTTCCCAAGGAATATCCAGTAGGTTCAGATGAGACTGTCGGCTCTTCTAAAGATTTACAGACTCTGAATGCCTAGGGTGCAGTTCTACTCTGCCCTACACAGTCAGTATGAGTCTGAATTCACTTGAAGGCAGTGGGTGTGCTCTTTCTGGCATACTGTTCTAGGATTTTGTCAGTTTGAACCACAAGCTCAGCCATTCAAGCTCCCCAGCAGCTACTCGGAAACCCTATACAGGGTCGCTATGAGTCGGAACCGACTCAACAACACTTAATAATAACACAACAACAACATACAGGTGTGGTGCTGTAGGATCAGCACTGGACTGTGAACCACAAGGTCAGCAGTTCAAACCTACCAACAGCTAGCTTCTTGATAACCCTATATACGGTTGCTGTGAGTGGGGACCGACTATACAATGCTTTAACAACAGCATTAACACAGGATTTTAGATACACCATAATTTTGGTCTTGATTCTGTACGATAAGCACTGAACTGGTAACCACGAGGTTGGTAATTTGAGCCTTCTAGGTACTTCTTGGGAGAAAGATGAGGCTTTCTGCTCCTGCAAAGATTTACAGCCTCAGAATGAGTTTGAACTGACTCAACAGCACCTAAAAACAACAGCAGCATAATTTTGAATAACTCATATCCATCATCTATCAATTTTCATAGTTGTTGTTTCTAGAACCAATATTGCAATTAATATCCTTAATTATATGTGTGGGAGACCTTTAGGGGAATATATGTTGCTGTTAAGTGTCAGTGAATTCTGACTCATAGTGACCCTGTATAGGGTTTCTGAGTAGCAGCTTGGGAATTTGAACCTCTGTCCTTGAGGTTCAAACCGATCTTAACAGTCCAGTGCGTACCCTACAGCACCACACCAGGACTTCCTTATAATAAATAATTGCTGTAAGATTGTTGTTAAGCCTCGTCGAGACGGCTCTTATCTATAGCAATCCTGTACAGTGTTTCTGAGAAGCAGCTGGTGAGCTTGAACCGCTGACCATGTAGATCAAACCAACTTTGCAGTCCAGTGCATTAACCCACAGCACTATACCACTACCCATGCTATAAGATATGAATATATAAATATTACCAAATCATCTTGTGTAGTATTTGCAAAGCATTTACTCCCTTAGAAAATTGCGCATACAATGGCTCTTCTCACACTCAATTCTTTAAATTTGACTAATCTGTTAGGTGAAGCAGTATATCACATTATTTTGATTCATACTTTATTAATTATGAGTGAAGGTGAGTGTAGTTTTATGTATTTATTGGTAAAGTGCATGTCTTCATATGTAATGTCTTTGTTCCTATTTGTAACCATTTTTTTTAGTTGTCTTTTATTATTGATTCATAAAGACTTTTTAATTTAAAAAAGCTGTTTATCTGACATTGGTATTCTAAAACTATTATTTTGCTAAATTCACTGTTGAATTTATTTTAGTTTTTTACTTAGTTTCTGGATTATTTCTTTCACACATCAATTACTAATTTTACACAGTTAAAAAATTATTGGTTTTCCCATGTAAGGCTTGAGTTTTATGTCCTGATTACCAAGGCATTTTTCATTTCAAGAGCATAAATTTATTCACCCAGTCTTCTTCTGTAAATTTATTGCTTCAATTTTTATGTCTGAATCTTTGTGCAATCTTTAATTTATTCTGGTATAAGGAGTGAAATTGGAATCACGGTTATTTATTTACTTGTCTAAATGTTTATCCCATTGTCCCCAAACCATTTATCGAATTCTTCCTCTTTTAACCATAAAAGAAATGCTATTTTTCTCACAGACTATGACCCCATATTCATAAAAGCATAAGTATTTAGATTTATTTCTGAATATTCCACTATTTTTTCAAAAACCTATCTATCATTTAGAACCAAATTGTTTTAGTTAATACGATTTTATCATTCATTTTACAATAAATTCCTCCCCCAGAGGAATTTTTTTTTTCACAATTTTCTGGAGTGTTCTCTTAAGTACTCTTAGAAAATTATTGTATCATTTTATCCAATTCAAAATGTAATCTTATTAATATTTTAAACATATCTGCATTGCATTTACAAGTTAATTTATGGGAACGGACATCCTTGTGATACTAAATTTGAAGGGATTTTTATTTTTTAATATTGATTCCTAGGCTCTACTCTGAGAAGTTTAGCAGATCTAGAGGGGAAAATGGGTAACCTGAAGATTTTAAAGCACCATAGGGTTCTGTCCAGACAAATTTGGCAAATAACATACATGAAAATTCAGAAAAGAATATGTATTCCTTTTATAACTAACTGAATGGTCTTCATTAATAAGGTGGCAGTTACAATGGACTTTCCTGAAGAAATTATAATATGTTCTTATATGAAATGTCTAAAGAATTAAGATTAATAATAGTGGAATAAAACAATGAACACTTAGGAGACAAAAATAAACTATAAAGCAGTTAAAAAGGGCATCATGAGTCAGATTCAGAATTCTTCAGAAACAGGGAGTGGTCCTGCTGAGCTTGGCCCGTGGATGGTATTGGGAACATTTTGTAAAATAAAACTGTAAGATAAATTGGGGGTCAGCACCTGGATAGGAAATTTGGACCCAACTTTATTAAGAAAAAAAGGAAAAACACTGAAGATATTTGAATGTATGTGTACTTGTGTATGTATGGGCTGGTGGGGGTTATCCTCTCTGTAGTTACGCCTGGGGACAGCAAAGTGTTGGTTGTGCTGGAAGCATGAGAGAATCAAGTCAGGAAACTCATTAGGGATGATTATAGAAGTTCATGCAAAAGATAAATCATGCACACAGCTGACAGTGAGGAATAGAATGAGGGAGACTTGATCGTGCCTTTGGGATTGGTGTGGGAAACAGTGATTTATTTCTCCAACAAGTTCCACCCTTTTATGCTGACAGCTATTGTAGGCTCAGGAAATTTTAGGATTGGGAGGGATCTATGTTTCCATTTGGATCCTGAGGAGTATAGGATCCACCCATGTTCAAACCTTATGCAAATAATTAGAAACTGGAGACTTGAATCCATGAAGCATATAGGTGGAGTCCAAAGCATGGGATCTTTGGATTCAACTCCTTTTTCCCACACTTTCTGTATAACACTGAGGAAGTGACTTAATGTCAGTTTCTTGGGCTGTAAAATGAGAACAACACTTATCTCCCAGACTTGTTGTGAAGAGAAAACTACACAATGAACCTCTCTCAAATTTCTAGAAGAAATGGTACAAGAAATGATTCTTACAGATAAGACTTCTCGGCAGCCCCAATGCCAACACTCATTACTGACAGTTTACTTGGTTAGATAATTAAACTGTTTGATCTTCTTTTGCCTCACGTATAAGGGTGTGGGAGTCCTGGTGTGGCACTGAAGAATAATACACTGGACTCCAAGATCAGTTTGAACCACAAGTTTGGTGGTTCAGACTCACCCGCCACTCTTTGGCAACCCTATAAAGGGTCATTATGGGTTGGAACTAACTCGACGGCACAAACAACAACAATAAGGTTGTCATACGTCAGATAAGATTTCAAGCTGCCATTCAGTCATGTGATTTTTCTTTTGCATTTTATACAGTGCCTGCATGGTTACTAGGATAGGGGAAAACTCTAAATGGCTGAATGAACAGAAGGGGTGTACATTATTTACAACACCAGACGGTGGTTTTAACACAGCATTCCTAATTAGTATGTCATAAATTAGAATGATTTACTTATTTCCTTCATTTAATTTTCTTGGCTTTGACAGCACTGGGCACTGCTAGTGGTCCAAGGAGATGGCAGGTCATATAGGGAACTGTCTCTTTCACAGAAGTAAAAAGTTAACTAGCTGCATTCCCTTCTTCATAATCCTTACTACAAGGTAAGACATTTAGCACTGAGTCCTGGTGTGGCACTGTGGGTTAATGTGCCAGACTGCAAAGCCGTTTGAACTGCAAGGTTGGTGGTTCAAGCTCACCAGCTGCTCCTCGGAAACCCTATACAGGGTCACTCTGGGTCGGAACCGACTCTACAGAACTTAACAACAACAACACCTTGGTAAAGGTGCCCTGGTGGCACAGTGGTTTGAATCTGCCAGTCACCTGACCACAGAAAGAAGAGATAATCTGCCTGTCTAAAGATTTACGGCCTTAGAAACCCTACGGAGCACTTCTACTGTGCCCTATGTGGTCGCTGTGAGTTATAATCAATTCTATAGCAGTTGGATATACTTTGTTAGTATTTATACAAGGTTGAGTCAAAAGTTATCCTCACTTCCATGATAATAAAATATCTGTTCATGGCTGATGACAACATGGAGTGTAAACATAAAAAGATTATGTTGAATAGACCAGTGCCACTGGAAAATGTGGCGAGTCATTTGCAAGTCAGTCATGGCTATGCCTAGAAAATAATATACAGCAGACTTGGGTTTCAAAATTTGTGTGAAATGCACACTGACACAACTCATGAAAGTTATATAAACAGAAGCGTTTGGACATCTGCAAATAAAATTTGGACCTATACTTGAAGGAAGATAAAAGTTTCTTTAAAAAATCATTACAAGGATTCATCACTACAAGCTTGAGAGTAAACAGAAGAATATGGAATGGAAATAACATTAATCACTGACCAAGGAAAAAATTCAAAAGTCAACCCTTAGCTGGAAAATGGATGTTTTCAGTTTCCTGGAATTCTCAAGGGCCAGTATTGGAATACCACCAGGAAAATGGTTCAACAATCAACAGTGCTCATTACAGTGAGATGCTCACTGAAGAGCCAAGCCTAAACTTTGAATTGAATGCAGAGGACTGCTATCTAAGGGCCTTAAGATCTTGCATGACAATGTATGTCCTCACACCTCTGCCCACACTGTTTACACTCTACAAAAATTTAGTGTTGACATGTTAAAGCGTCCTCCCCTATAGTATTGATCTTGTTTCATCTGACTTTCACCTGTTTGATCCCCTGAAAGCATCCCTTCAAGGATAAAGATTCCCTTCTGGTGAAGAAGTGAAGACAGCAGTGCATTCATGGCTCACAAGCTCAGTCTAAACCATTTTTTAAATAAAGAAATGCAAAAGCTTGTTGACAGATGGACAAAGTGTATTGAAAAGCAAGGAGGTTATGTCAAAAAATGATGTCTTTGTCTTTTCTTAAAGTTGATTAAAGTAAATTCTACATCCAGAATTTGGATAAATTTTGACTCACCCTCATACGTTAGCATAGGAGCTATAGTAGTGTAGTGGGTTACAAGTTTGGCTGCTAATTGCAAGGTCAAAAGTTCAAAATTACCAGCCATTCCATGGGATAAAGATGAGGCTTTCTGCTCCCATAGAGATTTACAGCTTGGGAAACCCTATACAGGGTTGCTATGAGTCAGAAACGACTCCCTGGCACATCACAATACCTTTGCTAGGGGACAGTGTTGGTTCAGTGGTAGAATTCTCAACTTTCTCATATGGTAGCTCCTCTTTTGATTCTCAAACAATGTATTTTATGTGCAGCCACCATCTGTGACTCGTGGCTTATTGTGATGCTGCACGTATTCCAACACTTCCAGACTAAAACAGACTATGAAAAAGACCTGGTGATCTACTTCCGAATATCAGACACTGAAAACCCACTGGATCACAATGGTTTGATCTGTAACCAGTTATGAGGATGGTGAAGTACCTGGCTGAATTCTGTTCTATCGTAGATAGGATCTCCATGAGTCAGGGATTCAATGGCAGATAACAATATACCTTGGTATGGATTGATGCGATTGTCCTTAAAAGTCTTAGAAAGTAAGGACATTTATTTCATATGTGTTCTCTACTATCATGAGTCCATAAATGTGGTCCAACAGCAGGGAGGTAGACAGAAAACACCTAAGTACAGATATAACATTCTGGCATACAAAACACCCAGTAAGACAGTCCTGAGATTGATCCCTGTGCTTTCTATTTTCAATCTATTTGAGCTTAGGCATGAAACTTAATTTTTTCTAGTGTCTCCTGTAAGCTCACCAGCTACTCCTTGGAAACCCTATACAGGGTCACTATGGGTCGGAACTGCCTGGACGGCCCTTAACAACAACAACAACAACAATATCATAAAATGGAGTCCTGGTGTGGCACTGTGGGTTAATGTGCCAGACTGCAAAGCTGTCTAAAGTACAAGGTTGGCAGTTCAAGCTCACCAGCTGTTCTTCAGAAACCCTATCCTGGGTCACTATGGGTCTGAAGCGACTGGATGGTACTTAACAACAACAACATGTCATAAAATGGACATAATAACATCTAGTCATTAAAATTGTTGTTGCTGTTAAGTGTCATCAAGTTGGTTCCGACTTGACAGCACTTAACAACAACAACAACAACAAATCATTAAAATAATAACATTTTTTTGAAGTCTTTAAATACCTTTTCTTTGTAAATCAGGAATTCATACAATGTTGATTATTTTTACAATTATGTATTTGTTTGCAATACAGTAATA
>NW_006408548.1:22395034-22400739 GCF_000296735.1 Chrysochloris asiatica | reverse complement strand
TACAAGTTGAGGAACCAAGGTATGCTTTTTCATTAATGTATGGGCTTTAGAACAACATTGTGTAACATTATCCTAATAAAGATGGATTTCTTAATAGCTCAAGTATCCAATGAAATATTCAGAAATATTTTCTTTTTTTCTTCAATCATATTCAGAAAATCTAATGTGTTTACTTGCTTGCTGAGTCTTTGCCAGTCTAATCTTTTCAGCTTTGGTGATGAACTTTTCAGCACCTCTTTTCTTTTATCGAGGCTGATTCAGTTTGGCCTGTCTGTCTACCAAAATCTTCTGCCAATACCTCTGCTCATGATCACCAGAAACGACCTCGAGTTTCCAGTTGTGTTTCTTTTGAATTTCTGTGCATGCATCTATCATTGCGTGAACAGCTTCGGGACTCTTAAATCTTGTATGGCATTCTGTATCTCCTTCTAGCAAGTCAACAGAGACAACTTCTAAGATTGCTGCCAAAGTATCCTGAACTTGTTCCTGCCTGGTAGGGTCTCAGCACTAATGATCTTCACAATCACTCCACTCACAAACTGTGGTCCCAATGAATTAACCTCCTGGGGGCGACATTCTTCACTGATGATTTTTTCGTTTCTCATTCCAGACTTAATAGGTTCTCCATGGTCTATTTCCATTTCTGACTCTGATTTTATTTGGGATATTGTTTTTTTCAAAGAAGCCATGTTGGGTTTTTGTAGAGCTAAATACTCCTTTTTCAAATCCATCCATTCACTCTTTCCCCTCCAACTTTTCTTTCTTTAACCTATATACTCAAATTATTTCCTTAGTCCTAAATTCACCTCACTTGCTTAATTAAGGGTAGGGAGAGTTGTCCTTATCTCAAAATGTTTTCCATTCAATAACACTGTTTTAAGGTATAGATAAGTTGATATTATAATAAGATTTTGTTTAAGTAATGGGGAATTTTCATTTTGACCATAGTGGCATGCTGTAGGCACTCCTGATCATTTTTGAGCCTAATATGTCCTATGTTTATTGCTAAATTCTGCCAAGTCAGTTCTGACCCATAAAGACCCATATAGGGGTTTTGGAGGAGTGGCTGGTGAGTGTGAACTGCTGATCTTGTGGTTCAAACCATCCTTGTGTTTGTGGTTCTGTGTTTTATCCTACAGTGCCACTCCAGTGTTCAAAATAGCGATACTGAAAAAGTAAGAGAATAATGTAGATGGGTATGACAGAAAGTGCCACCAAAAGATGGAGAGAAAAACTCAAATGTGCCTTTACCTTTTAAGGTCCATTGATTCCAAAGAAAATGAAACTTCCAGCCCCATTTGGAAATGAAATTAGCTTAGATCTGATGTCAAAGCTCTTTTAAGGATCAACTTTCTAGTGTTGAAACAGCAGAGTAAAAATTCACTTACAATATACTTTCTTCCTTTTGCATTTATCTCCACTCTTAATGCACAGGACATCTTTTGGCTTTATGGCATCATAACTTTAATTTTTTATTGTGTTAAAAATATATAAACAGTTTTGCCAATTCAACAAAATTTAACAAGTACAATTCAGTAGCATTGATTATATTTATAATATTATATAACTGTCACCACTATTCTTTTCAAAATGATGCCACTATTCCACCATCATTAACAGAAATCAATAACCCTTAAAGGATGACAGCCCTACCACTGCTTTTTGAATACTGAAACTAACATCCACATGGAATAACACAATGTAAGTGAAATGGAGAACAAGAAGAAAAGAAAGCAAGAATAATAACGCAGGGAACTACTAGTTCTACCTACAGATCTCATACGCTATTAAGTTCAGAGGCCATTTCTTATAAATGATTTACCAGTTTCAAAGCAGCCATTCTCTTCTTTAATGATTAAAAATATATGTTTGTTGTGAAGCGCCATTGAATTGGTTCCCACCCATAGGGATCCTGTAAAGGGTTTCCAAGGAGTAACTGGTGAACTTGTACTGCCAACCTTGCAGTTCAAATGGCTTTGCAGTCTGGAACATTAACCTATAGAAATCATCAATTAAAAATATTTTCTTGGGAATTAAATAATTACATAGAACTAAATATGCCTTGCCTCAGCAATTTCATGTCTATGAATTTGTGCTGTAGTTTTGTGGGACTATGTGAAGAACGTAGAATGTAGGCACAACAATGTTGTTGTTAGCTGCCTTTGTGTTGACTCCTAACTCAAACACAATGACACTGGGTCATTATTTTCCATAGAATTTGCATTGGCTGATGTTCAGAAGTATATCGTAAGGCCTTTCTTGCTAGTCTGTTTTAGTCTGGAAGCTTCACTGATACATGTTCAGCATCACAGCACCATGCAGTCCTCCATTGACAGATGGGTGATGGCTGTACTTGAAGTGCATTGGCTGGGAACTGAACCAGGGTCTCCCTAAGAGAAGGTGAAAGTTCTAATGAACCACTATGACATATTGCTATTACAATGAACAATAATATTCATTATTTCTAGCGACAAAGAAATGGAAAGAACTGTACTTGTTTAAAAAAAGAAATGAGCAAGTAAAATAAGTCACGTTACTGCACTGGAATATAATCATAAACTAAAATGAATGAGATGCATCAATGTATGCTAAATAAAGTAAGATGAAGAACAAGGTATATGATATGCTCCATTCCATGTAAAAACAGGATATATATATATTTATATAACAAACAAACAGATAGCTATGCATAGAATTGAGTTGCTCAAACTTAAAAAAAAAAAGAAACTGGAATGAGGTGAAGGGGAATTTAATTTTCACTATTTACATTTTTATATAGGAGTCCTGGAGTGGTGTTGCAGAATAAACACTGGACTGTTAAGCACAAGGTTGGCTCCTCAAAAACCCTAAACAGAGACGCTATAAGTTGTAACTGACTTGACAGCATTTAACAACAACAAACTTTTTATAATGTTCAGCTGGAACTCACTGGTCAAGCAGCTAAGTACCTAACTATTTAAAGGTTAACGGTTCAAAACCATCCAGAGCCTCCGCAGGAGAAAAATCTGGCGATCTGTTCCCACAAAAATTATAGGCTCTAGTCTCTGTTTTGCATATTCAGAAATAAATATTTTATCTGAGATCAATATGGGGAATTTCATGTTCTGATCCCTAGTCCAGTGCTTTTCCACAGACGAGAAAGTGCATTTCCAGGATATGAAAGTCCAAGGAAAGAGTGGGAGAGAGATAGGATTACAGCCCAGAAAACTCTAAGAGGCAGTTCTACTTCATCACAGGGGTTGCTATGAGTCCAAATTGATTCCATGGTGCCTAACAACAGCAACAATGTTCAATCAAAGGAAAAGGCTGTTGATGTAGTTCTGAAAACGAGCCAATAAAAACCCTATGGATCACAAAAATTCAATTCACAATTGATCATCTGGATGGTGCATGGTCAGAAAGTATTTCCTCCCACTGTGTATGGGCTCATCATGAATCAGGGACCAACTGATGCTAACAACAATGTCCAAATAACCCAATAATAGATGCATTATCTCTTCGGAAAATATATTTTAAAAAATCTACTTAGGGTATATAAAGTTCATGTTTTCTCTTAGTTCCTGGTGCTCTATATGTCTAAAAGAAGTTCAGATTATTATCTGATAATAGAAGATAGACACACAAAAGGACACTGTATGATGTGCCCAGGAGGAAATCATTGAGAAAGAAAATCTGTTGTTTCCTATGAAAGACTATGGAGTTCCTATATCAGGTACAAACTGGTATAGGTAGAAGTCATAGTGCATCTCCAGGCATACAGCAAGCATTCAAAAAAGCAAGCAATTATTGTAAGTAGTATTATTTTTAAGCCACAGTTTTGGAGAATTACCAGAGTTTGTGCTGTATGTTCCATGAAAAAGATTTTACATCTCCTGCCCTTGTGTAAACTTCCAGGA
Source organism: Chrysochloris asiatica (assembly GCF_000296735.1). Taxonomy (NCBI): domain Eukaryota; kingdom Metazoa; phylum Chordata; class Mammalia; order Afrosoricida; family Chrysochloridae; genus Chrysochloris; species Chrysochloris asiatica. The sequence goes on along the minus strand of NW_006408548.1, from coordinate 22,396,843 downwards.
AGGACAGGAATCTTACCATGATTTTAACCTCAGATCCACTATCATGTGGCTGGTTGGCTTTCAAATTGAGAGATGTTGTGTTTGTGTGTTTCTTTTCTTGTCAGTGTGTTGACTGTTTCAAACACCTGATGTTGTATTTGAGTAGTGATATTATGCTCCTGGGTTTGGGAGGCTAGTATTTACACAAGGTCACATAAAACAGTATGGTGGGAAAGCCTATGACAGGAAGTCAGACTCCTAGGGTATGGCCCAGGTTGGGTATTTACTTCAGTCTCATTATTAAACCTCTTTGTACCTCAGTTTCCTTATCTGTAAAATAGGTATATTAATAATTCTTCACTCACAGTGTTGTTGTGATGATTGGATGTTTTGATACACTTAGAACAGCAGCCAGCCTGCCCTAAGTACCTAATAAATCTTAGCTATTATTAATAGTTCCACCACCTGTCAGTCTGTTGTACTGTGGTGGCTTGAGTGTTGCTATAACATTGGAAGCTATGCCACTGATATTTCAAATTCCAGTAGGGTCAACCATGGTGGAGGCTTTAGTAAGCTTTCAGAGTAAGACAGTCTAGGAAGACAGGCTTAGTGATCTCCTTCTGAAAATCAGCCAATGAAAGCTCTATGAATCACAGGAGACTATTCTTTGATCTAGCGCTAAAAGACTAACTCTGTAGGTTGAAAGGCACTCAAAATACACAGCGATCACAAGACTGGACTAAAGCATGCTAAAGATTGTGAGGATAGTGTTGTTGTTGTTATTTAGTGGCATTGAGTTGTTCTGACTAACAGCAACCCTGCATAGGGTTTCCAAGGATCCACTGGTGAGCTTGAACCAACGACCTTGCAGTTCAAACTGATCTTGCAGGATTGAGCAATGTTTCATTCTGTTGTATATGGCATTACCGTGACTCCAAGCTGACTGAACAGCAAGTAAGAAAAATTACAGCTCTACCTTGTGAGGCAGGTTGTGTTGTCATTATCACAATTCCTAAAGACTCAGTCAGAGCAATTGATCAAAATTCATACTACTAAATTAAAATTTAAGCTTTGGGTTTTAATTTTTAGTTTGTGTATTAGTATTAGTTAAATAGGCAAGTTTATGAATTTTCCAGCCTTCATTTTCCTGTCTATTAAATGGAGCTCTGGCCCCATTTGTTTAAGGTCCTTTCAGAATGGTACCAGCTAGGACTATAGTAAGCAAAGATGGAAATAAAGACAAAAATCTTCCAATTTTGCTTTTAAAATGGACATCAGTGAACATGTGGTTATGTTGGACTCTTTTTGCTTTCACATTTGATGCTTGAAGAAAGCAAGAATAGCGTCTGCTTTTTCATTCATTTGTTTTCCTGTCTAAAATGCTAGTCGGCAGCAGTTCAGCCTTGGTAACCCCTACTGTGGAATAATTTGCTGCTTGTAGCCGTCCCACTTACTAGTCATAATAGAAAAACAAAAGTGCACTTTGTTTTCCACATAATAGTCACATATCTGGCAGACTAAATGCTTCTGATAAGGGGATGGCATTTGACAGTAGGTGAATGAATTGGCTTTCCTAGTTAAGGACTGGCAAAGCCAGCCTCATTCACTCAACACCAGTCAATTTAGCAGGGGAAAGTGGAGCCTCAGGTCTCTATTGAAAATTCACTTGCATCAGAAAGGGATGCCCAAGGCTTGGCATTGTACTAAATAAACAGTTATGAATTCAATGTTCTTTTTGCCAGGTTCTTTGTTAGGAAAAAAATGAGTTAAAAGTCTTTTTTTTTTTTTGGTTTTTCTCCTCTCCATGGGCATTTAGAATCAGAGCTCTGG
>NW_006408548.1:22379098-22394866 GCF_000296735.1 Chrysochloris asiatica | reverse complement strand
AAAGGCTATCGATTAACCCAATGATGGGTCAGAAGATGGAAGGCACACTCATTAACTGCAGCTGCCCTCATACGTTGTTACAGAGCTCACAGAAACACTAATGGATAAACAAGGTTGACAAGAACACTAGGAGTCAGATCAGAGTATCATAGGGTGGCAAAAAACCTTATCCAGGCCTTCCTTTTCCTAAAAAGCAAAGTTAAAAAAAACATCAAAAAGCATTGTTAATGACGTTCGGGGGACGCAAATTATACACTTAACCAGGAATGACTTCATTCCGGCTTGCCCATCATATCACGGGGCAGGAGGTGATTTACAAGCTGCCATCCGTACAGAGATGATGCAATAAAGATGATCTATGGCTACTTGTACTTGATCTTTGAGTATTTCTTGTTTGTGTGTGTGTGTGTTTGTGTGTGTTTTCCCCAGTAATGGAGAGAGAGGAAGGCTGAGTCAGGTCTATGAATAAGTAGCAACAGTCACTGCCAACAATTACTGAGAACAAACACCATGACAGCATGCGTGTACAGTGCTTCACATATACCATCTAATTTAATCCTGACACGGACTATATTTTAGTATCCTTAATATTCCTGCTTCACAGACCTGGAAATTGAGGCACAAGGCAGTTTATACTCAATTCCAGATTTCAGGTCATGAACCACTTTCTTTAAAGGAAAGTTAACATTTTGTGGGAGAAAGACCAAGACAAGAAGTTATGTGTCCAAGTTCTTGCCATCTTGAGTGTTGAAACTAGTATGAAAATTTGCTGTATTGGAACTAAGGTGACACATCCAACTGCACACTGCCTGAGACTTTCTTAGTTTCAAAACTGAGAGTCTCATATGCTGGGAATACCCTCAGTCTTGGGCAATCCGGGATAGCTGATCACTGTAATTAGAATCCAAAATATGGACTAATCAGGATCTTGTAGGAAAAGATAGGGATCCTTAGTTTGTAGAGTTGGACTTCAGATTCCACACTTGAAGAGGCAGTTGTTCAGCCAAAAAAGATATCTAGTCTTTAGTACCCAATATAGCATCATCTCAGAGCTTGTGAGAAAAACAAAATTTGGGGTCGCAACCCATACCTACTGATTCAGAATCTGCAGTTTAGCATAATCCTCAGGTGATTCCACTTAACATTACCTTTGAGAAGCAAGATCCTAACATTCTTTTCCAGAACCAAATCACTGTGATTCTGAATCAATTAGGGCAGCATGATCCTTTAAGGGCCCATTAAAAGGAACAGGGTGATCCTTTAGAGATTTCCACCTAGAAACCAGGAGAGTCCAGCAAAAGAGTTTGCACTCAAGTCAAAACTTCATGGCGTGGACTGATTTTCCTAAGGGGAGGTCACATTTTGTTGGGGGAAAGAACATAGTCTTTCATTCAGACTGCTCTGGGTTTGTATTCTAACCCTACCAGCTGACGCCCTTTGGCAGCTGAGAATGGCTACATCATCAGCATGCTCGTTGAAATGATTAAAAGTACCCACCTTAGTGGTTCTCAATCCTGGTTGTCTCTCAGAATCTACTGATGAATGTTAACAGGAAATTTCTGTGCCTGGCTCTACCTCCAAAGATCCATACTTAATCTAACCATAGTAGAAGCTTGGCATTAGTATCTTTAAACGTTCTACGGTGAATCTTTTGTCGTCAGGATTTAGAACCACCACTCTTCTTAAGGATAGTGGTGAGGTGCCAACCCAATAACTCATGCCAGCACCTGGCATAGTGCACACATTCAGGAGATGTTAATTCCTCTTTGTCTATGAGCAGTTGCTACTACCTATGAGCACTAAAACTACTTTCCATAATTGGGAGCTGAGGAAGTCTCTAAGAAACCAAAACACCCATCAAGTCAGTAACATGAGTTTCTCACTACAATCATCTCCCTGATCAAGTAATTTAAAAATTAGGAAAAACCAGGCAATGTGACCTAAAGGGGGATGAAGGAGGAAGTGATTTACCACGTTAGTGTTTTAACTCCTACAGTTTATTTTTTTATTTAAGAAGATACAATTTTTAAATAAACACAAACTGCGTTTTAATATATTTTTAACTGATAAAGCTTTCTTAAAGATGTGGCTCCTAGAATCCCCATGGACCTCAAAGTTAGAGCTCATCATTCCTAAGGGCAGCTAATTAAAACACCTGGTAGTAATCTTGTGAGTTCCATATTGTGCACTGCAAGGGATCCGCTTCCCAGCAGTGACCACGGTGTTGCCTTTAAAACGAGGGCACCAGAAATTATGAACTTTTGCAAGACTTTACAAGCATACTTTGAGAGAGATGCTAATAATTCCATACAGGAAGGGCAGAATGTTTTGCCTTATTTATTTTTTTCTTTTAATAGCAGGGCCAGCCAGCCAAAGAAATCAGTCTTTAAAGGTCCCACAACACATGGAGAAAGAGATAAAAATCAATATCAAATCCCTCTTCCCTTCCAAACAACTATTAATAAACTCCCTCAGCTTTCAACATGTCTATCCCCATTAGAGTCTTGGAAAGGAAGGATTATGGGGCACAGACATTTTACATAGGGTTTCCTGCCTGCTAGTTTTTTCACCCCTGCATCAGCTTCTAAAATTTCCCTTTGTTAAAGAATAATAAAAACAGATTACTTGTGGCCTCAGAGGTGTATCTAACCCCACCACACATGGGCTATTTAGGAAGTAACCAAATGCTCTTTTCCTCAGTACACTCAAAAATCTCTTCAGGAATGTGGTTTTTTGTTGTTGTTGTTGTTTTGTTTTTAAGATTCCTTTCATATTCCCTTGGTTTTTCAGATTCATGTAACAAGATCCATTGACACGTACTTTGCAGATTATGAAGCTCACATTCAACATCTCATTGACCCTCACTGGGAGGCAGACTCTTGAACCCAGGGGGAAAGAAATCAACAAAGCCAGTTTCCTTGATTTATACACTGTTACACTACTAGAAAGTGAACAAAGTCGGTACTGAAACTGGGAGGATTGGTGAAGACGTGCTGACAGCCTTTTAACGATGCTCTTTTCTCCCTTACCTATAGTTCCCCCCACCAAACCTCTCAATGATACTTAAAAAGCCTTTGCAGAATACTCCCCTACTTAAAGTGCTACTTCTATCACATGGAAGATCACCTTGCAGATCCTTGGTTGTCAGTTGCCTTGCAAACAATCTTTTCTTGCCCTTTCCCTGCCAATATCTTGCAGGATGCATTTCCTAGGCTGCCTTCTCATTTGACCTCTGATTGGGTTCCACTATTGAAAGACAGAGGCAGTGGGAGGGAGAATGCAGGGCATTTCTCTGTCATTGTCTAACTAAGACTGAATTCCCTTCATACTTCAGTGCCTTAGGCCTGCAACAGTTGCAGCTCCCATCACTGACCCTGGACCCTAACTTCCAGGACTTGTCTTCTTGGACTCTCCACCTTTAAAATCTCTGATTACAACAAAGCCCCCATTTAGCTTCACTTCTGTCACCTATTAAATCAATTAAATCTGCATTAAAGTCCTTCTGTGTGAACTACTTAGAGTGGTTCTTGTTTCCTGGTTTGACCCTGACTGATATAATCACTTTTAAACATTTTTATACATTTGCACATTGGGCTGGATAGAAAAGTCTGAGAGAATCTAATTTAACTGACTTCCTGCCATGTATTTCCTAGGCACTTTAATATGTGTTGTATATTTCAGTCCTGAAAATGGAACTGTATAAAGCATACTAACATTATTATTCCATTACAAAGGAACCAGATCTCCAAAGTGTGAGGTGATTTGTCAAGGACACAGAGCCTGCAAGTAGACAGCTATGATTCTACCACAGGATACCTTTTCATCTTTATTAGGGAGCAAAGAGGAGACTAAGACTCCTGGAATGAATAGGGGAGATGGGATCATTATCGATATCAAGGAGTTTGTTACCACAAATGACTTGGATTTTATATTTTTTTTAAAGCACTGAGTTCAAGTGAAACTCCATGATCACATGACATATAATTAATGTCTTAATATCTAATCCTGCCTTGGAAAAATTGGCAAATCCATAGTGTATGATCAATATTTCTTCAGATTATTATTTGAGGTTAAAAAGGTAGAACAAATATTATTAATTATATCCGGACCTGAGTGACTAATTGATTCCACAAATTCAAAATATAAGCATATGTTAGATCCCAACCATTTGCATTCAGATACTGGCTGGAATACTTTTTTTCCAGTTATTACTGTCATGAATAACCATCCATTCATAAAAACACACCACCACTACCCATGGCTGTTGTAAGAACATTGAAGTGTCAAAAGCAGTGTGTTAGAGTCCTGACCATTTACATATTACATTTACTAGCTGTGTGACCTTGAGAAAGGCACTTCAGTCATGTGAAGCTCAAATTCCTGATCTAAAATCAGAAATAATTCTGTTTTGTTGACCTCCTGCAATGGGTTACTTTGAAGATAAAAAAAGAATACTTTGTATTTTTAAAAATATAAATTGCTATACAAGTGTAAGGGATAGTGGTTATTAAAGCATGTTTCTGATGTGGTGCTGTAGGATAAGCACTGGAATGCTAACCATGAAGTCAGCAGTTCAAACCCACCAGCTTTTCCTTGGAAGGTCGCTATGAGTCAGAACAAACTAGATGGTAGTTAACAACCACAGCTTTTATTACTGTACTTTATCCTCAGAACAATCTGCTACAAATACTTTTCCTCATCAATAAAATACATGAACATGAACAAAGTGTGCAAAACAATTTTTCAAAGGCCTTGCAAATAGTAGTCTAAACAACCTTCATTTTCTTCAGACTTCCTAATGGTGAACCTTTAAAATTGGCATCTCTCCTAGCCATTTTTATTACTTGTATAAGAGAGAGTCTTCCTTTTTCTGGACCTTTCCAACCCTGGGGCAAGGGAAATCAACAAGTGTGCCAAATTTACTGAAGCAAGGAGAAGCTGAGAACTAGAGATTGCATTAGGTGAGTGGGTTCTACAATTCTACCATCTTAAATAGAGACTTTTGGTGCTGTGGGTTAGGCGTTGGCCTGCTAACTGAACGGTCACACCCACAAGTCATTTCATGGAAGAAAGAAGAGGCTGTCTGCTTCTGGCAAGATTTTGTAATTCCTATATGGGGTTGCTATGAGTCAGAATCAATTTGATGGCAGTGGGTTTTGGGGAACCATGGTATATAGTGATTTTAAGTACATATTCATCAGAAATTTTGGTTTATTGTTCTTAAAAATCCATAGAATTAATCTACATCTTTGTATATGGCAAAGTCCAATGAAGAAAGAAGTAAACGGAAACAAGAGAAGATTGTGGGATTCCTTACACTTATTTTAAGATGTGACTTCTAAGAACTAGTTTTGACTTTTAGGGATTAAAAAACAAACAAAAAACAGCTAATGTTTTAGGAGCAAAGAGAACTGTGCAGCATCTCTTGTTAATGTACATGGACCAGTTCTCACAGGGAATATTAGCTGTAACGGATCCCTTTCCCTCTCTGACCTCCAACACACAGTCAATCTTGCACATTCAACATAAATTAGTGCCTATATGCCTGGCACTGAGCCGGGTACTGAGGATACAGATTAAACAACTTTCATCACTTGAAAAACAGTCTCAGCTCAATGAAGTCCTTCCTCCAACCCCATCTCTCATCAAGTACATGATGCTTTGGGGCAGACAGCATTTGCTCTGAGCATCAGTGCTGACACTGTTGTCAATTTCCTTTTTGACCTTGGTCAGCCTTGACCAGGTTACTTTTCTTTTTCTTCTCTACTTACAGAAATGTGATATTGCAAGTGCAAACTGAAAGGCTGCAAAAGAGAAGGGGTCCAGTGTCTCCCATTCAGTACTCCAACAGAAATTCATAGGCATGTGAAATTTTGAAATTGAGAAAATTTCAGAGAAATACCTTCGCTTTTGAAAGCTATGCAAACCTGGAGTTCTCATTCAATGAGGTCTAACTTCCAGCTGCTCCATAATGATTCCAACGCTGTGACAGAGCAAAGCATCTTCCTATTTTCAACCCTAGCAATTTGGTTCAAGCATGATCTCAACCACTTTAAGCTTTGATATTTCTAGCCTCCTCTTATGCTGTATTTTCTCTTAATGCCACCAATCATGTGTGAAATTCTGTTGCAAAACTAATCTTTGTGGGAAATGATATGTAATGGCTTCTTTAAAGAAAGAGAGAGAGAGGGAGGGGGGACAGCGACTATGACCTTTGCTGTATTTTGAAATGTTTTTCACAGTGCAATACAAATGGAAACATCCCTCTTTCTCAAGGTCAAAGAGGAAATAGATTTCTGCTTATACAAGATCATTCTTCCTTAAGCAGGATAAGACTTGAAAATTATTCCTAGGACTTGATTTTAAAAGCCTCTAATGTATATAATGGTTGTTCAACATGAGAGCCAGCTGTGCTCAAAAAAAGTAGTTTAAGATCCATCACATTAAATCAATATTTAATGGTTTGCATTTTCAAATGATATGAAAAGATTCAGGAATACAGAAAGGATGGGAGTAAGGTACAATATTTGGGTATTTATATAACAAGGCACTATGATATTTCCATGTTATACATACACACACTATATATATATATATCATATCTTTAAATGGAGGTTTCAGTCAAAAACAGCTGTGACCATATCTTCTAGAATGGAAGTAGGAAACCACTAATTTATATTTTTCATTTGTTTTTTTTTTTTGGAACAATTATACCACCCACAAAAGGGTAACTTTGCAAGTCATCATTATCTCATGAATTTGGGGATTTATCCTTTAAATAAACCCATCTCATTTCCATATAATTACAGGCAAGTAAGAAGGTCCTTTAAAAAAAAGGATATTTTTTAAACTCAAAATGTAAGGGTATAATAGGAACCTGTGTTGCTAGCATAATGATAAATTTTTAAATTTTGGCTCCTTAAAATAAGTTCTTCGTATGAATTTAAAAGAGAGCAGTCTTAAGGAGAAATCTGTATGGCTTTTGAAGTTCTGAAGTTTAGATTTCAAGTCTGTATGTTTCTGCCCAGGAGCTTTGGTAGCATAGTGGGTACGAGTTGAGCTGCTAACCACAAGGTCTGCAGTTCGAAACTACGAGCCACTCCATGGGAAAAAGGTGAGGTTTTCTGCTCCTATAAAGATCTGCTATCTCGGAAATCCTATACAGGGTCACTCAGGGTCGCTATGTGTAGGTTTTCTGACTCCATAGCACATAACCAACCAACCAACAATTCTTTCCTATCATAGTCACCTGTTACATTGTCCATCCCTCCTATGTAGTCATTTCTTAGCATTTATGTTCATATATAAAAAACAAAATTGTAAAGATCAGACTTTAAAAGGTGGAATCTGGCCTTACAAGTTGCTTCCTGAATTATTTTCTCCCCTTGACAGCTTCAGGAAGACAGAAACACCTCCTGAGCGGTTAGACAGACTCTACTGGACCTAATTCCCCATTACAGATCACTCAGTACAAACTAATTAGGATGAGTTAAATGTTTCCACTGAAAACACTGAAAAAGCCAAGCTTTTCTTGGCTTCCTGCTGTTTTCTGATCAGTGCCTTCCTCATAACCTTGTCACTTAACAGTTTTTCAAACATACTGCTTTGGAGGTGAAACATGATGGTCCAGCCATCACCAAAAGTGTAAATGCTGACTTGAAAATGTTCTTAACACCCCAAGGGGAAAAACAGAAGTTCTTCCTATGATAATGTGCAAACATGTCTATGTCTGTTGTAGTCCAGGGAATAGCGTCTGGTCTGCAATTTTCTTACTAGACTTTTTTTCTTCTTCAAGCTGCTGCATTAAAAGCTTGCTCAATTAAGTATCTGTTTGAAAAGGCACAGCACTAAGCATTTTTCCTATTTTTTATTAGGCATTTTAAGCAAGACAGTTGATCCACAATTAACACCACGCTGAACTTGAATGGCTCATTCACACATACTAAGTTTCTCTTACCCTTTTCTCTAGGTTTAATGAATATGCCATTGATAGCAACATTTACAGTGAGCTCTAATACTTGTCTCTCAGTTCTGTTCATTTGTCCAAGATGCATCATTTTCTTTTTTTTTTGTTTTCAGAATGTTCTCATGGAGAAAACCCCAACCCTTTCTTGGCTCTAAACTTCACTGCAGCCTCTATCTGGTTGATTCTGGCATAAAAACATACTGTCTTTCAGCCACACAGAATTTCTTCTCATTTTTTCCCTGATGGCCAAGGGTGTGACATGGCACCTCTCTGGCCAATCATAGATTCAATGTGTGGTTGACATGACCACTGGCAAGGACTCACCACTCTAGCAGTGGAGAAATGTGCAGGGCCAGATGGAAATGGGAAAATGATTCAGACATATGGTGCTTAGAGACGGAGAAAGTGCACAGTTAGAACCTTCTGCTGTGCACTTGTGAAATCGCCCGGATGCACTCAAGCAAAGACCCTGTGTGTTACACCAGCACGCACATCTTAACCAAACTGTACCCCGTTGACTCAGGTCTGTTGTGCTGACAACCACCCACAGCCTCTCTTCCTAATCTGGGAAGAAGTATCCCAGCTGTCTAGCTTTTATTTCTATATAAATTATTAATGCCTATTTCATCCTCGGCAAATGTAATTTTTAACTATGTAAAATATTTATAGGGGTGGCAAGGGTAACTTCACAAATATTTGTTATTTTTATTTTACAGTAAATTCTGATTAGGTTGCTGACTGGGATTTTCCCTGCTTCTTTCTCCTGTGTGAACCTTATATTTAACTCCAAATAATGAATGCAAGATCGATAGAATAAGTAACAAAAGTATCCACGGTGACTGAACAGAAAACTCTTAAATCACTGCAGAGTAAGTGCAAATGAACAATTATTGAAAACATTGCACTAAAATTTCAATAGGAGATAAGAGTGAGGCTTAAGTCATTAAAACGGTCCATTAGTCTTGTAAGTCTGAAGAAGCACACTCAAAACATGAGCTACTATTGAGCACTAGAAATATTTCATTTTTCACCAGTACACAGGCAACTCACACACAAAAAACTGATTCCAACAAAGCTAGGTGGGACAGGGTCCAACTGTCCAGTCCCTAAGGGGAAGGAGGCATAAAGACAAGCAGATAAACTGTGCCAGCCTATTAGTTATACAATTATATGAAGAAGGGGAAACACTAACAGATTTGATACTTTATAGAGAAGTAGATCTTCTGTTTGTATATCAATTCATCATGTGCTATAGTAACCCCATGCTCTTCATCACTCCCTGCTATGGAAGCCAATAAAAGCCTTCTGATGCCCTCCCCAAACCCAGAAGGCACCAGAAAAGCTCAAGAATGCAGCATCTTTCCCCCTTTGTCCCTGTTTTCCCTGACTTGATAGACCATTTGCACTTGTAAAATGAAGTAATGGTCAACCAAATTGCAAAGTCAAAGCACTGCTTCAAAAAATTATCAGAAAAATACCAAATTTTTGGAGATTATATAATTCAGACACACATAAACATATACATACACACATATATGTATGTACACATACATATTACATTCCATAAAATATACAGTCTTAGGGATTTGTACACATAAGAATGCTACTGAATATTAACATGCTAGGGATGTATTGCTCATTTTTTCTTGCCCTAGCTCTTGTACCACCTATTTATTAGAGACAGGTGGGACCCCAGCATTCTGGAAGTCTGGCAGTTTGAGTAAGGTGCTGCATAACATAACTGAAAAAAATGGCATTCCTGAATGCACACGATTTCCTCCAGAAATAGAAAAACATATCTCATGGTAAAACTGAACCATACTCATGACACAGAGGGCAACTTTAGTCCCGTCTTTAAAAGAATATAGTTTGATCTGAAGTTGGACATCACATTTCAATATGTACTAATAACAACTTGAATTGCACAATGAACTAGTTACCCTGTGAATCATCTTGTTCTACAGTACATAACATGAGTTAGCCTAGTGATGATTTCTCCAATAACCACATGATAATTCAGTATAGCACAGATGGCTTCTGACCAGTACTTTTAAACTATACTGCTTCTCTGTTACCCGTACTTCATCATCATGATCAAATAAGCAATCATTACAAGACGCTGAAAACTTATTATAATCAACCATCACTCACTATCATTACAGATGCCATCTTTTTCTCCCAAAAGGCTTATTATCTTTGCCAGGTTTTCTATTTAACTAAAAATATATATATTCATAATAAATGTTTGTATTTTATTAATTGCCAATAAACATGCTTACCACCCTCATCACTACCACCACTGGGGAAAGGTGGTATTTAACTCTGGATTCCGCTTAAATTTGACTACAAATGATAATTGTTTCTTCAAAATCAATTTCAGTTATTTTAAGACATCGTTTCTAATATGATGCAAATTATAGGGAAATCAAAATTGCTGTCAAGACAACTAAAGACATCTTGCTTTTGCAACTTGAATTCTTTCGATACTTTTCTCAAATAGTTTCAAAGGCTCAAGAAAACAAAACAAAGCAAATAGTACACATGGCAATAAAAAACCCAGTAAACTAACACTGCCCTAACCCAAGTTTATCTAAATAGCAACTGTTTAATATTTAAGCAAACCAAGAAATCACTCAGATTATTTGCATATTGGAATCATTTGCCAGCCCCTCTACAAACCTTCTAATATTAAATAGACGCTATTGAATGATGATGTCAGATGGACTTACAGAAAGAAAGCATAACTTCAGGGAGGAGGAAACTATATTCAGTCCTAATCCTTGGCTTCTTCTCATTTAGTGAAGGACTTGTGCTTCTTCTCCTAGCAGTTAGTTGCAGCATTACAGTGCAATTGTACAGCTCCGACTCCGCTTATAGAAAGAGCCCTGGTGGCTCAGTGGTTAAGCGCTCCGCTGTTAACCATACGATCCTCAATTCAGACCTTGCTGCTCCATGTGCGGAAGCTGTGGCAGTAAGCTTCTATAAAGGTTACAGCTTTGGAAACCCTGTGAGGCAGTTCTACCGTCCTATAGAGTGCTGAGAGTGGGATTCGCCCTGACAGCGGTGGGGTTTTTGGGAGCCTGCTTACACCGCAAGACTGAAAGCCCAGCTCCAACTAAGCCTCAACATGTTTTCTGGAAATGCAGTCAGCTCCACTGAAAACCTAAGGGAGGTTTCCACGGTGGCACAAATCTAAACTGCACAAATATTTAACAGCTCTGAGACCTCTAAAGGCATAAAATAATATGCATTTTGTGCTAGGCAGATCCTAGCTGAAGGAGGAACTTGGATGGTATGGAGGAGTGTTCTCAGCGGATCCCTCTCTGCCTCTAAATTAAGGGAAAAACCAAATGCTTAGTAAAACACTGATAGTCACTGACTACACGTTCTCAGCATCAATACCTCAGGAACTTTGTTTTGTGTTCCATTTAAGTTAGCCCCTGATTTCCCACGCCGTGCCATTTCCCCTTCTTCACCTAGCTAAACGCCAACTTCATGCAGACAAATCAAGGCAAAGTTTATCCACCCTGCTGCCCCTGCTTTCTTTTTTTTACCCCCAACTTAAACTCATCCAGGACTAATTAACAGCCCAAAACGTAGCACAAAGGAAGCTTGATCCTCCAGTTGCCAATTGAAGGTAGGTTTAATGGAATGTGTTCTCGCAGCTTAAAGATTTGTTTTTTTTAAGGGCTGGTCTGCGCTGATAAGACCTGGGCACCCCCAGAATGACATCATCAGAGCTGACACTCACCAAAATACATTATGTTTCTCATTAATCATACAGCCGGAACCCCACCGCGGTGTCTTCAGCATCAGCTCTCACCCAAGGCTGACAAGCCTAGCAGAGCCGTTTCATGCTACATTCGGTGGAAACGTCCCTGGCATGGAGAGCGCCGAGCGCCGAGCGTGCCTCCTCCGCGGGTTGAGCGCCTTGCAGGCTGCCTTTCCGCGGCTACAAGCCCCGGCGGCTGGAGCGTGCGCTCGGGCTGCCTGCTGCACTGCCCATCCTTACTGTAATCCGACTCCTCCTTGCGATGTCCTTGCCGCGCCTGTGACATCAGGACTGAGAGTACTACAAACAGACCCCCTCACCCCACCCCACCCCACCCCACCCCCGGTTAGCAGCGGCTCCATGAGGTGCTCCGATTGCCTGCCTGGACCAACCATGGCTCTCGGAAAGCTTTGACGAGCCCAGAGACTTGGGAAGGGGAGGAGTGAGGGGCGCGGGAGGTTCTCTTAAAGAGAGAAGGGTCTTTGGATCCACACAAGAACAGACATGAGAAATTCACCAGTATGCGGGGAGGGACATGGTTAAGATGAGTTTTGCCATTAACGTGTAATTAGATACACTTTTATTCAGCCTCTCCCATGACTGCCCTCACCCACAAGGAGCCCTGGTAATGCAACTGTTAAAGCGCTGGGCTACTAACTGCAGGGTTGGGGGTTCAAACCCATCAGAAGTTCAACGTGAGAGTGTTGTGGCAGTCCATTTCCCTAAAGATTAGCAACCCTGTGAGGCCATTCTGCGCTGTCCTATAAAAGCGACATGAGTCAGATTGCACTCCACAGCAAGGGGCCAAACCTAACAGGCAGAGCAAGAAGGATGGATGCTTAGCTTGTGCCTGCATTCTCTTTTCCTTTGGCTTGTTACTCCTGTTTGTGTTGTTTATGCCTAAAAAGATTAGAAGAATATAAAAAACATAAAAGACAAGGACCCCTTGTTAGGATGTTAGAGGCTTTCCCTTAGAAATGTTCAAATCACAGACAGCCAGTAAGTGATGAAGATTAATTTTTATTTCTTGATCGTTTGTGGGCTAAATTGATAAAGAAATGTAGAGAGGAAAAACACAAACACAAAAATAACATGATGGAAGTCTCCTCGTTTCACGCCATCACTAATGCTGCCACCCTTAGTAGATAATGGAAAGGGCACTGAGGTTACAATGATCTTTGACTCCTGAAAAGGATAAACATTTAGCCCAAAAGGCAACCAAGAATGTGCCATATTTTAAGTCTGGTCACTAATCTAGTATACACATACACACACACACACCCATTAAATTTGAGATGGCACAGCTTAGCAAAGCCTCTGGCTTCTCCAATGGTGTAATGAACTGCTGTCCTTATCTTACATAGAAAAGTATGTTGGAAAGAAATCCCTGAAAGCTATGCTGATTAATACTTAAATGTTCAGCATGGAAAATAAACCCAGAGAATATGTTCAGGTCTCTAAGGAGTCATCACTTTGGGACCCAATTTACTGACGGGACCAAGTGAGCTTAAAGATTTCTATAAAACAAATGGAATTAAGACACAAAGCTAAGCAGAGAAGTGTAATGTGTGGAAGGTAGCAGAGGACATATTTTTAAGCTGGGCTTTTATAAGCCATGTAAGCAAATATTTCTACAGTTTGATAAGTAAATATTCAATAACCCTTTTTCCTCCCCTACAATCCTTACCTGTTAGAAGGTTTAAACACATATTGTAGCTAGAGTGGGGGAGCTGAAGCTAATAATAACAACTTGCTGTGCTACACTGCAAAAAAGCTTAACCCATATTTCCCCTCTGTGTAAAGAAAGGTATAACTAAAATCCTCTCTCAACCTAGATTATAAATAATTTGACAAATGCAAATAAGCGATCAAATATAAATCAGATATGTTGTAGTAAACTGTAGGATGAATCTAGTGACATTCTTTAACAAATAACTAACTCTACATTTAAAACAAATTGTAGAAGGAAATTTTACAAAATAAAATATATGTGTTTACTCTTTTTTATCAAGTTAAAAAAAAAGGGTATCTGTAAGTACTAATTTTTCTTTTTGGGCCGATGAGATGAAAATTATCCCGCATTACTGGCCTTTCTCTTAGGTGAGTGATCAAAATAAAACCTGCGGTAGAGCTTTCTTAGGAAGCCAATCAGCTGCCTTGACCTCCTGCATGGGCTAGGGGGCACTGTAGTTTAATGTTAGAGTTTTTGGTCCTTTTGAGTTCCTGTACTTGAAAGATACAAACACTGAGAGCAGAGTTATAAACAGAGATGATATGAGACACTAAAGGACTGTCATCATAAATTAATAACACCCTTGCATTTGCATGTCATTTTACAGTTACAAGGTACTTTCGCATAGTCATCCCTCTTACTAACAAACTGAAATATAAAGGTGGTGATATCAATGTCACAAATGAAGAGCCTGAGGCTGAGATGTTAAGCAACTGTCTCAATGATAGGATAATAAAGAGTCTTGTCTTAATGTTTTCACGTTGAATTTATGTTAGATTCTTCCAACAGGTTTCTAGTTTTCTGTACTCAAATAAATTTGTCACTTATTGTGATTCCAGTAATGGTCTTTCACAATAAAAGTATATCACTTCATATTCCTGAAGTGGGTTAATGCGCTGGACTGCAAAGTTGGTTTGAATCACACAGACAGTGAATCAAACTCACCAGCGGCTCCTCAGAAACCCTATATAGGGTCACTATGGGTCAGAATCAACTTGATGGCACACAGGGTCACAATGGGTCAGAACCAACTTGATGGCACTTAACAACAACAATATACATGCTGCATATGTACATATACGTATACATACATTTGTACAGTATGTATACACACATAATCACACACACACACACACACACACACACTTGAAGGTGAGTCGAAAATTATCTGCATTCCAGTTATATTAAAATGCCCATCTACATCCACAACTGATTTCACATGCATGCTGACTGTTGTCATGTTGAATACAGCAGTAACACCGGACTGTTTGGCAAATCATTTGCAAATCAGCCATAGCTCTGCCTAGGAAATAATCTATGACATACTTAGATTTTGAAAAGTTTGTGTGAGATGGGTACCAAAACAAAATTGGAAAAGCATAAATAGAAGCATTTGGACATCTGCAAAAAAAAATTGGACTGATCCTGGAAGGTATGTGAACATTTTTCTTTTAAATCATTCCTGGATTCATCACTATGAGCCTGAGGGTAAACATCAGAGTATGCAATGGAAACAGCTTCAATTGTCAACCAAGAAAAACTTCAAAAGTCAACAGTCTGAGAACAAAAACACAACATACCAAAATTGTTG
Organism: Chrysochloris asiatica; assembly: GCF_000296735.1. Taxonomy (NCBI): domain Eukaryota; kingdom Metazoa; phylum Chordata; class Mammalia; order Afrosoricida; family Chrysochloridae; genus Chrysochloris; species Chrysochloris asiatica. Next base: position 22,379,805 of record NW_006408548.1, on the reverse strand, counting down.
GGACACGGCGAAAGCAGTGCTGAGAGGAAAAGAAGAAAGAACCAAAATTAACACATTAACACAACATTTACAACAATTAGAAACAGGTCAACAGAAGGAATCTACAGCCACCCAAAGAAAAGAAATAATAAAGATTAGAGGAGAAATAAATAAGATAGAAAACAGAAAAACTATAGAAACAATCAACAGGACAAGAAGCTGGTTCTTTGAAAGGATTAACAAAATTGACAGACCATTGGCAAACCTAACAAAAGAGGAAGAAGACACAAATTACACACATTAGAAACCACATGGGCGATGTCAAAAAAGTACCAATGGAAATCAAAAGGATAATAACAGAATACTATGAAGAGTTGTACTCCAACAAATTTGACAACTTCGATGGATACATTTTTAGAAAAACACAACCTACCTAAACTTACAAACACTGAAGTAGAAAAGCTGAACAGACCCATAACAAAAGAAGCAATTGATCAGGTCATCAAAAAACTCCAATCAAAAGAAGTTCAGACGCAGATGGCTTCACTGGTGAGTTCTACCAAACATTCAGGGAAGAGCTGTCACCAATTCTACTCAAATTATTCCAGAAGATAGAGGCAGATGGAAAACTACCTAATATGTTTTATAAAGCAAGCATAACTCTCATACCAAAACCAGGGAAGGATATCACTAAGAAAGCAAATTATAGACCAAGATCCCTCATGAAG
>NW_006408548.1:22370925-22374578 GCF_000296735.1 Chrysochloris asiatica | reverse complement strand
AAATGGGCACAGGATATGATCAGATATTTCACCAAGGAGGAGATCCAGGCAGCCAACAAACATATGAAGAAATGTTCACGATCACTAGCCATTAGAGAGATGCAAATCAAAACAACAATGAAATGTCATCTCACACCAGCAATAACAACAAAGAACAAAAAAGTAGAGGACAATAAATCTTGGCGAAGATAAGGAGAGACTGGGACACTCCTGCATTTCTGGTGGGATTGCAAAATGGTCCAATCTCTCGGGAAAGCAATATGGTGCTTCCTCAAAAGGCTGGAAATAGAAATAACTTATGATCCAGAAATTCCTGTACTTGGCATTTACCCACAAGAAATAAAAGCCATAACATGAGTAGATATATGCACACCCATGTTCATAGCAGCATTATTTACAATAGCAAAAAGATGGAGACAGCCAAAGTGCCCATCAACTGAAGAATGGATAAACAAACTGTGGTACATACACCCAATGGAATATTATGCTAGCTTGAAGAATAACAAGGAAGCTGCAAGCCACTGCATAGCATGGATGAACTTTGAGGACATTATGTTGAGTGAAATTAGTCAGTCACAAAAGGAGAAATATTGCATAAACCACTACTGTAAAAGACTAAGAAAAAGAACCCATACTAAAGGGCGGGGAGGGGGGATTTGTTGGTTACCGGGATATAAAGTGATGGGGTGAAGGGAGGGAAGTGAAGGTGGAACACAGGGCCAGGAATAGACACAGGATACTTTGGGTGCTAGGGAGGGGAGCAATACATAAGAAGTGGGAGGGGAATGGAAGAACAAAGCAGAGGCGAAAACAATTAGGCAGGTGTGCATGAGCTAAGTGGGACATAGGTAAATAATGATGTATTCACAACCTTGGAACAACAGGGCTCTGGGATACAGGGATTGAGACATAGTTGGAATAGGTAAAATAGGGGAATGTTTAGATGCTTGTCTGTCTTTTGAATCTTGGTTTCCTTGGCATACCATTATTAAATAGACAATTGAGGGGGAGAGAGAGGAATACACAGAAATATCGCCATAGAAAGCTTGTAAATTCATCTTCTGCCTATAACTGACTGGAATACCCAAAATGGGGCTATAACATGCCCAGTGATGGAGGCTTCCTGTAGAGCCTCTGCATTACATAAGACCATAGGTGGAATCCTGAACAGCATCCAGAATATTCTGAGGTGGGAAATTTCCACTGGAAAGGACAAGCAGACCAGCCTGGAGTGTCTAGAAGAACAGAATATACTTACTGAAAGAAAGACCGACAGGAAAAATACAAAATAATATAAGGAGTCTCACTGATTACTACAAGAACAAGCAAGTTGCTTGCCGAAGAGACATCAAGACAAGTGGTTGGGTCCCCTCAGGGCAAACCCCCTTCGAAGACTAAGACTCAATGGGAATACATGCTCTGACTGGTGACCATGTTCATCACCAATAAGGGGAAGTGGGGTAAAAACAGCAATGAAGTTGCAAGCTAAGCCCTACAACGTTCAATAGACTCTTATGAACCCTGGTGGAGACCAGGTTGGCCAGCAGGGTGGCAAGAACTGGGAACTCTTGGTCCCAGAGCCAGTGACATAGCCACAGAAGACTAGAGTGGATAGTGAAGTGTCCAGCTGATAAGAAGTGAGGGCATATGCATAAGAACACCCACACTTGTAGAAAATATCCACTGGATGATCAGAGCTCAACTAGAAGAAGAAAGAAGAAGGAAAAAAAAGAGTAATGTGGTACAATTTGATAGACTTGACCTACACCTATGGATGCAGTACCTCAAAAGAGGGAACAGATCTTTACAGTGAGGATCATTCCCATCCGCTCAATACACAGAGTAGACAGGGATGGGCAACTTGGACATTGGCTACCCAAAATGGAGGGGGAGGGGGAAAGCTACAAAGGCAAGAAGTGACTGACTTACAAGCTTTCAAGAGGGAGTCTAGATCCAGAGGGCAGGGAGGAAGGTAGAATCTACACTGAGTAGTATCCAATCTGTCTGGGTGGGGCTGATGAAATGAAATGTGGATAGGTCTCTTGTGATACAATAGCGAATAATTGTTATCAGGACTGATTGTGAGGGTTGGAAATGTAAAAGTAGACAATTTGTAGCAAAAGGAGGGGAGTGATTGACTTTGCAGTCTAGGAGTGGAGGTCCTTGGGACCATCAAGGGAGAAGAGCGGAGTGCGGGACCCTACCCAGAGAAGCAGTGATGCCTGAGATGGAGGCAGAGATGATGACGTAGAGAGATGGAGCAGTTGGGGACTTTAGACACAGAGAGGAAGAGGGGCTGTGTGGTTAAGACCAGGGGGCAGGCTTGTAGTGTATACTTTTTGGTTGGTTGATGATGCATGGAGGGGATTGTAACCATGACAATGAAACGATATATGATAGGAGGAATGCAAAGCTAATGTTCTCCCATGTAAAGTATCACATAATTCACAATAAAACATTTTTTTAAAAAGTCAACTGTCAGCTGGAAAATTGATGCTTACAGTTTTCTGGGATTCTCAAGTACCAGTACTGGAACTCTATCAATAAAAATATTCAACAATCAACAGGGCTCATTACAGTGAGTTGCTCACTAAGAGTTGAAGCCTAACCTTCAGATTAAATGCAGAGGACTGCTACTAAGGTCACTGTGATCTTATATGACAATGCAGTTCCTGCACACCTGTACCCACACTCTTGACACTGCAAAAATTTAGTTTTGAAGTGCTAAAATGTCCTCCCTATTATCTTGCTCTGGATCCATTGAATTGTTACCTGTTTGCTCCCCTAAGAGCAGGTTTTCCAGGATGTGACCCACCTCAGATGTAGAAGTGAATACATCAGTGCATTTATGGCTCACAGTTCAGTCTACACAATTTTAAAAATGGGAATATTGAAGCTTATTGGCAGATGAAAAATGTATAATGAAAAGCAAGGTGATTATGTCGAAAAATGATGTAGTTGTCTTTTCTAAAATTTGATTAAAATAAATTCTACTGTCAGGGTTCAGATATTTTTTGACTCATAATCGTGTGTGTGTGTGTGTGTGTGTGTGTGTGTGTGTGTACAGTGTGCGCACACGTTGAAGTCCTGGTGTGGTGCTAGAGGATAATGCATTGGACCACAAGGTCAGTTTGACCCACAAGATCAGCAATTCAAACCTACCAGCCACTCCTTAGAAACTCTATACTTGTTCTCTATGGTCAGAACTGACTTGGTGGAACTTAACAACAATAAGCTTATGTATGTTGATAATTGTTGTCAAGTTGGTTCTGACTCATAGTGACACTGTATAAGGCTTCTGATGCTTTAAATCTTCATGGGAGCAAAAAGATTCATCTTTTTCCCGTAGAGCAACTGGCCGACTCAAACCATGGATCTTAAGGTTTGCAGTTCAGTGCTTATTGTATGGAGCCACCACATTTACAAATTATGCACATATGTATATGTTCCTGGTGTGGCGCTGTAGAATGGACTGCTAATTGCAAATTCAGTGATTCAAACCTGCCTTGAAATTCCTATACTCTATTGGTCTCTATCAGTTGGAACCGACTTGAAGGCACTTGACAATGGCACTGGTGTGGATCTGTGGGTCAATGCACTGGACTGCAGAGTCTGTTTGAACAGAAAGGTTGGTGGTTTAAGCTCAACAGCTG
>NW_006408548.1:22364772-22370203 GCF_000296735.1 Chrysochloris asiatica | reverse complement strand
AGCTGGATATGTGTTGTGAACATGTGGGTTGTGAACATCTATGTCTGATATGCTCCCCTTTGTGCCTTAAGGGGATGACCCAGCACCTCCTAGGGTGATACCTGGTTTACACCTCAGACCTTGATATGACTCGAAGGAGCTGTGAGCCTTTGGGACATCTGGAAAAGAATTAGGTCACGTCATCTAGGTCTAGCTATTGAATCAATCTGCTTGCCAACTAGAAACATATCTTTTAGTATTAAAACAAGAGCCATCTTCAAAAATATGACATATTTTAAATGAAAACCTCAGGATAATTTCCCTCTGTTCTAATACACAAATACCTGCAACCTTGATCTTGCATCTTCCAAACTTGCTCAAAGTTTATCAGTGCACTATTTTCTGCTCCCTGTGTTTATAGTTTCATGCTACCTTTATCCCTTCCCTGGCATTTTCATATAGTTTCTCCCTTAATTTTCTCCTCAACAGTTATCACCATATGCCATATTATTTTGGCTATGTCAGCATATTTTCTCTCTCTCCTCCCCAGAATGTTACCTCAATGAGGGCAGGGTTTTTGTCTATAGTGAATTAATGCATGAATGATCATATTGAGTACAACTGTATTGTGTGTAAAACACCATACTTTTCTATGGACCTGCAGTCAGTTCTTTGATGTTTCCTGCAAAGTGTTTACACAAATTGAATTTGCCCATGCTTAGCAGTAGCTGTTTTTAAATTTCAAGCAATACAGATGTCAGGTGATACTGCAGGCCACAGTCTGTGAACTGGTTTGTCCTTTTAAGTTCTCATAGATGTATGCAGTAGTAATTTAACATGAAGTTAGCTTAGTCCAGTTGTATCTTCCAGGCCTAAATAAAGACCACTTTCATCTCTTATCTAGATTGCAAGAATACAAATTATCTACTGCACCTTTAGTCAAGCTTTCTTAAGTATACTTCATTATCCATGTTAGATGTGGCATTATCAAAACAAGACAGCAGAATACACACAGTCAATGCACTAAAAATAATTTATGAATGCTCAACCATTTCAGGAGGGAACATATGAAAAAATACCAGTAGAATTGAAGGAAGAAGTTCAAGATGCTCTGGAGACATTGGTGAAAAGCAAGGCTCCAGGTATTGAAGAAACATAAACTGAGATACTCAACGGCTCTAAGGCTTCAAGTTGTCACTTGTCTAGGCCAAGGAATTTGGAAGACAGCTTACCAGACCAACCAACCTGAAGAAATCCATATGGCAATCATCCAAAAGAAAGGATATCAGATGAAGTGCATAAATTATGATATCATTAATATCACATGCAAATAAAACTTTGCTGAAGATAATTTAAAAATATTTGCATTAATATGAAACTGTCAGAAATTCAAGCCAGATTCAGAAAGAGGATGTGGAAAGAAGGATATCATTATAGAGTCCAGATAGATGGACCTTGGCTGAAACAGAGAATACCAAAAAGATGTTTATCTGTATTTTATTGACTGCACAAAATCATTTGATTGCACGGGCCAAAATAAATTATGGGTAAGATCGCAAAGAATGAAAATTCCAGCACACTTAATTGGGTTCATGTGGAACCTATATATCGACCAAAAGGCAGTCATTTGAACAGAACAAGAGGATACTACATGGTTTAAAACTGGAAAAGATGTATGGTAGAGTTGTAACTTTTCACTGTATTTTTGCAATCTGTATAGTGACCAATGAACCAACAAACTAAACTACGTGAAACTCAACAAACTCAGCTACCATCAAAAGTGGAGGCAGACTTAATTAACAACCTGCAATATACAGATTACATAATCTTTTTTGCTGATACTGAAGATGACTTTAAGCACTTGCTGATGAATATCAAAGTATGCAGTCTTCAGTATGGATTATGTTTCAACACACGTAAAATCAAAAGCTCAATATTGGACCAATAAAGAACACTGTAATAAATGGAGAAGATATTGGAGTTGTCAAGGCTTTCATTTAACTTGGACCAACAATCAATACCCATGGAGGCAAAAGTCAAGATATATCAAATGGCATATCTGACTGGATAAATCTGTTGCAAAAGATTTCTTTAAAATCTTAAAAAGCAAAGGTGTTATTTGGATGATTAAGATGTACCTGATCCAAGTCATGGTTTTCAATAGTATGTCTATGAAAACTGATCTATGAAATAGGAAGACAAAAGAAGAATTGATACATTTTAATTATGGGTTGGTGAATAATATTGGATGTACTATGGACTACTAAGAGGACAAATTAATCTGTCTTGAAAACAGTACAGTCAGAATGTGCCTTATATGAGACTTTGGTAAGGCTTTGTCTCAATTACTTTGGACATTTTATCATGAGGGACTGATCCCTGGAAAATGAAATCGTATTTTTTAAAGGGTTAGCAAAACAGAGAAAGACCCTCAATGATATGGATTGACACAGTAGCTGTCACAAAGGGCTCAAACATAACTAATTTGAAGGTGGCACAGGACTGAGCAAAATGTGTTCTATTTTACACAGAGTCACTATGAATCAAGATAAACTCCATGATACCCAACATCAACAGCAGCAACACACTATACGAATTCCTAATCAAGCATTTAAACATAGTGTAGGGACTATCTTTCAAATGAAGACATGACCTCATACAAATATTTTATCTTCATGACCTAATAAATCAGTCATTTCATGAATTTATTCATTTATGTATGGTAGTAGTGGTGGTGATAAGCCATGGAGTCGGTTCAGACTCACAGCGACCCTGTATAGGGTTTCCAAAGCTGTATATCTTTATGGGAGCAGAAAGTCTCATCTTTCTCCCATGGAGGAGCTGGTAGTTTTGAACTGCTGACCTTGGGGTTATTAGCCCAACTCGTAATGACTACACTACCAGAGTTCCTTTCATTTATGTATATTAATTCCCTATTTATTGAATACTGTATATATTTTGAATGACTAATCTGTGTCAGACATTGTCCTACATGCAGGTTAAAGAAAACTGAAGAAAGTACAAAGAGCCTAAAGTGGGAGATGCCATTATGAGCTATAAAGCCAATGCTGGAGCACAGCAGATACTGGAGAGAAAATTAGGAGTTGGATTCAAATTCATAGGTAGCAAGGAGTCAAATCCTATATGACTTTGTAGATCATTATAAGCATTTTCAAAGAATCCTGGTAGTGTCATGGATATGATTTTGTGAGCTGCTAACAACAAGGTCATTAGTTCGAATCTTCCAGTCACTCCCAGGGAGAAAGATTAGGCTTAATACTCCTGTAAAGATTTACAGCCTTGGCAGGAAGCTGGCTTGTAAAGTGCATCCTTTGTTTAAAGGATTATATATTCCTGCATGTTTTTGTGCACATAAAAAAAAAAAAAAAGAGGGAGTAGAAGCAAATACTGTTAACCAATGGTGTATGGGGGGGGTTGTAATCATTGTAATGAAACAAAAGATGATTGATTGAGTGTAAAACCATGTAAACTATCACTCAATTCAGAACAAAAGCTTAAAAAAGAGGAAAAGACAGTCAAAACCTACTCAGTGGCACACACTACCAACATCCATAAGGATTTTGACTTTTACTCTTATTTATGAGGGATACCTTGCTATGACCTCATGTATCTTTTAACAGGTTTACTAGAGCTGATATGTGGGGAACAGATAAAAGGGAACAAGGACAGATACAAGATGTAATAATCCAGAAAAGAGTTTGTGGTTTGGATCATGGTAGGAGTAGTCAAGTTAGTTTGAAAGGAAAAAAAAAAAAAAAAAAAAAAGTGGCCATAGCTGTCACAAAGGACCAACAGCAAATCAAAGAATGATTGTTACCAACAGAAAATAAAGTAAAGGTGGATTGTTCAACTTTTGGAGAATGAAGAAATGAAAGGATAGTGCTTCCACTAGCTGATAGAAGAATGTGGTGTAACCTTTGGGGTATAAATTAGAGAATGTCACTGTGCGACAAATTTAATTTGAGATACTACAAGGTCAGCAGTTGGAAACTACCAGCTGTTCCACAAGAGAAAGATGAGGCAGTCTGCTCCTGTAAAGATTTACAGCCTCAGAAATCCTGTGTAGGTTCGCTATGAGGCAGAACCGACTCCACAGTACGTAACAACAAATTAGGAATCTAAGTAGAAATGTTGCATAAGCAGTTTGTTAGTAGGGTGTGGATCTCAGGAAAGAGATTGGGCTTTAGATATTTAAACTTGGGAGGTCATTATTTTAAAGATAAAGCCCTAACTATGGAAGATGGGATCAAGGGACTATATATAGAAAAAAAGATAAGAGGGTCAACATGGAGCCAAGGTATACTACTATAAGCCCAAGAGGTCAAGTATGTGGGTGTTTGGTTATTGAGTATTTGTTGAAAATAATAATTTGATGACATGTGAATGATATATGATCAAAGGCTGTGCATTTTAATTGGACCACTATCTACTCTATCATTACCCAGTGCCAAAAACTTGAAAAACTGAGAAGTTCCAATAATAAGTAATTTTTCTACAGGAGAACAATTACCTAGTTCAATTAATTTGTGTTTTGAACAGAATTATTTAAATTGTGTAGATACATCTATAAATTAATAAACCATTTATAATCCCATATTCTCACTTGATGCTTCCACGAAAATCGTATAATCTTGTCTATAAAATGAATTAATTACAAGTGCTACATTGAGGTAACAATTTAAACCCTATAAAGCTACCATTTGTTGTTGTTGTTTGGTGCCATCGAGTGGTACCGACCCATAGCGACCCTACACACGGTTTCTGAGGCTATAAATCTTTACTGGAGCAGACTGCCTCATCTTTCTCTTATGGAACAGCTGGTAGTTTAAAATTTTATTTGGATTTCCCTGAATTTGAAAAGACCTAACAAATCCCTATATATCTGGCCCCAATCTACTCATAGCCAGTTAGGAGGATATCTTTTATAATAGTTAGTAACTGACTTTGATGTGCTTTCAAAAATCTTGTCTTGGAGCTGGCTGTGGCTTAGGAATGCTAATATATATATATATATATACTGGTTGGCTACTCATGTGCCACGTATGGAAAGGTCACGGATAAAATTACAGAGTCTCTGCCTTCATGGAGCTTACATTCTAAGAGTTTCCATATTTTATTGTATCTGGTAGGATGTGAAACTTCTTAAATGCTTCTTTCATGCAGAGGAAAAACACAAAACACCCTTAATCTTATTCATTCATTGATTACACATTTATTGTCTTACTCCTTTTAAAAGAATGGTCTTCAGGGCAGGAACATGTCTAGCAAGTTCATGCTAGATCCAGTGTCTCAACCAGCCCTAACAATGTTAGGTGCCATCGAGTCAGTAATGACCCGTAGCGACCTTATGCATAACAGAACAAATCACGGCCCGATCCTGGGCCAACCTCACTACTGTTGCCACGCTTGAGTCCATCGATGCTGCCACTTG
>NW_006408548.1:22347190-22361717 GCF_000296735.1 Chrysochloris asiatica | reverse complement strand
GACAAACTGACAGATGAGTGGTGGCTGTCTGGTTTTAAGTGGAAACTGTCACTTTAAATTTTGAGGAGATCTGTGCACATGTGTAGTAGAACCCTCCAAGGGTGGGGTTGTGGTGTCCATTCATTCAGGCATCCCCTCTAGTCACCAGAATGGAGGAACACAGACAGCGAGAGACCAATGAACAGATACCAAAAAAGGAATGTCCACACCTGTATCTCTGCGGTTCTGTCAGGCGTAACAATAGGAGTCATGAAATAATTATTTTTTAAGTCAATTAGATCATCATAAGCCTTCCACCATTGGGTGACACTCCATCCTGATTGTACTGAACATATAAAAGTATATTCTACCAGAGATGCCTGTTTCTAAATCCATTTATTTGTCTAGCCATTTTAGGCACCACAGGAATGTGCTCATATAATGTGTTTTCTCATAAGTCATCTCAGGACTATCTGGCTAACAAATTCCTGTAATGAGCTCCTGACGCTATTTGTATAATGTTACTAACACTCAGGGGTCCTGGTGTGGCACTGTCAGATAGAGCACTGGACCAGAAAGTCAGTTTGAAACACAACTGCAGTTCAAACCCTACATAGTCTATGAGTTGGAAATGACTTGATGGCACTTAACAACAACAGCCAACACTCATGGAAGCAGCACTCAAGAAATCAAATGACATATTGTGTTAGGTAAATCTGCTGCAGGGGACCTTTTTAAAGTGTTGAAGAGAAAAAATGTCAATTTGAGGACTAAGGTGCAACTTATCCAAGCCATGGTATTTTCCAGAGTTCCATGTACATGTGAAAATTGGGCAGTGACTAAGAAAGACCTTAAGAGAATTGATGCATTTGAGTTATGGTGTTGTAGAAGAATATTAAAAATACCATGAACAATAAATTTTAGTTGGAAGCAGTACAGCCTGCATGGTTCTTAAAAGCCAGGATGATGAGTCTTTTTATCTCATACTTTGGATCAGTCTGTGGAGAAGGACATCATGCTAGGTAAAGTGGAGGTTCAGTGAAAAAGAGGGAGATGGGCAACGAGATGGATTTATACAGTGGCAACAGCAATGGGCTCAAGCTTCACAATTGTGAGGATGGTGCAGAACCAGGCAGTATTTCATTCTGTTGTGCATAAGGTCTCTATAAATGGGAACAGATACGATAGATAGTATCTAACGCCAACAAAAATTAGTTTATTATGTTGATATAGAAAAAGGTCAATGAAAATGATGTAAACCTTTAATATATCTATGTGCATTAACACAGTAAGAACAATAATGAATACAATCATACCAGTGGTCATGAAGAGTGCACAGAACCACCCAACTGTTTTCTGTTATATTTAAGGTTGCCATTGAGTTGGCACTGACGTAATGACAACTATCACAAAAATTGGAAACAGGGTCGCTATGGGGCGGAATTGACTCGACGGCACTAGACAACAACAACAACATCAACAAAAATTACATTAACATTTTTTTTCAGACTCCATTTCAATAGTACAGTCAGTTGTTGATATCCCTCAAATAGAAGAAAAGCTCGTTGGAGTCACCAAAAATGTAAAAGAAATGTTAACTCCTGAATATTTGAATATACTCCAGAATGTAGCAGATATGCACTTTGGAAGTTCGGTGTACTGGACTATTGGCCAGAGCATGCCATTAATGTCAGATTAATGTGAATGATTTAGGAAGAAGCAAGCAACAGATACCACAACTTGTCTGTCAGTTTGTTGTATTGTGGTGACTTGTGTGTTGCTGTGACACTTGAAGCTATGCCACCAGTATTTAAAATACCATCAAGGTCACTAATATTGGACATATGTTAGCAGAATTTCCAGACTTAGACTACAAAGAAGGAGAAGTAGACCACTTGTAAATGTTTGTTGTTATTAAGTCTTATAAACAACGTATTACATTAGGCAAATCTGCTGGACAAGACCTTTTTAAAGTGTTGAAGAGCAAAGATGTCAGCTTGAGGACTAAGATATTCCTGACTCAAGCCATGGTATTTTCAATAACCTCATATGCATGCAAAAGCTGGACAGTGAATAAAGAAGACCATAGAAGAATAGACACATTTAAATTATGGTGTTGGAGGAGAATATTGAAAGTACTATGGGCTGCCAAAAGAACCAATAGATCTGTTTTGGAAGAAGTGCAGCCAGAGTGCTCCTTGGAAGCCAAGATGGCTAAACTTCGTCTATCATACTACGGACATACTGTCAGGAGGGACCAGTTGCTAGAGGAGGATATCACGTTTGGTAAGGTGGAGGGTCAGAGAAAAAGAGGAAGACCCCTAATGAGATGGATTGGCCAAATGGCAGCATCGATGGACTCAAGCATGGCAACAGTATAGTGAGGTTGTCCCAGGATCGGGCAGTGTTTCATTCTACTGTGCATAAGGTTGCCATGAGTCGATACCGACTTGATGACACCTAACAACAACAAAGGTTGGTTCCCACTCATAGAGACCCTGTATAGGGTTTCTGAGGAGTGGCTAGTGAGTTTGAACCACTGACCATGTGGTTCAAATTGACTGTATGGTTGAGTTTTTATCCTATAGCATCACCACTGAAAATCTTATGAATGGGAGAGGAACACTGTCAGTTATGTGTCAGGAGATAAGCCTCTCAGGTCAGAAGGCATTCAAAATATGACTAGGGAAGAGGTGCCTCCTCAAAGTACAACTAACTATAAGACACAAATGGAGTAAACCTTCAGGATTTAATTTGTTGATTGGGTACAACTCAAGATGAGGAGAAACAGCTGCAAACATCCATTAATTATTGTAGCATTAATTTACTAAGTATGAATCTAGGAAAATTGGAAGTTGTTAAAAATGAAATGGCACACATAAAGATCTATATGCTGGGCATTAGTGCACTGAAACAGACTACTATTGACCATTTTAAATCAGAAAATTATATGGTTTATTATGACCAGAATGGCAAATTCAAGAGGAGTGGAGTAGAAATCATAATAAAAAAGATCATTTAAAGATCTGTCTTGAAGAACAAAACTCTTTATGATATAATAATATGAATACACCTAGAGGAAAGAACAGTTACTGCCACTATTATTCAAATTTATGCATCAACCACTAAAGCCAGAGATGATGACACTAAAGAATTCTACCAAATTTTCAGTCTGAAATTGAGCAAACATGCAATCAAGATATATTGATAGTTACTGGTGATTGGTATGTGAAGGTTGGAGAGAAAGAGTAAGGATCAGTAGTTTCAAAATAGTCTTGATGATAGAAATGATATGACAGATCACATGATAGGATTTTGTGAGACCAATGACTTTCTCACTGCAAATACCTTCTTTACATAGTATAAAAGGTGACTATACATATAGACCTCAGATGGAATAAAAATAAATTAAAAACTGACTACATCTACGGAAAGAGGCAGTGGAAGAGATCATATCAAAATAAGGCCAGGGGTCAACTGTGGAACAAACCATCAATTTGTCGTATTCGAGTTCAGGCTGATACTGAAGAAAATTAAAACTGGTCCGCAGGAGCCAGAATATGACCTTGAAGATATCGCATCTGAATTTAGCAATCCTCTCAAGAAACAATTTGATGTAATAGATAATAATGACCAAAGACTAGAAGAACCATGGAATGACATCAAGAATGCTATAGAGCTGGAAACCAAAAAGTCATTAAATAAGACAGGAAAGAAAGAAAAAATCACAGTGGATGTCAGAAGACACTCTGAAACTTGCTCTCGAGTGTAAAGAAGTAAAAGAGAGGAAGTAAAAGATCTGAACACAAATCTCAAAAGGCGGCTCAAGAAGACAAAGTTTTATAATGAAATGTGTAATAACTTGGAGTTATAAAATCAAAAGGGAAGACGACATTTAACATTTCTCAAGCTTAAAGAATTGCGATAAAAATTCAAGTCTCAACTTACAATACTGAAGGATTCTCTGGGCAAAATACTGAATGATACAGAAAGCATCAAAAGTAGACAGAGAGGGAAAGGGTCTGTGGGCCGAAAACTGGGGGAGGTGGGTTTCTGGGATATACCCTTTGGGTGGTTGATGATGCGTGGAGGGGATTGGAACCATGGCAGTGAGATGATATACGATGGAATGAATGTAAAGCTAAAGTTCTCCCATGTAAACTATCATATAATTCACAATAAAACATTAAAAAAAAAAAAAAGTAGATGGAATTCTCTCATATACTGAGGAAGATCAAATCCCAAAGGCAAAGCAAACAGCTTTTCAACCTCCTTTGAACAGATGGAAAGTGTTCTGATTCAAAAGACTAATTTAAAAAATGAAAATAGCTTGTGTTTTCTGGGTATTCATATAGATGAATTGCAGTTATTGTAACACTAGAAAGCTATTTAGGAAAAAAAAAAAAAAAAGTAGATGGAAGGTATGTGCAGAACAACTATTATACACATACCCCCCCCCCCCACACACACACACAAAAAGTCTCTACAGCTATTATCGTCATTAATCAAAATAATGTGGGGATCTTATTAGGGCAGGGTGGTTGTTGTGTTGTTGTGGTTGTTGCTAAGTGTTATCAAGTCAGTTCTGATTCATAGCAATGCTTCACATGGTTTCTGAGAACTGGCTTGAACTGGTTTGAACTGCTTACCTTGAAGTGGTTTGAACTGCTGACCTTGCATTTAGTAGTCAAGTGCTTATCCTACAGTGCCACACCAGGACCCCTTATGGCAAGGAACTGAACTGCAGTCATAAATTACCGACCTGTTTCTTAAAGCATTTAGTATTTTAGCTGAGGAGAAACATAAAGTGAAAAATATTTAAGTGTTTCAAAAGCTTATGAAAAATTCCATTACCTTTTAGTTCCATTTTTCTATGAATGCTTTTAACCTCCTTGTGTAAGTACAAACAAAGGTAAAATAAATGAGTAATCTGTAACATGTATGTAAGGATTTAGAAAAAGATGATATTATTATAGGCTTCAGAAAACCTAGAAAGCTTCAGGGGAAAGCTCAGACTTAAATATTTTTCCAGGTTGATATAATGCAGAGAAACTGGACAAATGATGCAAAACGATGATAAATAACGTTTCAAGGAGGCCAAGAACAGATTATAATGATTAAAAAGCAAGACTCATCAAAGATCTTCATGCAAAGTAAGGCTGCAGAGGTCAAAATGATAGATTCCTATTTCAGGTTATGGGATTTGCAATTTATTTAACAGATAATGTAGGATGTGTTTGCTGAATGAATACATGAATAAACTTCAAAGTGTTTCCCAGGATAGAAATGTAATAATATGCCTCCAAAGACATTTGGTGACACAATAACATGAGTTAATACATCTTGTGTAGCAGGTTGAAAGATCTTATACACTCCAGAGCTTTCCAATTTTTCTTAAAATAAAATTCATTTATGGTTCCTGGGCAGCTATTTGAGAACCAGCGCCCCTTCGCTCCAACCCTACAACAAATGTGCTTGCAAACAAAATGGAAGAAGAAAACAGCATTATATTGAATTTCTTCTTTTGCCTTAAAAAAAGATCTTTCAAGATAAATTGACTACAGCTCTAGTAAATTTGGACGCTTTAGGTCATGGACATTCCATTTTTATGTATACTGTGATAATAACTATATAGAGTGAGCAGAGAGACAGTGCAACTCTGCCCCAGTATTGTAAGGATTCACAAAGTAATTGAAAGTGTTTCCAAGTGTGCATAATTCTGTGCCTCCAGTCAAATATAGTAGATGGAAATTCATTTGGCTTCCTCTGTCAAAATGTCTAAAATACATGCAGAAAACAAAACAGTACAGTTTCAGCATTCTTTTAATTATATCTCAATTTCATCTTGGCTTTGCTCAAACATACTGAAAATCCTAAGGGCTCATCTCTGATCCTTTTGCTGGATAAAATGACCGAATGCGATTTTTACCCTTGACTCAAAAGTGTCAGTTCTGGAAATCTACAGTATTAGTCACCATGAATAGCATTTAACTGCAGCAGTACCCAAAGGAACTCTGCACAGCCACATGTGAATACAACTGGAGGAACTTAATTAATCTTGCTGTCACTTCCATGATGCTTTTCATTAGTTTTGCTGCTATCTGATAACTGGCCTTCTCTGAATTGGAAATGGCCATCCGCAGTCTCTTGTAAGCATTTTCAAAAGGTAAACAAATGCTCACATTGGTGGTAAAGAGCTTTTATGCAGACATTATTGCTGCAAGTCTAATGTAGTAGTAACCCTCACAATTCGTACTTCAGAATAGAAAATCACAGCAAACAAATAGTATGTCATCAACTGAGAAACTACTTTAATATCTTTACATTTAAAAATGACCTTTTAAAATAAAAGATCATAGTTATTTTTTTTTCTTTCATGAATACTGGTTCTTAGTGCAGTTTCAGGAACTATACTTATTAAATAAAGAATATAATTCATAAGAAATTTGGACTTCTCCACTGGTTACTTGGAAATAGATGAGGTAAGATTAGGATTTAGCTGATAGAAAACAGTAAGTGATAATTCAACTGTAGTATCCACTTTCTCTGTGACTTGTATATTTAAAGGTATCTATCTATCTATCTAGGCATTTTCAAGAGGTAAACAAATATAAATATATACTTATTATTTTAAAATACATATTTTTTTCCAAAGCTGATCATCAATTAATTTGCTAAAATTAAATACTATGAAATGATTTCATAAAATGTGATCACATTTAGACTATATTAAAGTCAATGCAAACCTACTAGGTAGGCATGGTGAAGTGGAAAAGAAACTTGTCAATAACTTTATAAGGTGATCTCTGATGAAGAAATATAAGAAAATAATATGGTCTCATCTTAATACATGGTTTCCAGACTCTAAGATGGTCCCCAGTGATTCTTATTTCTGTGTATTTATACTTTTGTTTAGTCCCCTCCCACATGGAAAAGGACTGACTTCAGTAAACAACAGGATATTGGGGAAATACCATTCAAGGTTAGGTCATAAAACACAAAGTGGTCTTGCTCCTTTCTCTGGGGTCACATACTCTGGGGGATTCCAGCTGACATGCTGTGAGGTCACTTAAGAAGTTAATGATGTAGGCATGGTTTGGAACTGAGACTTGAAGCCAACAGTCAGTGTAAACTCCCCAGACATGTGAATGACTACTGTGGAAATAGTTTCTCTAACCCCAGTGAAGCCTTCTGCTACCTGCATCCATGATCAAAAGTTTGAATGCAAATTATTGAGAGACTCTAAATCAGAGCTGCCCAAGTAAACCAATACTGAATTCCTGGTCCACAGTAACTATTTGAGATGGTAAGCATTTATTGTTTAAGGCTCTAAGTGTGGGAAAACATTTTTATATATTAATAGATAACTAATATAGAAGAAACTTCATAGTTTAGTTGTAATAATGAGATTCTAATACAATACTGGACTGTTGGTATGGCGTTGTAGGATAAACACTGGACTGTGAACAACAAGATCAGTGGTTCAAAGCCACCAGCCACTCCTCGGAAAACCCATACAGGGTCACTATGAGTTGGAGCCAACTCAATGGCACTTAACAACCATAACAACAAATATTAATTAAAATTATGAAAATGTGACCAAGAGCTCATATGAAACAGAATAAACTTTGGGGTCTTTCTCAAGGCCCATAGACCATGTAGCCCAATTTGGTCTTGGTTTCTTAATCCATGGAATGATGATATATGGAAGAATACAAAAGCCTAGAGAAAAGGGTGAAAGAAGTAACACAGTAGCTTAGGGAAGTTGTGTCCCCCAAAACATGTTCCAACTTGGCTAGACCATGATTCCCAATACTGTTATCCTCCATTTTGTGATCTGTTGTAGTTATTCTATGTGCTATATAAATGCTAACCTCATTCAGACAAATAAGATTCTTTTCACAAAGATTAGAGTATGATCACTCCCCCAAAAGTCCTCAAAATTTACTGGATTATTCCAGAAGAGAGAAAACCTTTTTACTTACTTGATTTTAGAATTAATGTGAATAGAGAAAAGCCCAGAATTCAAATAAGCATCCTGGACTGCATACACTGTCTGAGTAACAGAGATGGTTTGAAGCTGTCAGGTCTGCCAGGAGATATTCAATCACGAGGCTGTTCTCTTTCCTTTCAACAGAGGTAATCACTCAGCATTTTATCTTTTCTAGAAAGTGTCATTACTTTGAAAAGACAATAAAAGTCTCACAAGGGTTTCTATGTAGTGGAAAGATTTTTCTTTACCTTCAAAAGAATAAGTAAAAGAGTAAAAGACCATAATTAATTTGATTGTCAATGATTACATTATCTTTGAGAAATTCCACAATTTTGAAGAATAAAGTTTTGTGGGAAATCTTTACAAATTGAGTAATTAATCATGTTCCTACTGCCTATAGTATATAAATATCAAATATCCAGACCAGTGTTTTATGAAGGAAAAGAAGAAAAATACATACACAACAAAATGAAAATTCCTTTTGGACAAATCTGTGATACAAAGAACTGTGTGGATAGCCCACCCTAAAGAAACTATCAATAATAGGCCATCTTGTCCCTCATAGATTCTGGCTGTATGTTACCAACAACACAACATTTACTAAAATGATTTTTCACTTATTTTTCAAATCCAGTGCACAATTGTTTATTTTTCATTCATTCACCAATTTACAAAATATTCACCTAGCATTCTTTCATTAAGATACTTTATGTATTATGTTGTATTATGTATATAATGTGTTATACTAATACATTAAGTATTAGAGGTCGGCGATACAGGGGTGATGTTGTTGCTGTTGTCAAGTGCCATCAAATTGTTTCCAACTTATAGTGAGTCTGTATTGGGTTTTCCAGGAACAGCTGGTGGGTTTGAATTGCCAGCCTTGCAGTTTGTAGTCCAGTCTTTATCCTACAGTGCCATACCAGAACTCTAGAGGAGTGAGAATTTGATATTGTTCAGGACCTCAAGGAGCTTACAGTTTTCTAGCAAATTGACTAGTACCATGAAAGGTGGCTAACTGACTGCAATAATCGGTTGGAATGATCATGAGAGAGTAGAAAAGACAGATCATCTAGAAGGTAAGAGAATGGCTTTGAAATGTAGCGCTTAAATTGAAGAGTAGTATTTGGAATTACCCTAACAAAGAGAAAAGTATTACAGGTATGTTGTTGTTAAGTGACATGCAGTCGCTTCCAACTCATAGGTATTCTGGTTATAAGGAGTGGCTGGTGTCTTTGAACTGCCAACCTTGTAGTTAGCAGGCCAATGCTAAACCTACAGCACTAGGTATAGTTAACAATATATGTAGAGTTCCAGAGCTAAAAGGAGTATGGAGACAGGACTAAATGGTTTTCAGCAAGGATGGTCAGTGGCAAATGGTTTAGAATTAATAGGACAAGTGTCTTGGAGATGATCATAAACTTCCAACAGGCATCTGGAAAACCATTGAGCGTTAAATCAAAAAAGTGATGGGTAATAGTTATATATTCACAAGGTACTAAAATATTTAACCACTTACTAAGTAAAGAGCTCATAAAACCATGTAATTTTAGGATAAGCATATCTAATACTACTGTATAAGCCATAATTGTTTTTGTTTTGGGTTTTCTATCTATATGTCATACAACAAAATGTATGGGGGCAAAAAAGAAAAAAAAAACAAAAAACGATGCCATGTATACCTGAGATTATCTCACTGGGAATCGCAAATTCAACCAGTTTCAGGGTAAATCAACTTTGCTATCAGTCATGAGAATAGAGCATTAAATATAAGAATTAAAGCTGACTTATTGATTGTTTGACAATTGACCCAGTACGGCCTGCAAATCATAGACTCAGCATGTTGTGGTAGACTAGGGTCTACACCTTACGCACATACTGCTACTAAGATACTAGAACATATATTCAAGATTTGTGAGAGCAAGTGTGGGAAATGACTCTGTGAGAAAAATAGCATACATTTTTTATGTTTACAGTTAGCCCTCCATATCCATGGGCTTTACATTCATGAACTCAATTAATGCAATGTTAAGGACAAGAATCAAGTAATATTTACATAGCATTTACAATTGTTTTAGATATTATAAGAATCTAGAGAAGACTTAGGATAATTTAAATTATCCACGCTCTAGTAGCATGGTGGTTACAAGTTGGGATGCTAACCTCAAGGTCAGCAGTTCGAAACTACCAGGTTTACACATGAGAAAGATGAGGCTTTCTGCTCCATAAAGATTTACAGCCTCAGTAATTCTAAGTAGGATCTTTATGAATCAGAACCGACTCCACAGCACACAACCACCACCACCGGAGATGATTTAAAGTGTATCTGAGGCTGTGAATCAGTTATATATAAATGCTACCCACCACCATTTTATATAAGGCACATGCATAGCCAAGGATTTCTATAACTGTGGGGATCCTGGGACCAACCCCCCATGAATAGGGATGGATGACTATATATGCAAATTGCTGTATAAGTTTACATTTCTGCCTCATAAGCCCTATTTTGCCAATTGTCCACTAACCTCTTAACCATAATATTTCTAATAACTTTTGTCATATTATAAATGAACCTTCTCTTGAAGATACTCAAGCACTTAAAAGTATTCTTAGACAGTTTTCACTTCCAGAAATGTCTTGTTTTCTCTAAGGTTTCAAAATTGGAGTTTTTCTAATCGTAATGATATACCCCAAAACATTCTTATTTCAGAAAAAAATAAAGGCAACATTTTCCAAAAACAATACATGTAGAGCACCTAAACATTATATATGGATCTCTGTATGTGTATTTGTCGATGAATGTGTAAGTAAGAGAATGTGTATGTGTGCATTAGAGCTCTCACTGCCTTACTTTGATGGAGATAAAAAGTTAAGCAGCAATATTGATGCGTAATATAGAAAACCTTGATATATTTCAGGGTGGCTGCCAAACCATGCTTCTCTCTGCAGGGATTTCTCTTACATATGAAATATACTGGGAAATATAAGGTTTATTCACTCTTGAACATGACAGATTTGATGAGGAAAGTCTCTGAAGGAAATGACCTTAGACTATGATTTCAGTGACCTAGCCTGAAAAAAATCAACTCTGACCACCATATTATCTTTCAAAAACATAAACTAAGAGATGGGGATGGAAGGTATCAATGGATGAAAGGCTCTGAAGCTAAGAGATCATGTAGATAAAAGTCATAAAGATTCTTATGCAAGTTGAGTAAATTCAAGAAAATAAACGAGGAAGGAAGACACAGAGTTACAAATAGAGGAATGGAGAAAAATACTTCAAGGGCACTAGATGACGAAAAAGGTACATTTATAGATAAGCTTTACTTGTGTAATGGTTCTTTGTAATACATGTACCTTTTCAATCATAACTCCTCCTGCTCCCACACAAATTAATAAGCCATAAAAATCTTCAGTATGGATTGCACCTCAATGAAAAGAAATAATGAATCCGTACAAGTCAAATACTTCATTTTGCTTGGATCCACAATCCACACTCATGGAAGCAGCAATCAAAAGATGTATTGAATTAGGCAAATTTGCTGCATAAGACCTCTTTAAAGTGTTCAAGAGCAAAAATATCAGTTTGAAGACTAAAGTGTATCTGACCAAAGCTATGATAGTTTTAATAGTCTCATATTCATGGGCAATTTGGACAATTAATAAAAAGGACATTAAGTGAATTGATGCATTTGAGCTCTAGGTTAGAAAACAATATTGAAAGTGCCATGAATTTCCAGAAGAACAAGAAAACCTGTGTTGGAAGAGGTACAGCCACAATGCTCCTTAGAAGCCAGGATGATGAGACTTCTCTGATACTTCGGATATGTTATCAGGAGGGATCCATCCCTGGAGAAGGACATCATTTAAGGTAAAGTAGAGGGTCAGTGCAAAAGAACAAGACTCCCAAACCAGAGAGATTTATATCCAGACTGTAACAATAAACTCAATTCTAAAAATAATTGTGAAGATAATGCATACCAGGCAGTGTTTTGTTCTGTCGTCCACAGGGTCAAAATGAATCTGAACCGATTTGATGGCACTGCTAGCGTAGTGGTTCCAAATCGGGCTGCTAACCTCAATGTCAGCAGTTTGAAACTACCAGCTGTTCTGCGGAAGAAATATGAGGCATTCTGCTCCTGTAAAGATTTACAGCCTCGGAAACCCTGTACAGGGTCGCTATGAGTTGGAACCAACTCTACGGTGCTTAACAAGAAAAACAAGAAGAACAATGACATTCCTTCAACTATTGTTGGTATTGTTTTTGGTAAATACTACCATCAAGTAGCTTTAAACTCATAGCGACCCTCTACACAGCAGAAAGAAACATTGCCTGGTCCTGAACCATCCTCACAATCATTATGTTTCAGTTTAATGTTGCTGCCACCGTGTCAATCTATCTCACTGGGGATTTTCCTCTTTTTTGCTAACCCTACACTTTATCGAACAGGATGTGTTTCTCCAGGGACTGGTTCCCTCTGGCAACATGTCTAAAGTATGAGTGAGTGATGAAGTATCACCATCTTTGCTTCAAAGGAACATTCTGGCTGTACTTCTACCAAGACCGATTTCTTCTGTCAGGTGATGGTGCTGTCAACATTCTTTGTTAACATTGTAATTCAAATGTATCAATTCTTCTATGGACTTCCTTATTCATTGTCCAACTTTCACATGCATATGAGGCCACTGAAAAATACCATGACTTGGACAAAGAACACTTTAGTGTTTCAAATGATATTCTGTGCTTGAACATTTGAAGAGGTCTTTTGCTGTGGATCTATCTTGACAGTGCTTGCAAAGCACTTGAAAGTGCTGCCTGTGAAGCCAAGTAAAACGAAGCTTAGGACAACTTCAGTCTTCTCCATTCATCTTAATGTTATTTTACTGGTCAATTTGAGAATATTTTTTTGTTTTCTTTATATTAAGACACAGTCCATACTGAAGGCGGTATATCTTTGATCTTCATCATTAAGGATTTTAAATCATCTTTGCTTCGGCAAGCAAAGTTTTATCATCTGCATATCATAGGTTGCAAGTAAATCTTCCTCTAATTCTCATGCCATATTCTTCTTCATATAATCTTGGATTATTTGATCAGTATGCAGGTTGAATAAGGTAAAGGGATATACCACTGACATACATCTTTCCTGATTTTAAACAATTCAGCTTCCTCTGGTTCTGGTCTAACAATTGCCTCTTGGCCTAAATACAGTTTCTCATGCACATAATTGTTATGCAATACCCATTCTTGACAATTTTATACATACTTTGTTATGATCCATATACTCGAGAGCCTTTGTATATAGTCAATAAAGCAGTAGTAAACATCTTTCTGGTATTCTCTGCTTTAGGCCATGATAGATCTGATGTCATTAATGATATTTCCTCATTTGACATCACATTCTGAATTCATCTTGAATTTCTGGCAGCTCCCAGTCAATGTAGAGTTTAATCATTTTTTAATTCTTTTCAGAAAAATTTTACTTGCATGTGATATTAATATCATTCAATGACTTTGTCATTGAATTCTGTTTCTTTGGAATTGTCAAAAACACGGATCTCTCTCAGTCAGTTGACTGGGTTCTTAGCATGGATGAGTGACTGCCTCCAGAGTTGCATCAGTGTGTTGAAACATTTCAATGTATATTCTATCTATCCCTGGAACCTTGGTGTGTTTGTTTTGTTTTGGCCATACCTTCAGTTCTTGATCATATGCTATCTTTGAAATGGTTGAACATCAACCAATTCTTACTGATACAGTGATTCTGTGTATTCCTTCCATTATTTTTACCCACAGAATCCTTCAATATTGTAACCTGAGACTTAAATTTTCTTCTTCAGCTTTTTCAGCTTGAGGAAAACTGAGCATGTTCTGTCCTTTTGATTTTCTAATCCAAGTCTTTGCACATTTCATTATAATACTTTACTTTGCCTTCTCAGGCTGCCTTTTGAAATTTTTTGTTCCGTTTTTTAATTCATCATTTCCTCTATTTGCTTTAGCTCCTCTATACTTTAGAACAAGTTTAAGAATCTCTTCTGATATCCAGTTTGACCTTTATTTTCCTTCCTATTTAATTATCTTTTATTTTCTTCATCTATAATGTTCTTGATGTCATACTACAGCATTTCTGGTTTTTATATCATTTGTGTCGAATATAACAAATCTGTTCTTGAAATGGTCTCTAAATAGTGATCATATTTAGGTTCTGGTGGGATTATTTTAATTTGCTTCAGCTTCAGTCTGAAATTGTATATAGGTAACTGATGGTCTGTTCAACAGTTACCTGTTCCTGACTTTGTTTTGGCTAATGACGTTGAGCTTCTCCACAGTTTCTTCCCATATTTGTAGATTAGATTAGATGTAGATGTAGATTAGATTCCTATGTATTTCATTTGGTGAGGTCTACATGTATAGTTACCATTTATGTTGTTGATAAATATATTTGCAATGAGTAAGTTGTTGGTTTTGCAAACATCTATCATGTGAGGGGATGATGAAGGCACAAAGTGACTGGCTTATTAGTTTTCAAGAGGGAGTTTAGTTTAAGAGTG
>NW_006408548.1:22345428-22346185 GCF_000296735.1 Chrysochloris asiatica | reverse complement strand
ATTTTTGACAGCTTCCAATTTTCCTACATTAATTTTTTATACATTCCAAGTATCCATTATCAATGGATATTGGCATCTGTTTCTTCTTATTTTAAGTTGTGTCCCATCAGCAAATGAAGGTCCCAAAGGCTTTGCTACATCGACTCAATTAAAATCAAGTCTACTATGATTTTCTTCCAACCTGGGCAGCTCATCTTTCAGCACTGTATCTAGCATGCGCTGCTACTATTCATGCAGTTTTCAATGACAAACTTTTCAGAATTTGTCTGCCTCGCCTTCTTCCTAGTCTATGTTAATTTGGTAGCTCCAATGAAACCTATCCACCATGGATGCCCCTGCTGGTATTTAGAAGAGTGGTGGTATCATTCCAAACCACCAGAGTACAACAAAGTGACAGAAAAGTGATAGATCTTTTTATTGCTGTTAGTTTCCATTGATTCAGTACTGTCAAGTTGGTACCAACTCAATGCAACCTTACACACAATAGAACGAAACACTGCCCAGTTCCTTGCCAACCTCACAATCATTGCTACACGTGAGCCTTTTGCTGCTGCCACTATGCTAATCCATCTGATTGGGGGTCTTCCTTTTTTTCACTGACTCTCCATTTTACCAAGCATGATGTCCTTCTCCAGGGACTGCTCTCTCCTGGTATGTCTGAATTATAATAGACAATGTCTGGCCATCCTGGTTTCTAAGGAGCATTCTGTCTCTACTTTGTCCAACACAGATTTGTTTGCTGTTTTGGCAGTCCAGG
>NW_006408548.1:22337924-22341408 GCF_000296735.1 Chrysochloris asiatica | reverse complement strand
AAGTTTTCAGTGACTAAATACTTGTAAGTATCTACCTATCCTTCTTCTTCATCTGTCTTAATCTTAGTCTGGAATCTCATCTGAAACCTGTCCACTCTGGATGACTCTCCTGGTAATTAAAATACTGGTGGCATAGCTTCCAGAATTATAGCAACATACAAGCCACCACAATACTGATCACGGACAGATGAGTGGTGGTAGATACTTTTAGTAGTAGTATATTGAATTGCACCTTCATTATAACACCCTTAGTTAGGAAGGGATACAGTTGACTAACAATAGAAGCTACCCTTTTGATTATTTGTTCTAACCACAAGAAGGGAAAGATGGCAGGTTGGGGATGGAGGAGGGTGACACCAAGTTACGTTTGGAGAATTCAGGGCATTAAGCAAGTGAACTGATACTAATTACATATTTAATAATGATTATTTATATATACAAGGAACAAATAATATCTTTCAGCTTTCCAGACCTCAAAACTATTCTCTGTCCACTTTACACATTATCTACAAAGTCTTTCAAGTACATTGGTTCAGCTGTAAGTGATTTTTCAAATAAATACAATTTTAGCCAAGTGTTCTTGACTTAAAGGATTTTCACTACTTTACCTATCTTTTAAATTTGTTTCATTCTTTCATTTTACCTTTATTCCATTATATCCATCACTATGTTTTGTGAAGATACACATTCAAATAATTACAGTAAGGTTTTTGATGCTTTGTGTTGTTAAGTAATCCATGCACCCTATGGTTTTGTTTGTTTGTTTGTTTGTTTTTTAATTACTTTCAGTCTGTAAAATGTTTTGTTATAACAGTGATGAACAACATTGGCTTGTTGACATATCATATGATTTCCTATCTACTCGGAAACCCTATACAGGGTCACTATGGGCTGGAACCGACTCAACGGGACTTAACAAAAGATGAGGGAGATGTCTACTAAATGTCAGAAACCAAAATCATGACATGGATTCATGTACTGATGCATAGTCAGCAGTTTTTAGAAATGAGTTTGTGTTTTAAGGAAGAATGAGATTATGAAGCATTATTGGATCTTTAAACATCGATTTAAGAATTTTGTCCTTAATCTTTATATCTGATAGCTCATTATCAACCTGCTATGTGACTCAAGTCTCAACAAAAATCTTGCAAGACAACAGAGGGAATTTTTATTAAACTTCTATAGAGAGTTAGTTATGGCATGGAGAATAACAGATAAGTGACAAAGAGAGGAATAAGATAAAATAAGTAAAATTTCCAAAAAGGCATTATAAATGGAATAAAGGTACAATGAAAGAATGAAACAAATTTAAAAGATGGGTAAAGTAGTGAAGATCCTTGAAGTCAAGAACACTTGGGTAAACTTCTGTTTATCTGAAAGATCACTTACAGCTGAACCAATGTACTTGAAAGAATTTATAGGTATGAGTAAAGTGGACAGCAAGATGAGAGTCTATAAATATAAATGTTACCTAATCCAATACTTGATTCAAGTTGTAGGCTCTATGATCTTTTTTAATGAGAGTATTAAATAAGATCTTTTGTAATGGAATCTGTTCTTTTTACTCATGGAAAATGGTTTAAGAGGATATATATAAACACCCCTTATTAAAACACAAATGATCTAATTTCTTCTAAGTGGAAATAGAATCCAGATGTATTTACACCGTGGTGGTGATATTTGTGTGCCACTGATTTGGTTCTGACTCATAGCAACCCCCTATAGGGTTTTTCTGACTTTAAATCTTAATGGGAACAGGAAGCCTCATCTTTCTCTCTTGGACCTACTGGTAGTATCAAAGTACTGACCTTGTGGTTAGCAGCCCACTGTGCTACCAGGGCTCCTTATTTACACTTCAAGATTAGCTAATGTTGCAAAACTCAGAATTTTTTTTTTCTCCTGGAGAACAAACTGCTAAATATTTATTAGCATACCATTGCTAAACCCATTTACTTAGTTTCAGATGGGTCAATTGCCTGCTTTCATTTGTATCTTGTTTCAAAGGTACCATAAACAACTATCCAAACCTTTAACATTCTCTCTTAATGTGGACATCTTCAAAGTTCCCCAAATGCCCATATCAGTGAGAGCTTCTGAACTGAGAATTCAACAATCCTTTAGGTATTGTTAGGGACATTCACACCTTCATCAATCCCACCACCATTCAATATCGCCTGTGTAGTCAACACACCCTCTTAAATATTTCTCACATCCATTCTTCAGTCTCTATATCTATCATAACACCCTTCTTAGAAACTTGTTTTTCTTTTGTCTTTGATCTTTGTGATTTCATAGAACTGAGAAAAGAGTCTCCCTTATTTCTCCTATCCTGCTTCCATGACAATGTCTCACTTTTAAAAGGGGTTACTTTTCTTTGACACCTGTTTTTAATGGAGAAATCCATGTCCAAGGGGAGAGAACTAGAGAAATCTGTAGTTGCCATGTTTGTTTTTGTTGTTAAGTGCCTTTGAGTCAGCCCCAACTCATAGTAACACTGTATAGGATTTCCAAGGAGCAGCTGGTGATTTTCAAGCACTGATCCTGTAGTTCAAACCAACCTTGCGGCCCAGTGCATTATCCTGCAGTGCCACACCAGGACTCCAGAAAAGTACAAAAAAAACAGTAAATGCTATTTTCAATTTTAACATAATTATTTAAATTTCACTGTTAATATTATATTATCAAGTCATGATCAATAATAATAGTAATAACAATAACAGTCATTTATTAAGTTCCTATGAAGTGCCAGCATTGTTCAAATGGTTGGACACTCAGTTCTGTCCATAAGTGCCTCAGAAGAAACACCTACTGACCTAATTTTGAAATATCAATCACAGAAAACTCTACAATTCTTCTTTGTTCTTGGTGCTATAACAATCCTGCTTCAAGCCTACTAGACATTTATGATTCATCTTGATTCTTTATTCTCTGACCTCATCTTATAGTTAACACTGACATTCAAATTATGTGCATGCATTTCAACTCTGTTATGCCACTGAACATTATAAAACTAGACTTGGAGATCCTTTCTTGGGACTTCTCTAGTTAAATAGTATTAAATAAAGACCTGCAAAAAGTCATCATATTCCCAGTATTGTTTAGATAAACAGAATGCTAAATTTGAACGACAAACATTGAAGAGACAAGACAAGGGCTTTGTTGAAGATCTCTCATGGTCTGGATAAGCTCTAAGTCTCTCCACCTCATCTCCCTTTGGTATGCTATGTTCCCTCAGAACAACTAAACGTCTGACTAATATTTTTAGACTTCAGATTAAACAATACTGGAAAAAGGAAAAAGTCTTAGATATGGACCAGTGGTATATAAATCACTGGAAAAAAATAACTTTAATTTGTGTACAAATAAAGAAGAACAAAATAGATTTTCATGGCAAAATTGTGCCTGGGAATATTAACTCGTTTTTTTAAAATAAGTTGTATTGTGAAGTGAGTAATAGTTTACATAGGAGAGCATCAGCTTTACA
>NW_006408548.1:22333257-22335969 GCF_000296735.1 Chrysochloris asiatica | reverse complement strand
TTTCTGTATTACCTTTAGCAAAACTTTACTCGCTTGAGATATCAAAGAGATTAAGCTACTACATCCATAAATATAAAGTTCATCAAATTGTAACAGATTAAACTCTTTTTCCTCTTCTTTCTTTCTCTAGTCAAGTTCTGATCATACAGCCACTGAAGTTAGGTCAAATGGGTACTATATGCAAGTGTGGGTGTTCTTGTGCATCTCCCCTTAGTTCACATCAGATGGACATTTCACTCTCCGCTCTAGTCCTCTGTGACTATGTCCCTGTTAATGAACTCAGGAATTCCAAGGTCTCACTATACTGCTGGCCACCCATGTCACGGTCCAAGTTGACAGGAGTCTATTGAATGTGGTCAGACTTAGCTAAAAACTTCATTGCTGTTTTTCCCCATGTCACTTGGTGGTAGACCAATGTTGTTTCCAGCAAGATTACATGCCTGCTCGTGTATTCCTTTTGAGTTTCAATCTTGGAAGGGGGGTTTACCCTGAGGGGACTTTATTGCTTGCCTTGATGACTCCCTGGTGAACAACCTGCTTGTTCTTACAGCAGTCAATCAGACTCCTGTTATTGTTTTTTATTTTTCCTGCTGGTCTTTCTTTCAAGAAATATCTTCTGTTCCTCTAGTTAATCCAGGCTGGTCTGCTTGTCTTTTCAAGTGGAAATTTCACACCTCAGAATATTCTGGATGGGAATTAGGATTCTACCTACTGCCTTATGCAATGCAAAGGCTCTGCAGGAAGCCTCTTTCACTGGGCAAGTTCTTGCCCATTTTAGGTATTCCAATCAATTATAGGCTGAAAATGGGCTTATAAGCATTCTATACTGATATTTATGGCTATTCCTTTCTCTAATCCTCAAGTGTCTATTTTATAATAGTAAGTAAGGAAAACAAAGATTCATAAGACAGTCAAGCATCTTAACATTATTTCCCCTTTTTTACCCATTCAAACCATGCCTAAATCCCTGTATCACAGAGCCTTGTTTTTTCAAGGTTTAGCATGCATCTCTATTTACCTGTATTCCACTTAGCCCATGCAAACCTGCCTAAATGCTCTCCCATCTACCTTGTTCTTTCATTCCCCTCCCCATTCTTGTGCATTGCCTCCCCAACACACAAACTATCCTGTGTCTATTCCCTCCCCTCCCCTCCCTCCCTTGGTGTCACCCCCTACACCTCAATAATCTACAAAGAATTTATCTTTTTTTGGTTTTCCCCTTTTAGTGTGGGTATTTCTTAAGCTTTTACAATAATGGCCTGATGCAGTATTTCTCCTTCATTCAGTATAATGTCCTCAAGGTTCATTCATGTAATGCGGTGGCTTGCAGCTTCCTTGTTATTCTTCAAGATAGCATAATATTCCATTGTGTGTATGTAGCAAAGTTTGTTTATTCATTCTTCCATTGATGGGCATTTAGGCTGTCTCCATCTTTTTGCTATTGTAAATAGTGCTGCTAAGAACATTGGTGTGAATATATCAACTCATGATATGGCTAGGATTTCTCGTGGGTAAACACTAAGTAGAGGAATTGCTGGATCATCCCACTTTCTGAGGAAGTACCATACTGTTTTCCAGAGCGGTTGAACCATTTTGCAATCACACCAGCAATGTAGGGGGGTCACAATCTCTCCACATCCTTGCCAACATTTATTGTCCTCTACTTTTTTGAACTTCACAGTTATTGCTGGTATGAGATGATATCTCATTGTTGTTTTGATTTGCATCTCTCTAATGGCTAGTGATTGTGAATATTTCTTCATATGTATATTGGCTGCCTGAATCTCTTCTTTGGTGAAGTGTCTGGTCCTGTCCTGTGCCATTTTTTAAATTGGTTATTTGTCTGTTTCTTGTAGAATTGTTGTAGCTTCCTATATATTTTAGAGACTAGTCCCATGTCTGATACATTGTTGCAAAAGATTTTTTTCCCCATTCTGTGGGTTCCCTTTTTACTCTTTTGATGCACATAAATACTTAATTTTTAGTATGTCCCAAGCATCTATTTTGTCTACTTTTGTTCATTCAATGTTCACAATGTTTGGTAGTCTGCATGTGCCCTGGATGAGAGCCCTCACATTTGTTACTATTTTTTCATTGATGGGCTTTATAATTCTGGGATTCACATTTAGGTCTTCAATCCATGCTGAGTTGTTTTTTGTATAAGGTGAGAGGTAAAGGACTTATTTCAATCATTTGCATATATCTTTCCAGTTCTGCAAGCACCATCTGTTGAAGAAACTACCCCATGAAATATAGTTAGGCCATTTTTTGAAAACCAGTGGACTGTAAGTTGAATGATTAATTTCTCGATTCTTGATTCTGTTTCATTGATCTATGTATCTTTCAGTGCACTGGTACCAAGCTGTTTTGACCATTATATCCATGTTATAAATTTTGAAATCAGGGAGTGAGAGGCTTCCACTTTCATTCTTCTTCTTAAGCAGTGCGTTGTTTATCCTGGGTCTCTTTCCTTTCCATATAAAGTTTGTAATTGTTTTTTCCATCTCTTTGAAGAATGTCATTGGAATCTGGATTGGGGTTGGATTATATGTGTAGATTGCTTTGAGCCGTATTGACATTTTCACAATGTTAAGTCTTCCTATCTAGGCACATGGTATATTATATTTTTGAAAGTCTCTTGGTTTTTTGTAGTTTTCTTTGTATAGGTCTTTTGTTTCTCTGGTTACATTCATTCCTACATATTTCATCTAT
>NW_006408548.1:22330541-22332662 GCF_000296735.1 Chrysochloris asiatica | reverse complement strand
ATATGCTATTTGATTCAGTTGAAAATTTTTACATCTATGTTCATAAGGGATATTGGTCTATAATTTTCTTTGTTAGTGATGTCCTTCTCTGGTTCTGGTATGAGGATTATGCTTGCTTCATAAAATGTATTAGGAAATTTTCCATCCTCTTCCATATTCTGAAATAATTTTGCTATTAATTGGTGACAGCTCTTCCCTGAATGATTGGTAAAACTTACCAGTGAAGCCATTCGGACCTGGGCTTGTTTTGGTTGGGAGTTTTTGATGACCTGATCAATTTCTTCTTTGGTTATAGGTCTGTTCAAGTATTTTACTTCACTCTGTGTAAACTTAGGTAGGTCATGTTTTACTAAAAATGTATCCATCTATTTTAAGTTTTCAAATTTGTTAGAGTATAACTATTCATAATATTGTATTATTATCCTTTTGATTTCCTTTGGTTACATTATGACATCACCCATGTGGTTTCTAATGCATGTTATTTGTGTCTTCTCCCTCTTTTCTTTTGTTAGGTCTGCCAATGGTTTGTCAAATATTAATCCTTACAAAGAATCTGCTTCTTGTACCATTGATTCTTTCTATAGTTTTTCTATTTTCTATCTTATTTATTTCTGCTCTAATCCTTATTATTTCTTTTCTTTTTGGTGACTATAGGTTCCATTTGATGATCTGTTTCTAATTTTTTTTTGATATCTTATGTTTATGTGTTAATTTGTGTTCTTTCTTCATTTTGGATGTGTGCATTTATTGCAATAAAGTGTCTCTCAGCACCACTTTTGCCGTGTCCCAAAGATTTTAGTATGTTGTATTTTTGTTCTCATTTATTTCTGGGAACTTTGTGAAATCACCTTTAATTTCTTCTACTACCCAGTCGCTTTTCAGCAGGGTGTTACTCAGTTTCCATGTATTCAACTTGATTTCCTTGGTCTTCCTATTGTTGATTTCTAGTTTTATAGCATTGTGGTCTGCAAAGATGCTTTGTAGTTTTTGATATTTCTAAATTTAATGAGGCTTGTTTTGTGACCTAACACGTGGTCAATTCTGGAGAATGTTCTATGTGCACTGGAAAAGAATGTGTATTGTGGTGTTGTTGGGTTGAATGCTCTGTACACATTTGCGAGGTCAAGTTAGTTGATTGTGTTGTTTAGTTCCTCTGTAGCTTTGTCAAGTTTCTTTCTCATTGTTCTATTCCTTTTCAAAAGTGGCATATTAAAATCTCCCACTATAATTGTAGATTTGTCTATTTCAATTCTAGTATGGTTTGGTGATCTTCACTGGGATTGTAGATGTTAATTATGGTTATGTCATCTTGTTCAACTGACCCTTTAATCTTGAGTTAGTGTTCTTATCTCTTATGCTGGTTTTTGCCTTAAAATCTATTTTTTCATAGATTAATATTGCCACTCCTGTTTGTTTTTTATTGCATTTAGCTTGGAATATTTTATTCCATCCTTTAACTTTTAGTCTATTTTTGTCTTTGCGTGTAAGGTATGTCTCTTGCAGGCAGCATATTTAAGTGTGTTGTTTTCTTATCCATTCTGCCACTTTCTGTCTTTTCACTGGTGCATCAATCCTTTGGCATTCATTGTAATTATTGATTGTTGTTTGTTGTTAGGTGCCATCAAGTCAGTAATGACCCATAGCGACAATATGCACAGCAGAACAAAACACTGCCTGATCCTGGGCCAACCTCACTACTGTTGCCACGATTGAGTCCATCAACACAGCCACTTAACCAATCCGTCTCGTTGGGGGTCTTCCTCTTTTTCTCTCACCCCCCACTTTACCAAACATGATATCCTTCTCCAGTGACTGGTTCCTCATGACAACAGTTTCAAAGTATGAGAGATGTGTTTGGCCATCTTGGCTTGTAAGGAGCACTGTGGCTGTACTTCTTCCAAAACAGATCTATTGGTTCTTTTGGCAGCCCATGACACTTGCAATATTCTCCTCCAACACCATAACCCAAAAGCATCAATTCTTCTATGGTGTTCTTTATTCACTGTCCATCTTTTGCATGCATATGAGGGTACTGAAAATACCATGGCTTGGGTCAGGCGCACCTTAGTCCTCAAGCTGACATCTTTGCTCTTCAACACTTTAAAAAGGTCTTGTGCAACG
>NW_006408548.1:22305265-22329485 GCF_000296735.1 Chrysochloris asiatica | reverse complement strand
CATCATTCAATAATTTGCCCAATCTTTCAATAATGAAAGTTGAGGCTTAAATTTTTCCTTCACTTCCCCAAGCTTGAGAAATGCTGAGCATGTTCTTCCTTTTAGGTTTTCTGATCCCAGATCTTTGCACATTTTGTTGTAATATTTGGCTTTATCGGTTCAAGCTGATCTTTGAAATTTTCTGTTCAGATCTTGGAACTCATCATTTCTTTCATTTGCTTTAGCATCTCTATGCTGGAAAGCAAGTTTCAGTGTCTCTTCTGACATCCATTTTGACCTTTTCCTTCTTTCTTGTCTCCTTAATGACTTCTTGCTTCCTTCATGTATCATGTTCTTGATGTCATCCCACAACTCTTCTGGTCCTCAGTCTTTAGTGTTTAATGTATCACATCTGTTCTTCAGATGATCTCTAAATTCAGGTGGGATATATTCAAAGTCATATTTTGGCTCTTGTGGACTTGTTTTCATTTTCTTCAGCTTCAGTTTGAATTTGCCTATGAGTAATTGATGGTCTGTTCCAAAATCTGCCCGCTTGTTTTCACTGATATGGAGCTTTTCCATCGGCTCTTTCTATAGGTGTAGTCAATTTAATTTCCATGTATTCCATCTGGTGAGGTCCATATGTATAGTCATCTCTTATACCGTCTAAAGAAGGTATTTGAAATTAACAAATCATTGGTTTTTCAGAATTTTATCATGCATTCTCCAGCATCATTGCTATCACCAAGGCTATATTTTCCAACTACTGATCCTTCCTCTTTGTTCCCAATGTTTGCATTCCAATCAACATGAATGATCAATACCTCTTGATTGCATGTTTGATCTGTTTCAGATTGAAGAAATTGGTAGAATTATTCTATTTCATCCTCATTGTCTTTAGTGGTTGGTGTGTAAAATTTAATAATAGTGGTATTAACTGGGCTTCCCTGTAGACGCATGGATATTATCCTATCACAGGCAGTGTTGTACCTCATGACTGATCTGGATATGTTCTTTTTGACAATGAATGCAACACCACTTCTCTTCAATTTGACATTTCTGGCATAGTAAACCATGTAGTTGTTGATTCAAAATGGCCAATGTCAGTCCATTTCAGCTCACTAATGCCTAAGATATTGATGTCTATGCGTTCCATTTCATTTTTGACAACTTTCAATTTTCCCAGATTCATACTTGGTACATTCCATGTTCTGATTTTCAGTGGGATGTTTACAGCTGTTTCTCTTCATTTTGAGTTGTGCCCCATCAGCAAATGAAGGTCCCGCAGGCTTTTACTCAACGGGCTTTACTCCATTCACGACATCACGGTCAACTCTACTTTGAGGAGGCAGCTCTTCCCTAGATGCATTTTGAGTGCCTTCCAACATGAGGGGCTCATTTTCTGGCACTATATCTGACAGTGTTTCTGCTCTTCATAAGGTTTTCAGTGATTAAATATTCATAAGTAGTTTGTCACTCTTTTGTCCTAGTCTGTCTTTGTCTGGAAGCTCATCTGAAATCTGTCCACCATGGGTGACCCTACTGGTATTTAAAATATTGGTGGCATAGCTTTCAGAATCACAGAAAGTTACAAGCCACCACAGTATGACAAACTGACAGATGAGTAGGGCTAATTATTGATGTTGTTGTTGTTGTTGTTAAGTGCCGTCGAGTCGGTTCCGACCCATAGCGACCCTGAATAGGGTTTCCGAGGCTGTAAATCTTTACGGGAGCAGATCGCCTCATCTTTCTCCCGTGGAGCAGCTGGTAGTTTCGAACTGCTGACCTTCCGGTTCGCAGCCTGATTCGTAACCGATAGGTATGCATTAATTGCTGTCATTATATTAATTTTTGGAGGCACTGCTTATTCCTTTGTTCTGCATGCCTTCTTGTTCTGACTTTGCTTTTTGTGTTATTTCTTATTATTTTTGTCTTAGTTTTAATGTTCTACTTAGATCTTCATTTTCATGAAATGTTGTGATGTATTAAGTTTCTTCAAGGTTAACCTATAGTCTACTAACTTTTCCCTCCATTTAAGACAGTCTATTGTATCCTGCAATCTATCTGACCTCCTCATAACCTGAATCTCTGTTCCTATAGTCTACCTTTCTTTGAAATTGTTATTTTGATCTTTGATTGACTTCCCAGGTCCTCTGAATTTGTTGTAATTTTGTTCTGTTATGGACTTTGCTATCTGTTGACTGAGTTCTGGGTGGTGTTGCCACGTCTGTCAATCTCTTGTTGGTTTTCTGTCCAAAGAACTCCCTTTAGGATGTTTTGAAGTGCTGTGTTGGCTTTGTCAAATTGTCTTAGCTTCTGTTTATTTTGGAATTTTTTATTGTACCATTGTTGTTGATTGACAGCTTTGCTGGGTAGACACTTCTTGGTTGGCAGGTTTTTTCTTTTAGGGTTTTATTTATATCTTCCCATTGCCTTCTTGCCCACATGGTTTCTGTTGAGGGGTCAGAGCTTAATCTGATTTGCTTTCCTTTGTAAGTAACACTTCTCTTTTCCCTGGCTGCTTTTAGGATCATCTACTTTTTTATTTTGGAGAGCTTAATTATGATATGTCTTGGTGATTTTCTTTTGGGATCTATTCTTTCTGGGGTTCATGTAGGTTCTTGAATGCTTATCTTCTCATCCTTCAATATGTTAGGGAAATTTTCTTCCAGAGATTCTCAACTATCTCCTCTGTGGACTTCGGTGATTCTTCCTTTTCTAGAATGTTAGTAATTCTTAAGTTATTCCTCATCATGTTATCCAACATGAATCTTAGACTCTCCACATTTTTTTATCCTTTTATCTGCTTGCTCTTCTCTCTTAGGAGTATTGAGAGATTTGTCTTCTAGCTTGCTGGTTCTGGTTTCCATCTCTTCAATGCTACTCCTTACCCTTTCAGTGTATTGTACATTTCTGATATTTTATTATTCATATGGACCTCTTTTTGCAGGTTTTGAAATGTTTCCAATGCTATCTCTAGCTTGTTTGATTGCTCCTGTAGCACTTTCCTGACTTCTTTATTTTCCTCCACAGCTCTGTAACGCATTGGGATTTGTCTCCATATCATTTTTCTAAATTTATTCTCAGGCAGATCCAAAGCCTGCTTTTCTTCTAATGAGAAGTCCATGTTTGCCTCCAGCTTATTTGTCTTAGTTATTCTTTTCTTTTTCTGGACATGTGCTCAGAGCTTTTGTTGTTTTTTTCTTGGACATTTTCAATAGTTACATGTGTTTTCAATGGTTAAATGAATGTATGTTGCTGTGTTGTTAAGCTTACTGAGTGTCTCCTGGTGGATATGATGTGAAGCTAGGCTTCCCCATTCATGCCTCTTATTACTCAGCTGCAAGCTATTTTAGCAGGTGTTGGCTATCTGTTATGTGTAGCAGCTAGTATTGGCTCCTGTCTGATGGTGGAATATTGTGGGTATCCTCGCAGCTTGGTTCTATGGGCACGATTGCTGTCTCTTCATTGGTAATGTACGGAGAGAAATCTCCCACCCCTGGGGAAAAAGTGAGACCAAAAGGAACAAAAACAATATAAATTTAGAGACAAAGACCCAGCACACAAAAAACAAAAACAAAACTGTGGCAGATTGTCCAGTAGCCTTTGCTGTGCAGGTCTCAGTGTTGTGCACAGTAGATACATCTCACAGTGGATAGGGGTACCCTCTTGATCAGCACCCCCCTACAGTCACCACTGTGGAGGTATGCACATAGATATTGAGAAATGAATGGAAGAAAGATTGTTCATGATTTTTATCTCTGAATGTTAGTTAGGTATCTCTGTATGCACAGTGTAATTCTCAAAATGATTGCATCCTTGTAAATAGTAGATGTTTGCTCTTGCCTTTTGTGTTGAGGTTTTACAAGGTGCACATACGGTTTGGCTGTAAGGCCAGATCTGCTGTCTCTTGTTAGGTAGGGCAGGAATAAAGAATCCTGTCCAAGTAAGAAAGTCAACTTTAGAGCTAACTCCCAGAATCAGACATCATAAGCAGCAGCCAAAGGATTAGCTTGTTAGACTGCTGTAGCTTCCAGGGATTTCCTCTTTGTGCGGTTGGAAAATTGTATCCTGTGGGCACAATGCTGGACCCTTTTGGTAGTGTGTTCCCACCTGCCTGAAGGTGCCCGGGCTGGGCACAGTGGGTGCGACAGGGGTCAGGAGAAAAGAAAAGTGAAAAGAGCTGTCACACCTCTTTTTCCACAAGTTGCTGGGTGGCTTCCCCTGCTGTATCAGCCTGGCTGTGGTTCTGCACTCTGATCTCTGCCCAGGTTGTGGGCTACAGGGAGTGTTCTGGTTGATTCCAAAATTGCAGTTCATTCTTGCTGTAGTCAGATTTCCCCACCAGTGGGCACTGAAACCTGATGACCCCCACTTTACATCAGATCTAAAGCTCTAGAAATGTGCTGGCAAAGCTCCTTCTCTGTTTTTTTTAGTGCTTCCACCTGTCTCCGCTTCTCCTGGCCCCTATTTACCAGTTTTTACAGAGACTCACCAGAGAAATTATACAGATGCCCACTGTCACATTATTAAGAATGACTCTTCGTTGTCTTGCACTTACTCATTTATATATATATATATATATATATATTTATGTATTTATATAAATCCATTCATCTAACATCTACAGAGAACTCACAATGTACCAAACACTACTGTAGATGCTAGGAACACAGATATGAGTAAGACAAATGCAGAAATAAAAATCCATGCCGTCAAAAAATGCACTGTTCAGTAAAGACAAAGGTTACATAAAGATATGTCATGTACAGTGATCAATGCTTCAAAGGAATTGTGTTTAGGTAAATTGATGGAGAAAGAAGCAAGCTGTTAAAGGAAAAGGGTAGTCCTTTCCTTCCTTAGGAAAAGGGTAGTCAAGAAAATCTATTTTTTTAGAGCTCTATTACTGAAGGAGGAGTCCTGGTGTTGTGCTGTGGGTTTATGTGCCTGACTGCAAAGCCACTCGAAGTGCAAAATAAGCAGTTCAAGCTCACCAGCTGCTCCTGAGAAACCCTACATAGTCACTACAGGTCAGAATTGACTTGACAACATTTAACAACAACAACATATGTACATTACTGAAGGAAAACTTTATTAAAACAACAATAACAACAAGGAAAAACAGTTTGCATCATCATTATTGAAATTTACCCACCAATCATAGAAGCCAATGGTAATGAAATTGAATTCTACCCAAATTTTCAGCCTGAAATAGATTAAACAAGCAATCAAGATGCATTAATTATTACTGGTGATTGAAATATCACAGTTGGAAAATAAAGAAAATCAGTCATTGGAAATTATGACCTTGTTAAGGGAAATTATGCTGGAGATCATAAGACAGAATTTTGCAAGACCAATGACTTATTCATTGAAAAGACTACTCAAACACATAAATACATGTGGACCACACAAGATGGAACACACAGAGATCAAAATGACAATGATGGCACTTAACAACAACAACATGGGAAGAGACAATGGAAAAGATTAGTATCATCAATCAAAACGGTTGAATGTAGGATAGACCACCAATTGCTTATAATCAAATTCAGGCTGAGGCTGAAAAAATGAAAACAAGTTTATAAGAGCCAAAAGAGGACTCATGTAAATCCTGCCTTAATTTAGAGACCAACTAAAGTGGGCACCAAATCTGTAGCATCTAACAACATCATCAACAGCAACAGGAAAAGTGTAGTGAGTATAGGAGACTGAACAGGAGTGGCTGTGCAGTTTCAAAATTTTTACCTCTTCCTGTGGCATTATATGATAAGCACTGGACTTGAAATCCATCAGCTGCCTCCAAATCACCAGCAGTTGATTTTGAAGTACTGTACTTTAAAAATTACCAGTAGTTCAAATCCACCAGCTGTTTCTCAGAAACCCTATACAGGACCATTCTGAGTTAGAACTGACTTGATGGCAATTAGCAATAACATATAGAAGACTAGAGTCTAAATCCTGGCTAATGTACTGAATGGGTAGCCAACACTAGTCTATTAGTGGAGGTTTGTGTAATGCTATAATGGCAAATTGTGATTTTTATCGGAGTTTCCAGAGCAAAGCAGACTAAGAAGTAAATCTGGTTTAGCACTTCTGAAATCAGCCAATTAAATTCTAATGAATCCCATTTTGCATTGGTCACCATTAGTCCCATGACCTGAGGACTGCTAACATCAACAAATGAAACTGCCGTGTAGTTAGAGTGCGAGGGAAAACTCAGGAAGATATGTTATCACTTTGAAGGCAAGAAAAGAGTTAATTCAAGAAGCAATCAAAAGTTACAAAAAACATACAAAAAACTTTTTACCCTAGAATTGACCTGATTTCATAGTCACTCTATGGGACAGAGTAGAACTAGTAGGATTTCCAAGGTTGTTAATCTTTCTAGAAGTAGCCTGCCTTTATCTTTCTCCTGTGGAATAGCTGGTGAGTTTGAACTACTGTGCTCATGAAAAGTCAGGGCAATTCTTCTGAATGAGTGCTGAGTCTTGTAAGCTTTTCATTCATTTGTTAACTGAGTTTTCATTTTCATTAACTCTGTAATGATGGGGTACATAGTATTTCTAGGAATAAAAAGAGATAATTACAACTACATCTGTTCTCTCAATCAGTTTAGACCTTTCATTGTTATCATCTACTTCTTGCCGAGGTCATCTGAAGGTAAAGTAAATGAATCACAGCATTTCTTTACCAAAGAAACGGAGTCCACAGAAAGTCAATTCCAACTCATACAGAGATTATATAGGGTTTTTCAGACTGTGAATCTTTTTACCAGAGCTACATGATGATCTTTCTACCATGGCTCTAATTTGCCTCAAGCAGTCTAAACTCTCAATGAGCCTATTTGTGCCTATCAGAAGTTAATAAACATGCTCTAATTATCTTACTCAGCAAATGCGCCTCTATGTCTTATCAATTTCCAAATTCTATAATTTGTCATCACTGTTTTGATTATTTGCACATTTTCACTTCTCCTCCATAAACATTTGCTATTTGTTTTGTGCTTGTTTATCACCAGGATTTAAATTGTTATTGAAATATTTTTTCAAGGACAGAGTTTTACAATGACGGGAAAAATCATTTGCTCACAAAGGGTATGACATTGAGTAAGTATGAATTCGAAGGCAACTAAGAACTGATGAAGTTATGATTCTAGAGTACTCTTTTGGGATTTTTAAACTAAAAACTGTATGCATTTAATCTAGAGCTTATTTTTTAAAACCACTCTCTTCACTAATTTTTGAAATCAATGTATTTTCTAGCTTAAAATTTGAAAACATAAAGACTAAGCACACATAATGTCACATGGAAATTGACTGTTTTTACTTTCAGATAGTCACTAATATAGTTTAAATATACAATAGCATATACAGTTCATATATTAAATATTTTATGATAGTTCCTTGCATTCTGTTATTCTGTTTAATACTATAGTATCAGCATCTTCCCAAGTCAGTACAGTTCTACAAACTATCATTTTAACTGTTCAGCAATATCCTCTGTTTCTCATATTTTTAGACAGGTAGGTGGCATCCAGGTTTTTATTAATACAAATAGAATTGCAGTATTTCTTGCAATTTATTCCTTGCATTTATTACTCATCACATTTATTACTCACTGATTCCTTGGATAAAGTCCTAGAAATGTAATTATAGTGTTAAAGGGTAAAATCGCTACAAAGAATTTTAGTACATACTGTTCGGTTGCTCTTCCAAAGGATTGTGCCAAAGTACAATTATAGAAATATTATACTCTAAGTGAATGCATACTTTTACTCTACCATTGTCAGTCTTGAGTAGTGATCTTGAAAAAAAGAAATATATGTATGCATGCGTTCATATATATTTATATGTATGTGTGTGTGTCTGTATATGTATAGTTTGAAGCACTAGAGAACTTAAAAAAGCGTGAAGTAAAATGAAATGAAAAGATACCAGAATCTTTTCCACAAACATTGAAGCTTCTGCATTGTGTGTGTGTGTGTGTATCTTATTTGATAAGCAACAATAGGCTCTATACAATAAAAACTGGACTGTGAACCACAAGAACCACCGTTCAAGCCTTTCAACTACTCTGCGGAGAACCTTTCTGCTCAGGTGAAAATTTAGAACCTCAGAAACCCTATACAGGGCAGCTGTGAGTCAGAACAGACTTGATGGCACTTCAGAATAACAACTGGCACTATTATTGTTATTCCGATGCATTTTAAAATTTAATCTCAATTCATGTTTTTCATAGAAGAAATTTTGCTTGTATGTATAAATTTTCTTCATATTCCTTACTTAATTTTCTATTTATATTTACAGTATCACCTTATCTATATAGTTTGGAGTAATCTAGAGATAACAAACAATTACCTTTATTTGAGCTTCTGGAAATATAATTTCTAAATGGAGCACCAGAAACATGCAGGTAAAATAAAGCTAAACTGTGAATATAGAAAAACGATATTTACAAATCACAATAGCATAATGAGACAGAGCATTACCTTTCATAGTTACTAGAGCTTGGACAAGCTTTGATTCCTTTTTTTTTCCTTCTGACTATAGATGCAATTGGTGTTAAGAGTGAAGACTAGTTCCAGAAGGGTTTTCAGATCCCTAACATCACTTCTGAGACATGTTGCTGAAGAATTCTTGCAAACAATTGCTGCAAGCCTTAGATATGTTTTCCTATTTCTCCTTTGGCACCTAAACATGTTACCTCCTCAGCCTTTTTGCCGCATGGGATCATGTTGCCAATAATGTCTTTGGGATAAATTTGAATTCATCAGGCTTGAATTTAATTATATTATGTAAACTAGAAAATGTTCCCAGTAGATTTTCAGGGAATAGCTTCCGTATGCAATTGCAAAGTTCTGTTTTGTTTAAAATATTTGCATTTTGATAAATCCACTCTGACTCTAAACTAGTTTTTGATTTTTGTCAGGAACATATTTTCATCACGTTGGCCTGAATTTACTTTTTAAAATAAACATTTGCAAAAAATTTGCATAAGTGCTTTCTTTTTATTATACATTCACTTTTTTTTTTTTAAGTTTTTACTGTGAATTGAGTGATAGTTTATATGGGAAAACATGGATTTTACATTAATTGTTTCATTGCAATGATTATAATTTCCTCCTTGCATCATCATTCAACAGTATTTGCTTCAGTTCTCTTTGGGGTTTTTTTTTGGGGGGGGGTGGGGATGGAAGGGAGAGTATGTACACAAAAACAGTCTGGAATAAATAATCATTTAAACAACCAAACGGCATATTCTGCAAGCCTGCCCCCTGGTCACCAGCACCTGGCCGCCTGTACATAGTCCTTCACTTTCCGTGACTCTCGAGTACTCAGCTGCTCTATTTCTACATGCCCTCATCTCTGTCTCCAACTCTGGTGTCGCTGCTTCTCTGGATAGGGTCCCACATTCCTCTCATGCTCTTCTCCCTTGATAGTCCTAGGGTCCTCTGTTCCTCGTCTGTAAGATTAACTACTCCCTCTTTTTATTAACGAAACTTCTACCTTTACAGTTTCGTGACTCTCAATTAGTTATGATAACAGTTACTTGCTACTGAATCCTAAGAATCTTATTCCATCTCTTTTCACCAGACCCATCTAGACAAAATTAATACTATTCAGTGGGGATTCTACCTTCCCCCATGCACTCTGAAACTAACTTCCCTCTTGAAAACTTGTAAGCCAGTGACTTCGTACCTTTATAGTCCCTCCCCCCATTTTATATCACCAATGTCTAAGTTGCCTATCCCTATCAACCCTGTACCAGAGGGGATAGGGCTGATGCTTGATGTAAAGACCTCTTCCCTTTCAGTTGGTATTTTGAGCTTCTACATCCATTAAGTATAGGTCAAATTCATCAAATTGTAGTAATTTACACTTAATTTCCTTCATCAAAAAAAATATTTTTTTCCTCTAGTCAAGTTCTGATCAAATGGGTACTATCTACAAGTTTGAGCATTCTTTTGTGTCTCCCCCTCACTTTGTATCAGCTGGATGCTTCACTCTCAGCTCTAGGCCTCCAAGGCTATGCATGTCCTGTTCCATAAACTCAGGGGTCCCCAGGTCTCACCAAACTTCCGAACAACCAGCCCTTCCTCGCCTCTCTATCTCATCTCCAGATAGAT
Organism: Chrysochloris asiatica; assembly: GCF_000296735.1. Lineage (NCBI taxonomy): Eukaryota > Metazoa > Chordata > Mammalia > Afrosoricida > Chrysochloridae > Chrysochloris > Chrysochloris asiatica. The sequence continues at coordinate 22,319,377 of NW_006408548.1, read as the reverse complement.
GTGAATCTATGGAATGTTGTCAAACTCGGCCCGTATCTTCATTGCTGCCTTTCCCCCTAGAACAACGTGGTGGCCAACAAGCTTATATGCCTGTTCATGTGTTGCCTTTGAGTTTCAGTGTTGGAGGGGGTTTGTCCTGAAAGGACTTGATTGCTTGTCTTGATGGCTCCTCAGTGAATGACTTTTTTGTTCTTATAGTGACCAATCATACTGCCATTTTTGTTTTGGATTTTTCCTGCTGGTCTTTCTTTCAAGAAGCATCTTTGGTTCCCCAAACTGTTCCAGGTTGGTCTACTTGTCCTTTCAAGTGGGAATGCCTCATCTCAGAAGGTTATGGATAGGGTCAGGATTCCACTCAAGGTCCTATACACTACAAAGTCTCTGCAGGAAGCCTGTTTCACTGGGCAAGTTCTAGAACCTCTTTTAGGTATTAGAATCAGTTATAGGCTGAAGACAGGTTGACAAGCTTTCCATATTTCCATATTTCCCAATATTTCTATCTCACTCAAGTATATATATTAAAGTAATAGGTAAGGGAAACCATATCCATATGACAGTCAAGCATTTTAGCATTATTTCTCCTCTTTTACCCATTCAGACTAGGCCTCAATCCCTGTATCACAGAGCCCTCTTGTTCTTAGGTTGAGCATTCATCACTGTTTACTTCTTTACCATTTAGCCCATGCAAACCTGCCTCAGTGTTCCCCAATCTACCTTGCTCTTTCATTTCCCTCCCACTTGGAGACAGCCTAAATGTCCATCAATGGAAGAATGGATAAACAAACTTTGGCATATACTCACAATGGAATATTATGCTACCTTGAAGAATAATAAGGATGGTGCAAGCTACTGCATAACATGGATGAAGCTTGAGAACACTATGCTGAGTAAAATTAGTCACAAAAGGACAAATATTACATTATTGTAAAAGCTTAAGAAAAGATACCTGTACTAAAAGGAAAGAAAAAAAAAATTTTGGTTGGGTATGGGTAATTTAGGGTTAGTGCAGGGGATAGAATACATTCACTTTCTATGTCTCTCTCTTCACCCTTGCTAGGGCAAGATGGGAAAAAAATCATTTTCATGCTTATCAGGACCATAAATTAATGCTGACAAATAATCAAGTTCTGAATCAACAGCCTTCTTAGAAAGTGCATGTAGAAGAAATGCTTTCAAAATGATCATATGGAGGAGATGAATCATTTGAAACACTACATGGACTCCACACTTAGCTTGATGATGACATTTGTAAAGTTGCTCTTCCAGACCATCATTGTACATTCTATGTCCTTGCCCTGTTTTTCAACCTACAGGGTCGCTATGCGTCAGAAACGACTCCAAGGCACCTAACAATAAAACGACTCCAAGGCACCTAACAATAAAAACAACAACATATCCATGTCCAATTTTATATAACTTTGTAGTTCTTACCCCCAAAGGGTGTATTATGTATTGTTGTTGTTTAAGTGCCCTTGAGTTGGTTCTGACTCACAGTGACCCTTTATGGGGCTTCTGAGAAGTGGCTGGTGAGCTTGAACTGCCGATCTTGTGGTTCAATCTGCCCTTGCAGTCCAGTGCATTAACTCACAGCACCACACCAGGACTCCGCATTGCATACTAATCCCTGCTTTATAATGGATTTGACTTATTGATTAGTTTTCGTTAATTATATGAAGTTTGCCATTTTTGAACCGAGCTAGTTCCCTTATGCCTCTGGCAGTACTGTAAGTAGTACCTTCCCTGATGAGCTGTGATCCAAGGAGGTTGAGGACTACAAATGTGGAGCTGTGGCACCCTAGCTCACTGAAGACCTGCGATGAGAAACAGAGACAACCAGCAGCCAGCAGCTGAAGTTAAGGCAACCCCTTCCTGCTGAGCCAGTGTATAAACTCGCAGCGCCACACTTGAGCTCCTATATGTACAGTAGTAGAGAAAATAAATAATTGCCCTTTTAAATCAATGACCTGTGAAATAATTTAATTCACAGCACTAGTAAAGTAATATCCTTAGAATATTTAGCAATGTACAACCTGCACACTCAATGCAAACATTTCAAAATCTGTCCAGTTAGAAAGAAAGCCAATCAGCGCCCCTCTTTTAGGAATGGTGACTTTTACTTTTCTCAAGTGTTTATTTACAGCTCTTGAGTCATGCTTTCTACTGAATCATCTCTATTTATTGGATTTAAAAGAAACACTTATCACCACAAATACATTTTTCCCCCTCAACACATCTAGCCAACTCTCTTCAAAGCTCCTCCCAACTACTTCATTTTTTCCTACATACAAAGATGCAAAGAGCCTGAATGAAAGATGCTAATGGTTCCTATTCATCTCACAAAAGTAAACTAAGCATGGAAGCACTTCATAGTCAATCAGCAATCTCTCGCTGCCACTACTGGAAAGATGCTGGGAAACTATTGTGATTCAGGGCATGGCTCATGAAAAACAAAACCTACAACCAAAGAAGAGCAGAGATGTCAGCTGAAGAGCAGAGATGTCAGCTTGAGGACTAGGGTGAGCCTGACCCAGGCCATTGTGTTTTCAATAGCCTCATATGGATGCGAAAGCTGGACAGTGAATAAGGAGGATCGTAGAAGAATTGATGCCTTTGAGTTGTGGTGTTGGAGGAGAATACTTAGGGTGCCATGGACTGCCAAAAGAACCAATAGATCTGTTTTGGAAGAAGTGCAGCCAGAGTGCTCCTTGGAGGCCAGGATGGCTAAGCTTCGTCTCTCCTACTTTGGACATGTAGTCCGGAGGAAACAATCGTTGGAGAAGGATGTCATGCTGGGTAGGGTGGAGGGTCAGAGAAAAAGAGGAAGACCTCCAACGAGATGGATCGGCCAGGTGGCATCATTGATGGACTCGGAGGTGGCAGCGGTGGTGAGGTTGGCCCAGGATCGAGCATTGTTTCGTTCTGCTGTGCATGGGGTCGCTATGAGTCGGTTCCGACTCGATGGCACCTGACAACAACCAAAGAAAAACTTATATATAGTCTATGTATAGACACATGGACAGAGGGACAGGTTGGGAGGCTATGGAAGGAGGAATGGGATATATTTATTTATATATCCCACAGGTATATAAGAGTTTGAATGAGGGTGTTTGTGTATGGGTAACACAAGGAAGGAAGCAGGACAGCTGTTGTTGCATGGAAGGAATTGAGTCACGGAAATGAAACAAGGTGTGGGAGTTGTTGAATATGAAACTGATTATTTTGTCCATAAACCTTCACTGAATTCACAACAAAAAGTTAAAAAAAAAATTATATGCACACCTGTCTCATATGAGGGAAAAAAATCACATAACAAATTATATAGTTTCTGAGTTCTCACAACAGAAAAAGGGGATTATATTTACTTTACAATAGAATTAAAAATATATTTAAAAATCCAAACTGTCTCCAAACTACCCTTTTGTGACTCAGGTTCAATAAAATTAGTAAGTCATTTATGGCCAACTGTTTTATAAACAGTCAGCAAGCTCAAAGAAATATTTTGTGATGAACATATTCTTTTAATAAAATAAAATCACCATCTGGAACATAGTGTGGACCATTCCTATATGTGGAACACATCTAATTCTTATGTCTATTTTTTCCTAAAGACAACAAACCTAGTCCGTTTCATTAGGCAGAACCAAAATTTCCTATGGAGAACTAGGTTGGAAAGGAGATATTCTTTCAACAATGTTTAGGAAGTGGTGATCTGGTGGCTAGTGTGAACAAAGGCAATTCACTTTTACCCTGTGCAGAAAAAAAAAAAAAAAATTAACCACAGTTATTACTGGGACATACACAACTTCCTAGTGATTAACCAGTGCAAATATTACAGATCTCAGTTCCACTGAGAAAGCTGTAAGCATCAGTTTTATTAAGTACAATTGGGCATTTCAGGATAGAAATATTACAGATGTTTTATACTCTGTGAAACAAAAAACAAGCAGATCACTGAAGTCAAATTGCTTTCTATCTCAGTGACTGTAAGCCTCTAATGATTCAAAGGTTTGTATCCTAAAATACATCTAATTAGATCAGAGATAAATATACTTTTCTAAGTGCTTTAAAAAAAAATGAGATAAACACATTAAAGAAAGCTGATCACTTTTTTTGGAGAAGTTATATGGTCCAGTGCATAATGTGTAGTTCACTATATTATAGAGTCATTTTGTGGTGCTGTAGGATAAGCACTGGACTGCTAACCACAAGGTCAGTAATTCAAACCCACCAATTGCTCCTCAGAAACCCTATACAGGGTTGATACAAATCAGAAACAAGAGAATTTAACAACAAGAAGATATTGTGAATATAATTACAAGGCCATTTAAGTACCTAGTATAGTTAGTGGTTTAGCACATTGATTTTATACAACAGCTATTTCTGAACATAAGAAGTAAAGTGTAGTTTCCTGACTTTAATTTCTGCTTTGGAGAATAAGAAGGGGTGTTGTTGTTAGGTGCCATCAAATTGGTTCTGACTCATAACTTACCTTAGGCACAAGAGAATGAAACATTGCCTGGTTCTGCACCATCCTCAAAATTGTTACATTTGAACACATGGTTCTTCCCACTGATTTGATTCTTATGTATTCCATTTGGTAGGTCCATGTGGATAGGGATAGTCATCTTTTATGTTGTTTTAAAAAGATAATTGTAATGAAAAAGTCCTTAGCCTTAAAAAGTGCTGTCATGTGATCTCCAGCTTCATTTCTATCACAAAGGCCATATTTACCAATGGCTGATCTTTGCTTCCAACTTTCATATTCCAATCACCAGCAATTATCAATGCATCTTGATAGCATGTTTGATCAATCTTTGACTGAAAATTGTAGAATTTTTCAATTTAATCATCACTGTCTTTAGTAGTTTGTACATAAATTTGACTAGTAGTGTTATCAGCTGGTCTTCCTCATGTTGTTGTTAAGCACCTTTGAGTCGGTTCCAACTCATAGAGATCCTGTATAGAGTTTCTTAGAAGCAGCTAGTGGGTATGAACCACTGACATTGAGGTTCAAACCAAATTTGCAGTCCAGTGCATTAACCCACAGTGCCACACCAGGACTCCTAAAAGAAGCCCTGGCATGGTGCCGAGGGAGAATGCGCTGGACTTCAAGGTCGGTTTGAACCTCAAGGTCAATGGTTCATACCCACCAGATGCTCCTCAGAAACCCTATACAGGATCGCTATGAGTTGGAATGAACTCGAAGAACTTAACAAGTCCTTTATTTATAATTTCAACAGTGTGACCTGTGAGAGCTGAAACACAGCAGAACGGCTTTGTTCTTCTGGATCTTACAAGCTTCCCACATTTGCCAGTGTGTAGTTTTACCACTTTTTTTTTGCTTTATATTGGACTCCTGGTGTGGCACTGTAGGATTAGCCTGGACTGCAGACCACAAGGTCAGCAGTTCAAACCCACGAACTGCTCCTCAGAAACCCTATACAGCGTTGTTATGAGTCAGAACCTACTCAACAGCACTTAACAACAACAACCGTCCTTGTGTGGGTTTTTGATAAATGCCACACCACACCACTATAAACCTCAGCCTAAAGGTTCTCTGCTCTAGCTCCGTGGTCAGTAAATCTAGCTGTGCCACTTAACCACGAGAAGGCACTCCACTCTGTAAGCAAGTTTCCTGCCCTAAGTCACTCAATTGTACTTACTCCGTGGGCTGTCTTGTTCTCTGGTTCTTGGCTGTACTGCTACAGTTCCTCTGCCCCTCCTCTGGTATCAAAGCATTCTGTCCCTGGATTTTGGAGTTTCATTCCAAATGATCTTGTCAACTAAAAGATGCTTCTGTTCCAGGACCTTCCTCTTTGATAGGCGTGAGATTCTACGGCTTCTGTGATGGCTCATTTTAAACCCATTTAGAGTCCCAAGTTTTTACAATTCCAATCACTCTGTTAACATCCACAGCTGAACCATATCATCCTGTCAGTATCTTCTCCCACCTTCTCTTACTCAGAACCAGCAGACAATGAGTTGTCTTGTGGGAATTACAAAGACTAAGGCTAGAAGAAACATACGAATTCTTAAATCACTTGTAGATGCACGACATTTGAGAAATTCTGAGGTCATGATATTTCTGGATTTCCCTAAGATGGAATGAAGAAGTGAGGAAATTATAATAAAGAGAGGTAACCCAGACGAAATGGATAAATTTGACTATAGTATTCTTGTAGAAAAAAAAAAAATGAGTGCAAAACAACTGCAAAGACTTAGAATTAGGTCACTTTTTCTTTGAAAGAAAGAGAAAGGCGAAGGAAAATAATGGAGTTCAGAAAACGAAGGTAAAATAATTCAACATTTTCAGAAAAACACTGTCAGGAAGGGCAGGAGGTAGAAAGAAACAGTTTTATTACCAATGTAGGATGGGTAGCCTCACTATGTCTAAAATAGAGATTGTGTATAAAATATGCCAAACAAATCCTAAATTATTTTATTCCCCCTAGACTTCATCTGGAAGCAAATGGGTCCAACAAGTATTAGATGTATCATAAACTGTGCCAGGGAATCTTAAGGTCTTGAGCTTTCATGCAATTTGCAATATTTTGAGAAAACAAACAATTCTTTACAGCAAACCTTTTTGAATAATAGCTTCTTTGCAAGTCATTTGGGACAAGTGTTTCATGAGTCCCAGCTCTAATAATACCTCATATAAATTCAGGCCAGAGGATGACTAAGGATCCCTTGATGCTCTTGATGACATAAGCCAGACACCTTGAACAAACACTTAAATCTTGCTATTATTATGAGTCCCACACTCATCATATGTATGGTTATAAATAACGAAGCAGCATGAGGAAACTGAGGGCTGGAGAGATTAAGAGGTTTGTCCAAGGTCACAGTTACCTCAAGATAAATGAGTCTCTAATATAGGGCATTTTCATTTGGACTGTGATCATTTTAATTTTTAGACATCAGTCTAATTTGTGTCTCCTTTTCTAACCTCAGTTTATTTTAGAGTTGCTCCAGATTTGCTGTCTGTGTTATCCGGTGCAAGTTACTTAACATCTCAGAAATAGTTTCCTTATATGTAAAGACATGCACAATAATACACATGACTGACTAATGTAATTCTATTCTTCCTTGGATTGTGTGAAAAATCAAATTACATAGCACATTTAGAAGACTTGGTCTATTACTTATCTCATTCTGTAAGCATTTGATAAATGTTAGGTCTCTATTTTCTCTTTGGTGAAGAAGATAAAATACACTGAATTAAAGAAAATGTAGGTCATGGTGTGTTTCTCAAGGTGCAGGGAGGCAGGTGGAGCAGGAACTTAATTTAACTTGCTCACATCACATCTTGGATAATTATTCTTACCTGAAAGTTCGTTAAGAAATTATAATTGCATTCAGACTTGGAAATGAGTAGCTTCACTAAAATACGCATGTCACAACTGCTTTTCCTACTCATGGCCATTCTCTGCTTGATTTTTGGCTCCATGTTTCAGGATCACTACAAGCAGAGAATACCTTTGATGAATTATATTTATGAACCCATCTGTATGGTGACTTTTGTATTATAAAGACACAGGTGTCAAAAGAAATCTAAAAAAATGAGCATTCTGAGTAGATAGTGAACAAACCACAAACCCAGAAAAAGTTTTGTGGACAAAGGATCTATTTTGAACAGGGCTTCTACTAATTTATATTTAATATTAATTTATAACTAATTATATTTAATTTATATTTAAATTTAAGCTTTCTCAGACAGCCTCAAATAGGTCCACTGGACCATCAAAATCTTCCTAGATAAAAGGAAGAAAATAGTACCATCTCCTAGAAAGACACTTACATGATTCTATACATGACCATATAGCAGAAACACTTTGAAAGAAGCCTAACTCTATGTAGATTCCAACTGAACTTCCAACCCACAAGATCTGTGGTTCAAATTGTGTCTGTTTGCAACATGCACTGCGAAAATCGCCAGCAAACACATCAGACTTTCTAACAGCACAATGTAATATGTAAGCCCTGGGACTTTGGAAATTCCATCCTATCTCATTGCATTCTAAGTCAGCAGTTTCTCCATTCTTTTCCCCACAGTGTCGAACCGTCTACGTAGACTTTCTGAATGCAAAAGGAGCACCATTCTAGAAGCACAAAAGTGCCAGCTAGAAGAAGCTCTTAAAGAGCAAATACATAAATAAAATTGATAATAAAATAAAATAGCAGTCCTGGACATAGCCAACCGATCTTTCCCTTATGAATGTGGGATATTTATTTGAATACAGAACCATTCAAAAGTTTATATAGCTGGAGGAAGTGAAGTCTTCCCTAAAATATCTTGATCAACACGCACTTCCTATGACAAGACTAAAAATACAGCTTGTAAGCAAGTCTTCCAGAGAGAAAAGTTGTGGCGATGATATTTTGTTTCCTTTCTTCTTTTTCTATCAGAGCTCGTAAACTGCACTGCCGCTTATCAGCAATGCCAGACTAATTTGGTGGCAGTCAGATTCTTTCATACATGTGCTTATCTGTCCTCAGGAAGAAGTTTGTCATTTAGTGTACTATGGGTATTAGAACTAAGTCACTGGGAGAAAATTCTGCCAAGAATAAAACTTTAAAAGCCAGCCTATAAAAAAGAATGCTATTATGACTTCAAAATCCACATGCCTAAAGGCAAACGACAATTGGCCATTGGGAGGATATTCTCAAAACTGAGAATCTCTTACCAGCTAATTCTCAGTGTATAGTACATATTTATTTAGATAAAGACCTGTCTTTCACTGTTGCTTTTAAATACCTGTACAATCACCGTAACCTTTTTGTTGGCACCTGGAATTTCGAAGGCTGATGGTACCTCTATTCTGCATGGTGAATATGGATATGTACTGTTATTATAGAAATCCTTGTGTGGCACTGTAGGATAAACACTTGACTGCTAACCACAAGGTCGGTAGTTAAAATTCACCAGTTGCTTCATGGAAACCCACACAAGGTTGCTCTGAGTCAGAACTGACTCAACAACACTTAACAATAACAGTATTATTATATAAATTTCAGATAGAGAGGAACGCTAAAGATTCAAACTGGACTTTTAACACAAGGTCTGTGGTTCAAACCCACCAGTCACTCCTTGGAAACCATGTATATGTCACTTAACAACAAGTATTGTATACATGTACAAATGTAAAACTAGATACTTACTAGGATGAGTAGAGTTAGGCACTCTCCTTGGGCATAACATTTAAGAGGGAGCCTTAACTGGTAACAGCATGTTTGTCAGTTCAAACCCACCACCCGCTCATGGAAACTCTATAAAGGGTAGCTAGGAATTTCAATGGGCTGGACAGCGCACAACCACAAATAGCTTACTAATCAAGATAAATAGTATTTCCATATACATTTTTTAAAAAATCGAGATTAATGCAAAAAATCAAGAGTAAAAACATGAAAAAATTAATAAGCATGTTGTTGTTGCTAAATTGATTCATAATTACAGTGACCGTACATAGGTTTCTGAGGCTGTATATCTTTGGGGGAACAGAAAGCCTCATCTTTTTCTCCCAGAGCCCCTGGAGAACTCTAACCACTGACCTTGTTGTTCACAGTACAGTGCTTATTGTAAAGAGCCACTATGCTCCAATTTTTAAGCATGGGATTAGTATACTTGATTTTTTTCTCTTCACTCAGGTTCCAATGTGGTTCCATACAGTACCGCTACTGATCAGGAGATTTAATTTAAACTTTGATATATTATCCAACTTGGATTTTTTTGTATTACAATTTTTTTTTTTAAGATACTAAAGTATCATGTGTCTTGATTAATGGGTTTTTGGAACCTGTTAAGTTTTATTCTTTAAGCAAGTGCCTCACCCATTTCACCCTAACAGGTCTCTGGGAGAAATACACATGTGGGTTCTCTACTGCATTCTTCACGGGCTGAATCACACCTAGACTTCCCAGAGCCCAAAGGGACTAGAGTTGTGAGAATCCAGGGGTAGAGAGATTTACTAATTTGCCTCAAATCACATAAATATTAGGAGGGCAGCTATAATATATACCACAGTCTGCGTCACACCTGAGTTCTGCATTTTTAACCATTGGGCTATGCTGTCTTTCCTTTTCTGTTCAGGGTTTTCACAACACAATACTCAAGTCAACAAACACCTGTTAGGTATCTACTCCATGTGATGACATTTAACAACAACAACATATACTTTCTGAAGCCCTGGTAGAGCAGAGGGTTACAACTTGGGCTGTTAATCACAAAGTCAGCAGATTGAATCGACCAGCAGTTCCACGGGAGATAGATGAGGCTTCTACGCCTGCAAAGATTCTAGCCTTGGAAATCCTATAAAGGGTCACTGTGTCAGAACTGACTCCATGGCATACAAGCATCACCACCAGCTACTTTATGGAGTCCTGGTGTGGTGTGGTTAAATGAACACTGTACTTGTAACCAAAAGGTCGGTTGCTCAAACTAAGCAGTCACTCCTTGGATTCTATACAGTGTCACAGTTAGTCAGAACTGACTCAATGACACTTAACAATAGGAACAACATATATTATGGAGCCCTGGTATAGCGCTGCATGATAAACACTAGACTACTAACCACAAGACTGTCATTTCAAACACACCAGCCACTTTTTAAAACCCTATACAGAGTCAACAGTACACAATAAAAACAACATATACTTTACTGCGCTTTGATGGAAGATTTGAAATAATTAAGAATCTTTATTATTGTTGTTGTTGTTGTTAAGTGCCGTCAAGTCGGTTCCGACCCATAGTGACCCTGTACAAGGTTTCCAAGGCTGTAAATCTTTACAGGAGCAGAATGCCTCATCTTTCTCCTGCGGAGCGGCTGGTAGTTTTGAACTGCTGGCCTTAAGGTTCGCAGTCTGACTCGTAACCACTATGCTACCAGAGCTCCATTGTTGTTAGGAACTATCAGGTTGGAACCAACACATAGCAACCCTTTGCATCACAAAATGAAACACTGCCTGGTCCTGCACCTACCTCGCAATCCTTTATAAACTTGAGCCTGTTTCTGCTGCCATTGTGCCAATCCATATTGTTGGGGGGCTTTCTCTTTTTCTCTGACCTTCCACTTCACCAAGTATGATTTCCTTCTCCAGGAACTGGTACCTTTTTATAATATGTCTGAAGTATGAGGGAAGTCTGGTCATCCTGGCTTTCAAAGAGCATTCTGGCTGGACTTTTTCCAACACAGATTTGTTTGTCCTTTTGATAGTCCATGGTGCTTTTACTATTCCACTCCAACACCATAACTCAAATGCATCAGTTATTCTGCAGTCTTCCTTGTTCGCTGTCCAACTTTCATATGCATATGAAATTACTGAAAATACCATGGCTTGGGTCAAGCACACCATAGTCCTCAAACTAACATCATTGCTCTTGAACTCTTTAAGAGGTCTTGCAAAGCAGATTTGCCCAGTGGAATATGTTATTTGATTTCTTACTGTTGCTTCCCTGAGTGTTGATGGTTGATCTGAGCAAAATGAAGTCTTTGACGACGTCAATCTTTTTTCAGTTTATCTTGATGTTAATTATTCTTCCTGTGGTGAGGATTTTTGTTTTCTTTACATTCAGTTTCAAATCATCTGAAAGGTTTTGGTCTTTGATCTTCATCAGTAGTATTCACTTTCCTTTTCACTTTAAGCAAGCATATTGCAGGTTGTTAATGAGTCTTCCTCCAATCCTAATACCACATATTTCTTCATACAATCCAGCTTCTCCGATTATTTGCTCAGCATACAGACTGGATAAGTATTTTGAAAGACTATAACTCTGACACACACCTTTCCTAATTTTAAAACATTCAGTGTTCCCTTGTTTTGTTCAAACAACGGCCTCTTGGGGTATGTATGAGCACAATTAAGCATTCCAAAATAATCAATCTCTGCAATGTTGTTCATAGATTGTCAAGATATACACAATTGAAAGCATTTGCACGAAAGCACAGGGAAACATCTTTTTGGTATTCTCTGCATTCTACCAAAATCCATAGGACATCAGCAATGATCTGGTTTGAACCTCTGGCAGTTCTCTGTCAGTGTACTATTTCAGCCATTTTTAATTATCTTTCACAAAATTTTACTTGCATGTGATATTAATAATATTGTCCAGTAACTTCCACATTCCAGTCACCTCTCTTTGAAATGGGCATAAATATGGATCTTTAACAATCAGTTGGTCAGGTAGCTGTCTTTCAAATTTCTTGGCAAAGATGAGTGAGTGACTCCAACATCACATCACTTAGAAGAATTATTTCAATGTGTATTCCATAAATTCCTGTTGTTCTGTTGTTTGTCCGTTGTCTTTAATGCATTTTGGATTTCTACCTTCAGTTTCGTTGGCTCTTGATCATATGCGATACTTGAAATGGTTAGATAGTGACCTTTTTTTTTGGCCTCAGGAAAAGTTTATTGTGAGAGCAGTCCCCTGCCATGAGCTGCCTAGGTGGGGGGAGCTGGACAGCTAGGCCTCAGGGATCACAGGCTCTGGGAGTCTAGTTGTGGCTGTTCAAGAACTTTCTTTTCTGAAGTGTCCACGTCTTTTTGGTCATCCTCTGGAGCTGGGACAGGCATGTTATGTTTCAGGGTGGAAATTGAGTTGCCCCTCAGGGCCGGGGGGCAGGGGTATTGAGAGCTTGCTGCTGCTGCTGCTGTTGTTGTTGTTGTTGTTGTTGCTACTGCTGCTTCCTCTGCTCCATGTGCAGAACCGCCTGCTGCAGCTCTCTCTTCTGGGCCTCTAGATGGCCCTGGGAATGACCCAGAGCCTCTGTCTCCTGGCTGAGGCGCTGGGCCGTGGCATTTAACTCTGCCTCCCAGACTGCCAGTTCCTCCTCAAAATGCCTCAGCTCCTCCTCTGTGTAGGCAGGCTGCATCTCTACTATCTCCCAGCCTTCTCCCGTGTCTCCAAATTCCTTCCTCTGTGTGGATGCAAGGAACTCTTCCAGGGTCACGAGGCGGTCCTGGTTAGTGTCCACAGTCTTCATCATGTATTCCCACATGTGCAGCCGCTCCTCTTCCATCTTCCGCATGTCATCTTCCTCATTCTTTGGGTCATACACCTTCTCCAGCTCCTCGGTGAAGAGGGCCTCCAGCTCCTGTTCATCCAGGACGCCATCACTGTTAATATCATGCAGTATGAAGAAAGTCTTGGGGTTAAACCTGTTGGGGTCCAGTCCATCCAGCTCCTCCCACACCTCCTTCAGCTGGGCTTGACTGCCCGGCACGTTGACTTTGGGGTGCTCTTGGTGCCGGCGCTGCTGCTCTTCCAGCTTCCTCTCTGCCTCTTTCCGTTGATCCTCCCCCAATTATTCCAGATAGCGGGCGCTCATGTTCCTTGAGCATCTCGTAACGTTTGAATTCTTCATGATGGGCAGCATCATACTGGGCAAGGTCCCGGGTAGCCCTCTGGATCAGCAGCTCCAGGTCTCGGGCCTCAAATATGTGCTGGTTCTGAGGGTTTAGGTGCTCAAACTGCTTCAGGAGGCTCATGTGGTCCACCTGGACATTGGGTCCCTGCTCAGCATCCAGCTTGGCCTTGAGGAACATCCGTAGTCCTGACACTTACTGCCGCTTGAGTTTATCCAGCTTGGTGCGGACGTGGTGGCTGACGAAGTCCAGTTCCCGGCTTAGCTTTCCACTCTTGATGTCCTCGGCATAGGCAGCCTGCAGCTTCTCCCGGAAGCGCCCTTCCATCTCCAGCACACTGATGACTTCTTGAAGATACCGTAATACAGACCTGTGTCCTGGCTGGAGAGCAGGGCAGGGCCACTCTCGGGGCTCTCAGTCACGGGGCTCTCATCCTTCTTGGCAGGTCCCCGCTCCAGGGGCACGGCCAGAACTGTACGCAGCAGCAGTGGTAGGAAGAAGGCAGCGCGAGGTCCAGTGGGAGACATGGCGACATGGTCTCTTGTGTACCACAGAGGGCGTTTTGACCATTTCATTTTGATACAATGACTCTGTGTGTTCCTTCTATCTTCTTTTTATGCTTTCTGCATCATTCAATATTTCAAACTGAGGCTTCACTTTTCACTTCAGTTCCCTCAGCTTGTGAAATGCTGAGTGTGTTAATCCTTTTGGTTTTCTAACTCCAGGTCTTTGCACACTTTGCTATAATGT
>NW_006408548.1:22297591-22303394 GCF_000296735.1 Chrysochloris asiatica | reverse complement strand
AGGAAGAGACAAAGAAAAGCACAGATAAGGTAGTTGAAGTTTTGTTGGAAGAAAATTTTCCTAACATCATGAAAGACAAGAAGATTAGTGTTCAAGAAATTGAACAAACTCTCCAAAATCAAAGACAAGGGAAGAATCCTGACAGCAACTCAGGAAAAATAAAAAGTTACAAAGAAGAACCAACAAGGTTAAGCTCTGATTTATCAGTAGAAATCATGCAGGCAAAGAGGAAACGGAGAGAAATTTATAAAACTCTGAAAGAAAACAATTGACCAGACTCCCATTGAACTGGAGATGAGAGAGAGAAGTAGAAGGGCTGGTTGTTCCAAAATATGGTGAGACCTGGGGACACCTGAGAATATGGACAAGGACATAGTCACAGAGGTCTAGAGCTGAGAGTGAAGCACATCCAGCTTATGTGGATAGGATGGGCAACTTAAACATTGGCTATCTAAAACGAGGGGGTGATAAAGTCACGATGTGACTGGCTTACAAGGTTTTAAGGGGGAGCTTAGTTTAATAGTGTGTGGGGAAAGAAAGAGTCCCCATTGGATAGTTTTCATCTTGTCTAGATGGGTCTGGTTAAAAGAGATGGGGATAAGATTCTTATGATTCAATAATGAGTAATTGTTATCATGACTAATTGTGACTGCTACAACCGTAAAGGTAGAAGTTTTGTAACAAAAACAGGGGAGTGGTTACTCTTACAGTCCAGAAACAAAGGACCCTAAGATCATCAAGGGAGAAGAGTACAAGTGGAATGACAGCTCTTATCCAAAGAAGCATTGACACCAGAGATGGAGGCAGAGATGGAGACATGGAGAGAGGGAGCAGCTGAGGACTCTAGATTCATGGGAAGTGAGGGACTAAGAGATGGCAGCGAGAAAGCATATTTGCAGAATGTGCCCTTTGGTGGTATAAATTATTATATATGCCTGAGTGTTTAAAAAAAAAAAAGCTAAAGTGAATACAGAGAAACACTGGTAACTGATGGTACATGGAAGGGATTATAATTGTAATGAACCAAGGTGTATTATTTGTTGAATGTAAAACTGATGATGTGTCCTGTAAATTTTTATGCAATCCACACACAAAAAACAGAAAAGAATTGCCAATCAAGAGTTACATACCCAGCAAAACTATCCCTCAAATAAAATGGCAAAATTAGAACATTTCAAGATAGACAGACATTTGGAACAACCAGGCCAACTTTACAAAAGATCCTAAACAGAGTCCACGCGACTGAGTACCAACAATTGCAGATAACAACCAGAGATTGACATACATGGCAACACCATTCTGAATTTAATTCAGATGTAGAGGTTTCCAAAGTAAAACAAACCTACAATAGTAAATTAGAAATAGCAATTTATAATGAAGAAAACTACAAAGCAAAATGAGGGGAAATTTTATTTACAAAATTTCAAAATGAGAAGGAAGTTCAAATAGATTTCAAGGGAAAGTAGACTTTTTCAAACTGGAGAAGAAAATAATAAACTGTAGATTAATCTCAAAGAAATTTAATATACCTTCACAACATGAAGATTTAATAAATATGAAAATAATAGTGATGAAGAAATTGACAAGAAAACACACAATAAATGAACTCTGCACAGAAAATTATGTAGAACAAAGAAACCATTAGCAGCGCCTCCCAAAATAAAGCCACAGTAAAATGACTGTGATCAATTCATATCTAACAATAAATACACTGGAAATCAATGGGTTAAAGGCACCAGTCAATTGACAAAGAGTAGCAGAATGGATAAAAACTAATTTCCTTCAATACGCTGTCTACAAGAGACACACCTTACACAAACATGCAAAATCAGATTAAAAAAAAAAAAAAAAGATAGAAAATACATCAAGCTAATGGCAATGAAAAATAAGCAGGAGTGTTAATATTATTTTCTGACAATATAAACTTTAAGGTAAAAACCAGCATAAGAGACAAAGAAGGATATCCTCTCATGATTAAAAAGTTAATTGAACAAGATGACATAATTATAATAAATATCTATAATCTCAATGAATGAAATTCAAAATACATAAATCATACTAGAATATAATTGAACACAAATATAGACAACTGTATCATAAGGAGTCCTCGTGTGGTGCTATGGGCTAATGTGCCAGACTGCAAAGTCACTTGAACTGCAAGGTCAGTGGTTCAACCTCACCAGCTGCTCCTTGGAAATTCTATACAGGGTTGCTATGGGTCAGAATCGACTCGATGGCACTTAACAACAACAACATCATAATATTAGGAGATTTTAATACACCACTTTCAATAAAAGACAACAGAATGAGAAAAAAAGCAGACACAGAAAAACTAAACAGCACAACTGGTCAACTTGACCTCCTAGATGTCTAGAAAGCTCTCAACCTCAAAACAACAAATCATTCTTTTATAGTGCACATTGAACATTCCCTAAAATAAACCACAGGTTAGACCACAAAGCAAATAAAGTTGAGGCTACTGAAATACTACAAATCATCTTTTAAGATCACAATGCTATGAAATTAGAAAAGAACATTAGGAAAATTAAGGAAAAAAAGTGCATAGAAATTGAATAACATTTCAAAGTTACTGGGTAATAAAGGAAGTAAGACATGAAATAAAAAAGAAATTCCTTGAATCATATGACATTGAAAACACAATGTACAAAAACTTTTGGGATACAGCAAAAGCAGTATTTACAGGGCAACTTACAGACAAATGTCCACATCCCCAAAGAATAAATAACTTAAATCAACAAATTAACACAACATCTGTAAGAATTAGCAAAAGAGCAGCAAAGTAAGCATACAGTCACCAGAATAAAAGAAATAAATGAATTAGAAAACAGAAGAACAACAAGTTGGTCCTTTGAAAGGATTAATCAAATTCACAAACTTTTGGCAAATCTAACAAAAGACAAAAAAAGAGAAGAGGCAAATAACATGCATAAGAAATGCTATGGGAGATAGGCAGGGCTTGATGGCAGACAAGGCAGAAAAGCTGTGCAGACCCTCTTCAGCAAAAACATACACACACACATACACACACACAAATAGAAGAAACAGATTCACAGGACGGTCCCCAAACTCTGAACTTCAGATAAATAAAAAAATAAGTGGACAAGACAAAGAAATCCAAAGAAAAGATAGTGGAAGCACTTCTGGAAGAAATTTTCTCTAACATCTTAAAACACAAGAAGATAAGCATTCAAGAAACTGAAGGGACCCCAGGCAGAATAGACTACAAAAGTAAATCACCAAGATTTATCATAACCAAACTCTCCAAAATCAAAGACAGGGAAATAATTCTGAAAACAACTAGGGAAAACAAAGAAACATTACCTGCAAAGGAAAAATAATAAGGTTAAGCGGATTGATTTTTCAGCAGAAACCATGCAGGCAAGAAAGCAATGAGGAGACATGTACGAAACTATGAAAGAAAAAAACCTGCCAACCAAGATTTACATACCCAGAAAAACTATCAATTAAATACGATGGTGTAATCAAAACATTCCAGGATAAACAGAAGTTAAAGGATTTTGTAAAGACCAAACCAGCACGCCAAAACATACTAAAGGGAATTCCTTGGACTGAGAACCAAGAGCAGACAATAACCAGAGATGAACATACAGAGCAACACCACCTGGAACTCAGTCCAGAGCAGAGTCTAGGTCAGAAAAATAAATACAAGAATGAAATTAGGGGACCTGGGAGGTCACTCTATGATCAGACAAATAGAATATGAAAGAAGGGAAAGGTATAGTAACAGAGATTCAAGTGGTAAGGAGATCAGGTAGATTTTAGTATACAACAGACTTTAAGAATGAGGAAGAAATTAATAAACTATAAGATAACCTCAAAGAAACAATACATCTCCACATCAAACCAAGAAAAGGATTTTCTAAGAAGATTTTAGAAACATTAAAACTATGAAGAAATTGACAAGGAAAAGCAAAAAAATTTGAACTCAGCAGAGGAAAGCATGCAGAACAAAGAAATCAGCAATACCACACACAAAGATACACACACACACACACACACACACGCAAGTAGCATAACGGCAGCAATTAATCCATACCTATCAATAATTACACTAAATATCAATGCACCAGTCAAGAGCCAGAGAGTAAATGGAACAGACCTGAGGATCCAGAAATTAACACATCAACATAGAGCCAAGTGATCTTTGACAAAGCGCCAAAGTATGTTGAGTGGGGAAGACTTAGTGGGCAAAACTGGAAATCAATATGCAAAATAGTGAAACAAAACCTTCACCTTATGCCCTATACAAAGACTAACTGAGCATGGATTAAAGACCTAAATGTGAATCCCAGAATTAGAAACATCATCAATGAAAATATAGAGACAAATTTAACGGCTCTAATCCAGGGCACACACAGACTATGAAACATTACGGAAACTACACAAACAAAAGAAGACAAAATAGATCATCGAGGCATTCTAAAAATTAGAATTTTATGTGCATCAAAGGATGTCACCAAAAGAGTAAATAGGGTGCCCACAGAATGGGAAACAATCTTTTGCAATGCAGACAAGGGATTAATTTCTAAAATCTACAGGAAACTACACCTCTACAAGAAAAAGACAAGTACCCAATTAAAAAATAGGCACAGGACATGAACAGACATACATATGAAGATATGTTCATGATCAATTCCAATTAGAGAGATGCAAATCAAAACAACATTGAGATATCATCTCACATCAGCAATAACAGTGAAATTCAAAAATGCAGAGGGAAATAAATGTTGGGGAGGATGTGGAGAGACTGGGACCCTCCTACATTTCTAGTGGGAATGAAAAATGGTCCAACCACTCTGGAAAACAATATGGTGCTTCCTCAGAATATTGGAAATAGAAATACCATATGATCCAGCAATTCCTCTACTTGGGATATATCCACAAGAAATATAAGCCATAACATGAGTAGATAATACGCACATCAATGTTCATAGTAGCACTATTCACAATAGCTAAAAGATGGACACAGCCTAAGTGCCCATCAAGGGAAGAATGGATAAATAAACTTTAGTACATACACACAATGGAATACTCTGCTACCTTGAAGAACAAGGAAGCTGCAAGCCACCACACAACATGGATGAACTTTGAGGACATTATGTTGAGTGAAATCAGTCACAAAAGGACAAATACTGCATATGACCATTATTGTAAAAGCTTAAGAAAAGATACCCATACTAAAGGAATAATAAAAAAAAAAAATTGTTGTTGTTGGTTACTGGTGGGGATGGGGTGGTGGTTTTGGGGGAGATGGAGGGAGGTGATGGTACAGCCCAGGGTAGGTGACAGACACATGATAGTTTGAGTGTTGGTAAGGTCAATACACAAGAAGGGGGAGGGGTGGAAAAACAAACCAGATAGGGGAACACTGAGACATGTTTGTATGCGCTAAATGGGACAGAGGTAAATAGTGATGCATGCTCAACCTTGGAACAACAGGGCTCTGTGATACTGGGATCGAGGCATAGTTTAAAGAGGGGAAATAATACTAAGATGTTTACTGTCTTATGAATATTAGTTTCCCTTGCCTCCTGTTGTAAAATAGACACGTAAGTGGGATAGAAAGGAATGTTGGGAAACATGATTAGAGAAAACTTGTAAGCCCGCCTCCAGCCTATAACTGATTGGAATACCTAAAAGAGGTTCTAGAACTTGCCAAGTGAAATAGGCCTCTTACGGAGACTTTGCAGTGTGTAGACCTTTGGTGGAATCCTGAACCCCATCCAGAAACTTCTGAGGTAGGACATTTCCACTAGAAAAG
>NW_006408548.1:22294250-22296366 GCF_000296735.1 Chrysochloris asiatica | reverse complement strand
AGTGGTTTCCAACCTGTCAAGATGGGACTGGTGAAAGGAGATGGGGATAAGACTCTTGTGGTTCAATATTGAATAATTGCTATCAGGACTGATTGTCAATGTTCAAATGTAAAGGTAGATGTTTTGTAACAAAAGGAGGGGGAGTGGTTGATCTAGCAATCCAGGAGCAGATAATCCTGGGACCATCAAGGAAGAAGAGTGGAGTGCAGGCCCCTATCCAGAGAAGCAGTGACACAAGAGATGGAGGCAGAGAAGATGATGCAGAGAGACGGAGCAGCTGGGGACTTTAGACTCAAGGAGGGAGAGCAGCTGTGTGCTGGCAGCTGGGTGGCTGTGGCTGGGGTACAGGGTATGCCCTTTGTTTGACTGGATATATTTTCCTGAGTGCTTCAGTGTATATTTAAAAAACAAAACAAAACAGAAGGATTGGAAGCAAATGTTGTTGAATGATGATGCATGGATGGGATTATAACCATTGCAATGAAATGAAATATGATAGGATGAATTTAAAGCTGATGCTCTCCCAAATAAACTATCACTCAATTCACAATAAAAACTTAAAAAAAAAAAAACAAAAAAAACCAGGATGCCAATAGAATATTCTGAAGTATTGTGCTACAATAAATTTAAAAATTAAAAAATGGATAGATTTTTAGAAAAATATGACCTACCTAAACAAACACAGAATGAAATAGAAAACTTGTACAGAAGAAAAACTATTAAGAAAAGAAATTGAATAAGTCATTATAAAACTTCCAATAATAACAAAAAAATCCAGTGTCAGACGGCTTTACTGGTGAATTATACAAAACATTCAAAGAAAAGCTGAAACCCATTCTACTCAAACTATTCCAGAACACAGAAAAGGATGGGAAACTCTTGAATACATTTTATGGAGTATAATCCTCATATCAAAATAAGGTAAAGATATCATAAAAAAAAAAAAAAGAAAGAAAATTGTAGACCAACATCCCTCATGAACATAAACGTAAAAATTCTCAACAAAATCCTAGCCAACAGAATTCAAAACATACCAAAAAAACCGTAATACAAGACCAAGTGGAATTCATACCATGGATGCAAACACTGTTCAATACTAGAAAAAACAATCCATGTAATCCAAATTAATCACATGATCATATCAACTGATGCAAAATAGGTATTTGACAAAATCCAACATCTGTTTCTGATAAGACAAAAAAAGTAAAAAACCACTCACCAAATTAGGAATAGAAGAGAAATGTAAGTTATAGCATATATACAAAACCCAACAACCAATGTTCCTTTCAATGGAGGGAAACTGAAAGCATTTCCTTTGAGAAAAAGTAGCAGAAAAGGATGTCCTTTATCATCATTCATATTCAATAATGTTTGGATATGAGCTATAAGGCAAGAAAAGGAAATCAAAGTATCTAAATTATGGCACTGTAGGGTAAAGCACTGAACTACAAGGGGGGCTTGAACTTCAAGGTCAGCCATACAAAGTCACTAGCTGCCCCTCAGAAATCCTATACAGGGACACTAAGAGTCATAAAGGACTCCACAGCACTTAACAATAACAGCAACAATAAACTGTCAAAGAAAAAGAAAAATTCTCTTCATTGGCAGATAATATGATCCTATACATAGACAATCCCAAAGACTAAGCAAGAATATTATTGGAAATTATTGAAATATTCATGCAAGTAGCAGGGTACAAAATCAACATAGAAAAATCTGTTGGATTCCTCTGCCCTAATGAATACAGCTCTGAAAAAGAAATTAAGAAAACAATACCATTTATAATGTTGTTGTTGTTAAGTGCTGTCGACTCAGTTCTGAATCTTAGCAAAACTTTATAAGGATTCCAGGAAGTGGCTGGTGAGTTTGAACCATCAACCTTGTGGTTCAAACCGACCTTGTATTATTCTAGTGCATTAACGCATAGTGCCACACCATAGTTGCTGTTGTTACGTGCCATGGAGTCGGTTCCATCTCATAGCGACCATGTACAGGATTTCCGAGGCTGTAAATCTTTACGGGAGCAGAAAGTCTCATCTTTCTGCCGCAGAACAGCTGGTGGTTTCCAATGGCTGACCATGAGATTGTTGTTGTTGTTGTTAAGTGCCGTCGAGTC
>NW_006408548.1:22292009-22293235 GCF_000296735.1 Chrysochloris asiatica | reverse complement strand
TTTTTTTGAAATCACATATCAGAAAAGGGACTAATGTCTAAAATTTATAGAAACTATAACACCTCTAAAAGAAAAAGGCAAATTTAAAAAATGGGCAAAGGACATGAACAGACACTTCACCAAAGAAGACATTTAGGCAGCCAGCAAACATATGAAGAAATGTTGCTGATCATTAGCCATTGTTGTTGTTAAGTGCCGTCGAGTCATTTCTGATCATAATGACCCTGTATAGGGTTTCCAAGGAGCAGCTGGTGAGATTGAACCACTGACCTTGCAGTTCAAACAACTCTGCAGTGTGACGCATTAGCCCATAAGAGTGATGTAAATAAAAATAATGAGATATCATCTCATCCCAACCTTAAAAGCAGAGTTCAAAAACTCAGACAACAACAAATTCTAAAAAGGATGTCAAGAGATTGGGACCTTCCTACATTGCTGGTGGGACTGTAAAATTGTTCAACTTCTTTGGAACATGGTAAAGCAATTCCTCAAAAATACCATTTAATCCAGCAATTTCTCTATTTGGTATATAGCCACATAAAATAAGAGCCAAGATACAACTGAAAATTTGCACAACAATGTTCATTGCAGCACTATTCACAACAGCAAAAACATGGAGACAGCCTAAATGCCTATCAAAGGAAGAAAAGATAAACTTTGATACATACACACAATGGAATACTGTGGATGGTGAAGAATAATGACAAATCTGCAAACAACTCATAAAACACTATAAGACATTATTCTGAGTGGAATTGTTGTTGTTCTTGTTATGTGTCATAGAGTCAGTACCAATTCATAGCGATCCTATGCATAACAGAATGAAACAATGCCCAGTATTGGACCAACCTCACTACTGTTGCCATGCTTGAGTCCATTGATGCTGCCACTTGGCCAATCCATCTCACTGGGGGCCTTCCTCTTTTTTTCTGACTCTCCACCTTACCGAACATGATATCCTTCTCCAGCAACTGGTCCCTCCTGACAATATGGCCAAAGAGTGAGAGATGAAGTTTGGCCATCTTGGCCTCCAAGGAGTACTCTGGCTGCACTTCTTCCAACACGGAGCTATTGGTTCTTTTGGCAGTCCATGGTGCTTTCAATATTCTCCCCCAACACCATAACTCAAAAGAATCAGTTCTTCTACAGTCTTCCTTATTAGCTGTCTAGCTTTCACATGCATATGAGGTTATTGAATATACCATGGCTTGGGTCATGTATATAAA
>NW_006408548.1:22285880-22291909 GCF_000296735.1 Chrysochloris asiatica | reverse complement strand
GTAATACGTCATTTGATTTCTTGACTGCTGCTTCTGTGAGTGTTGATAGTTGATCCAAGAAGAATGAAGTCCTTGACAACTTCAATTTTTTCTCCATTGATAAGAATGTTGTTTATTGGTCCAGTGGTGAGGATTCTTGTTTTCTTTACATTGAAATGTAATCCATATCGAAGGCTGTGCTCTTTGATCTTCATCATTAAATGTTTAAATCCTCTTCACTTTCAGCAAGCAAGGTTGTGTCATCTGCATTTTGTAGGTTGTTAATGAGTCTTCCTCTAATCCTAATGCCACAGTTTTCTTCATATTATCCAGCTTCTTGGATTATATGATCAGCATACAGTTTGAATAAGTATGGTGAAAGCATACAATCTTGTCGCACACCTTTTTTTAATTTTAAACCATTCAGTGTTCCCATGATCTGTTCGAACAACTGCCTCTTGGTCCAGGTACAGATTCCTCATGACCATACCTAAGTATTCTGTAATACTCATACTTCACAATGTTGTCCATAACTTGTCATGATCCTCACAATTGAAAGCCTTTGCATAGTCAGTAAATCATAAGTAACCATCTTTCTGATATTCTCTGCTTACAGCCAAGATCCATCCGACATCAGCAATGATATCCCTCATTCCACGGCCTCTTCTGAATCCGGCTTGAACTTCTGGAAGTTTTCTGTCAATGTAAGCTTGCAGCCATTTCTGTATTACCTTTAGTAAAACTTTACTCACATGGGATATAAAAGAGATTGATGATTTCCACATTCCATTGGGTCACCTCTCTTTGGAATGGGCACAAATACAGACCTCTTCTAATCAGTCAGCCAGATAGTTGTCTTCCAAATTTCTTGGCAGAGATGAGTGAGGGCTTCCTGCACCACCTCACTTTCTTGAAAGATTTCAATTTGTATTCCATCAATTCCTGGTGCCTTGTTCTTCTCCAATTCCTTCAATGTACCTTGGACTTCCTCCTTCAGTATCATTGGCTCTTGATCATAAGCTACTTTTTGAAACGGTTGAACATTAACCATTTCCTTTTGATACAGTGACTCTGTATTCCTTCCATCTTCTCTTGATGCTTTTTGCATCATTCAATAATTTGCTCAGAGAATCTTTCAATAACAAAAATCGAGGCTTGAATTTTTCCTTCAGTTTCCCCAGCTTAAGAAACGCTGAGTGTGTCCTTCTTTTTTGGTTTTCTGATTCCAGATCTTTGCACATTTAGTTGTAATATTTGGCTTTAACTTCTTGAGCTGATCTTTGAAATTTTCTGTTCAACTATTGGACCTCTTTATTTCTTCCATTTGATTTAGCATCTCTACACTGGAGAGCAAGTTTCAGTGTCTCTTCTGACATCCATCTTGACCTTTTTCTTCTTTCTTGTCTTCTTAATGACTTTTTGCTTTCTTTATGTATGATGGTCTTGATGTCATCTGACAACTCTTCTTGTCTTTGGTCTTTAGTGTTTAATGTATCAAATCTGTTTTTCAGATGATCTCTAAATTCAGGTGGGATACATTCAAGGTCATATTTTGGCTCTCATGGACTTATTTTCATTTTCTTCAGCTTCAGTTTGAATTTGCATATGAGTAATTGATTGTCTGTTCCACAGTCTGTCCCTGGCCATGTTTTTACTGCTGATATGGAGCTTTTCTATCATCTTTTTCTGCAGATGTAGTCAATTTGATTTCTAAGTATTCCATCTGATGAGGTCCATGTGTATAGTTGTCTCTTATGCTGTTTAAAGAAGGTATTTGGTGAACAAATCATTGTTCATTTCTATCACCAAGGCCATATTTTCCAACTACTGGTCCTTCCTCTTTGCTCCCAAGCTTTGCATTCCAATCACCAGTAACAATCAATACAACTTGATTGGATGTTTGATGAATTTCAGATTGAAGAAGTTGGTAGAATTCTTCTAATTCATTCTCACTGGCTCTAGTGGTCGGTGTGTAAATTTGAATAATAGTGGTATTTACTGGGCTTCCCTGTGGGTGTATGGATATTATCCTATCACAGACAGTGTTGTACCTCATGACTAATCTGGATATGTCCTTTTTGACAATAAATGCAACACCATTTCTTCTTCAATTTGTCATTTCTGGCATAGCAAACCATGTAGTCATCGGATTCAAAATGGCCAACACCAGTCATTTTCAACTCACTAATGCCTAAGATTTTGATGTTTATGTGTTCCATTTCATTTTGACAACTTCCAATTTTTCCAGATTATACTTTGTACATTCCATGTTCCAGTTTTCAGTGGATGTTTACAGCTGTTTCTTTTCATTTTTAGTTGTGCCCCAATAACAAATGGGCTTTACTCCATTCATATCATAACGGTCAACTCTACTTTTATGAGGCAGCTCTTCTCCAGTCACATTTTGAGTGCCTTCCAAGCTGAGGAGTTCCTTTTCTGGCACTATATCTGACAGTATTTCTGCTATTCATAAAGTTTTCAGTGACTAAATTATTCAGAAGTAGTTCGTCACTCCTTCTTCCTAGTCTGTGTTTGTCTGGAAGCTATCTGAAACTTGTCCACTATGCGTGACCCTTCTGGTATTTAAAATACCATTGGCATAGCTTTCAGAATCACAGCAACTTACAAGCCACCACAGAATGACAAACTGACGTATGAGTGGTGGACAGCTAATGTAGACACATGTTAATTCTAGTAATAGAGAGGGTAATATACAAGAAGAAGGAGACTGGCAAATGAATGACAAACACAGGTGAAGAGACAGGGAAGTATGCAAGGGGTAAAGTAGATAGAGGTAAATAGTATTACATACACAACTTAGGAACACCAAAGTTTTTCAGATAGATACATAGAAAGATATAAAGGCTGAATGGGTATGGAAGGAAGAATGGAAGTATATCCATAAATACATAAGGTTTTTAAAGAGGATATTTGTACATGTGTATTTATCTTTGCTGCAAACATAACCATTAATGTGGTGGGGCACAGAGTATGAAAAAACGATGAAAACTTTTTTTAGCTTCACCATTATCAAACATCTTACAACACTGTTACTGGGCCTTGAGGCTCAGGATCATAGTCTCAGAGGATACCACGGTAAATTGGCATAACATAGTAAACAAAGAATGTGTTCTACATCCTACTTTGGTGAGTAGTTGTCTTGGTTCATAAAAGCACATGAGCAGCTATTTAAGGTATAACTATTGGTCTCTCCATGTTTGGAAGAAAGAGGAGTGATAAGAACTGATGATGCTTGGAACCAATTATTCCAGTGGATTAATGAACCAATGGAACATTAGTCTCTGAGACAAGAAGAACTAGATGGTGCCTAGCTACCACTGCCAACTGTTCTGAAAGGGAGCACATTAGAAGGTCCCAGATAAAGTAGGGGGAAATATGGAACAAAATAGAATATTATAAACTATGCCTGGACATAACTGGTCACAAAGAATTGGAGAAACCTGAGACTATTGTGCTAGACCACCCTTCAGTTCTGGAAATAAACTCACTTTTGTGGCCCAGTTTTCAGCTAAGCAGTAGATTGGTTTATAGGGGTGTGGCATATGGTGATAACAACACTATTAAGTTTTGCTCTCCAAGGATAGGTCAGCGATTCAAAATCAAAAGGACAAAGTTGAGAAAAGATGGGAAGGTGGGTGGAATGGAAACAGGAACCACAGGGGGGAAGCGGGATAACTTCTAATATGGAGGAGACTGCAATTATTGAGATGAAACAAAATGTGTGAGTTGTTGAATGTAAAACTGATGATCCCATCTGCAAACCTTCACTTACTTCACAATGATACATTTTTTTAAACGTACAAAGGACAGAAACAAAGAAGACATTCTGGTAGCTAACAAACATATAAAAAAAATGCTCATGATCAATAAAGAGATGCTAATCAAAACAACAATGAGATATTACCTTACTCCAGTATTAATATATATCATGTAACTCAGAAATCCTTCTACTTGTTATATATCCTCGAGACATAAGAGTCATGACATGAGTAGATATATTTGTGTGCACTGTAGCACTATTCACACTAGCAAAAATTTGGAGACAGCCTAAATGCTCAAGAGAAGATTGGTTAAACAAATTTTGATACATATGCACAATGGAATACTACACAACATTGAAGAATAACTATAAATCTTCAAAACACATCACAACACTTTATAACATGGATGAATCTGCAGGTGAAAGATGCAGGTAGCAGTATATGTGGGGAGGATGCAAGAGTTAAATGAATTGAGGTAAATACTGATAATTGATGATACATGGAATAAAGTATATGATTTGATGAATAGAAAAATACAAAACTGCTAACTTGCTCTGCTCTCACTGAATTCATAATAAAAAGTTAAGAAAAAAGAAAGATGGAGGGAATATACAAAGTCACTGTACCAAAACGTAGTAAGCAATGTTCAACCATTTCAAAATTTAGCATATGATCAAGAACTGATGGCACGGAAGAAGTCCAAGCTGCACTGAAGACCTGTACAAAAATGTTCCAGGTATTGATGGAATACAAAGGAAAATATTTCAGTAAACTGAAGCAGGACTGGAGATGCTCACTCATCTATGTCAAGAAAATTTAAAAACAGCTACCAGGCCAATCAATCAGAAGAGAGCCATAGTTTCACCCATTCTAAAGAGATGTGAACTAACAGAATGCAGAGATCACTGACCACTATAACTCATGCAAGTAAAATTATGCTGAAAAATAATGTAAAAATGGTTAGTCATTACATTTAAAAGAAGCTGCCAGAAATTCAAGACAAATCAGAAAAGGAGATGGAAAGAGAAATATCATTAGTGATTTCAGTCACATCATGGTTGCAAGCAGAAAATACTAGAAAGATGTTTACTTGTGCTTTATTGACAATTCAAAGGAATTTAACTGAGTCAGTCTTAGCAAGCTATGGATAACATAGCAAAGAATGGATACTCTGGAACACTTGATTGTCCTCAGGAAGAAACTGAAACCTGAAATAGACTAAGAGGCAGTCATTTGAACAGAAAAAGGGAGTACTGAATGGTTTAAAATCAGGAAAGGGGTATGTCAGGATTGTATTCTTCCACCATACTTATTCAGTCTGTATGCTGTCCAAATGATCTAAGAAGCTGGACTATGTAAAGAAGAATATGATATCAGAATTGGAGGAAGACTCATTACCAATCTGTTATACGCAGATGATACAACTTTGCTTGCTGAAAGTGAAGCAAACCTTAAATCTTTACTGATGAAGATCAAATAACACAGTCTTTGGTGTGGGTTACACCTCAATGTAAAGAAAACAAAATCCTCACCACTGGACCAATAAATAACATTAAGATAAATAAAGAAAAGATTAAGTTGTCATAGACTTCATTTTGCTCGGATCAACCATCAACACTCATGGAAGCAAGCTGTTAAGAAATCAAACAATTTATTACATTAGTCAAACCTGCTGCACAAGACCTCTTTAAATTGTTCAAGAGCAAATATGTCAGTTTGAGAATTAAAGTGTGCCTGACCCAAACCATGGTATTTTCAATTGCCTCCTATGCATGTGAATGTTGGACAATGAATATGGAATATTGTACAAGAATTGATACATTTCAATTATGATGTTGGAGAAGGATATTAAAATGCTATGGACTGCTAGAAGAACAAACAAATCTGCGTTGAAGGAAGTACAATCAGAATGCTCCTCAGAAGTCAGGATGGAGAGACTCTCTTATATTTCAGACATGTTATCAGGACCAGTCCCTTAAAGAGGGACATCATGCTTGGCAAATTGGAGGGTCAATGAAAAAGAGGAAGTACTGCAACAAAATGGATTGGCACAGTTGCAGGAACAATGCATTCAAGTGTAACAACAATTATAAGAATGGTGCAGGCCCCCCAAAACTGAGACTCGGTGGAAATGCACGCTTGGATTGGTAAACACACGCATCACCGTTGGGGAGAAATGGGGTAAAGGCAGCAATGAAGCAGCGAGCTAAGCCTCACAATATTCAGAGGGCTTCTGTGGACCCGGTTGGGGACCTGGTTGGCAAGCAG
>NW_006408548.1:22273006-22284926 GCF_000296735.1 Chrysochloris asiatica | reverse complement strand
AAAAAAAAAAGAATGGTGCAGGACTGAGCAGTGTTACATTCTGCTGTGCATAGGCTCACAGTGAGTCGGAACCAACTCTGGCACCTAAGAGTAACAACAACAAGCCTCACTCACACAATGCAAACTGGACAATCCATTTCATTTCCATAGAGACTGCATTAAGCTGCAGGCATAAATCAAGCATGGCCTTGATGTAATAAAGAGAGGAAGAAATGCAATAAATATGTAGCATATGTTGTTTGTTATCACTGAGTAAAATTTCAACTCACAGCTATCTCTTGCAACAAAGTAGAATTGGCTCATAGGGTTAATCACACAGTCTATTCCTAGTGCTATGATTTGAGGATTTTTTTACACCTGGTTTCACTTCACCTTCGTAGAATTTTTGTGTCATATTGATGCTTTATTATATTACTGAAGAGATTCTCAAAGTTTCATATTCTGTTCCGTTGTACAAATTTCAGTGGAGGCATATTGTTGTTGTTAAGTGCTGTCTAGTCAGTTTCAACTCATATGGATGCTGTGTATGGTTTCTGAGGCTATAAATCTTTGAGGTAGCAGAAAGCGTCAGCTGTCTCCTATATATTGGCTGGTGGACTCAAACTGCCGACCTTGTGATTTGTAGTTCAGTAGTTATCCCACAAAGTCATGGGACTCAAATTCAGATCTTTCCGACATTACTTTTCAAGGATTCCCTGCAAAGAGCCATACAAGCTGCTGCAAATGGTAATCGTGGCTCTGTTAACTATGCTGAGAAAGGACAGGGCACTGTGTTCTGAGCACAGCATGCCCGCTAATGACCTGACCAAGAATGTTTTGACATTGTAAGTCCCAGATAGCCAAGCAAGGCTTGAGAGTACAGTGCTTCTCTAGGGAAGCCAGATGGTTTTTTTTTTCTTCATCTTTATTGTTTACTTTGGCATATTTCAGATTTTAAACATATACAATTCATAGCAAATGGGATATAGCGCCTCCAGCAAGAATTATTCAAAAGGCTTTAATCAGAAATTTTGCTCTCATTCCTAGTGCCCTGAAACCAAATATCCATTCTTAGTACATTGTCTCTGAATCAATCTGTACTAGGCTATCAGTGAGGAAAAACAACTTTCAAATACCTCCCATTGTGCAAAAACTATATTCTGGAACAGTACGGCATCAGTGGTGATAAAATAATAAAACTATTTATATTGTCCTACTTGGTAATTCATAAAACCAAGTTGCTTTGAAATAATTTTTTTAACTTTAAGCTTTGCCATGTCTGTGGACATATGCTAATGAATGAACTACACAGACTATATATATATACCTTATCTTTAAAAACAGAAACAAATTCCCAAGCTGAATGTCTGAATATATTTTCCTAAGTTTACGTGAAATAGTTTTGAATATTACTTCAGGAATTGTGCTTAAATTACACATTTGCACAAAACAAAAAGAGAACAAAATATCATATTTATTTAAGCTTAATATGAAACAAGCATTTTGAACACATGTGCTTATCTTCATTGGTCTGAAATCATATTTAAATGACAACATAGTAAACATGGTACTAACCCATGAGGTCAATATATTAAAAGCAGAAAGAACAATATACGAGAGTATATCAAAAAGTGTAGTTACAAAATAATAGACTCTTTTATTAAACAAAAATATAAAAATGTGAAGCTATTATTATTTCTCAACACACCCTCCATCTAGTTCTATACACTTATGAAGCCAAATTTTCCATCTGTGTAACCTTTCCCTGAAAAATTTTATACTCTTTGATTTACACTACATAAAATAGCAGTTTGGCATCCTCAAGAGACTTGAATTGTATTCCTATAAAGATTGTTTTGTTTTTGCTTTTAGTTTTGTAAACAAAAATAAGTATTGAAGGGCAAGATCAGGGCTGAAAAGTGGATATAATTAGGTTTCCCAAGGACATTATCATACGAGACCCTTTGCTAACCTTGCTGAATGAGCAGCTGCAATGTTTGTATTGGAAAAATATTCCTTGGCATAACTTTCCTGGCTTTTTTTTTTTTATCACTGATGCAGTTTTCCATTTTCTTAAAAATTGTTTCTAATAATCCCCTGTGATTTTCTGTGTACTTCAAGAAAATCTATCAAGATCACTCCTTGGGGGTCTCCAAAAACAGTTGTCATTATCTTCTCAGTTGAGTTCTCGACCTTGAATTTAACTGATTCAGCAGATACCCTTGGAAGCCTCTGTTTTGACTGGAACTTCCTCTCTGGATCATACTAGTAAATCTGTCTTTATTAGTTTCAATCTTGCTTAAAAGACTGATGGGAAGGTCAGGTCTTAGAGCTAACTGACAGTAGCACAACATATGTGGTATCCATGGAGCTGAAACTTTATTGAGACCAAGATGGTCTCTTAAAATTGAAAAAGCAGAAACTTCTGGGATACAACTTCAGTAGCTGTCACATCAGTGGCAATTCTGTGATCCCCCATCAATTTCCGGACTTCAGCCACAGTTTGCTCAATCATTCAGGATGACATCTTCACTCTTGTCTCATATTGAGGTCTTCCTGACCTTCCTTAAAAATCCTTGATCCATTTTGTTTTATGTGGCCCAGCAATTCGGAAAACTTTTTGCAAGATTTAGGAAGATGTACATTTAAGTTTTGTTAAAATTTTTTACTTAGTTTGACCTCAAAATTATATTTTTTCCTATGGCACAAAAAGTTTTTTTTTTGTTGTTGTTTTTTTAATATATAAATGCACCTTAAAGAGACTAGAGGAATTCTAGTGCAACACTGTAGGATAAGCACTCGACCACAAAGTCGATTTGAACTGCAAGGTTGGTGGTTGAAACTCACCAGCCACTACTTGGAAACCCTATACAGGGTTGCAATGGGCCATAACCGACTCAACAGCACTTAACAACAACAATAACAAAGAGGCTAGGAGTCTTGGTGGGTTGCTCTAGGATGAGTACTCAACCACAAGGTTGGTTTGAACCACAAGGTCAGTAGTTCAAACATACTAGCTGTTCCTTGGAAACCCTATATAGGGTTGTTATAAATCTGAACCGACTCTATAACATTTAACAACAACAACAACAACAATAAGAGTAAGACAGGTTTAATACTGAGAGAACATGTCTGCAATCATCTTCTGATCACAAACACCTTTAAACATGCTTTATTTGGAATAAAGTTGTACATAAATGAACTGGAACCATAGTAGAAATATGTTGTTTTGTTTTGTTTTTACTTACCCTTGCATTCATGATGTCATTCTCAATTTTGGAGGATATAAAGAAAATAGAAGAAAAATTCCAAGGAAGTAGTGGAAGATGAACTAATTAATATCCAAAGGAAAAACCTATGAGAGCTCAGTTTGTTACCCTCTTAAGCATGTAGACTCTCAGGGATTGAGGTCAGAATTACCTGATAAGGTGTGCATGGGGTGGAGGGCTGAAAGAATCAACATTGTGTGTAAACATAGAGCTTTGCTCCTTTATCTTTTACAGAAGGAAGAAGGTCCAACCTGGAGAAAACGGACCTCAAACCCACTAAGTGGGGACATGAGACAGAGTATGGAGGGTGTGAGAAACAAAAATAAACATGAAAATATTTAGTGAAAGCCTAAAAATAAATAAGAATATGTTGTTGTCATTAAGGGTTGTTGAGTTGGTTCCGACTTATAGCAACCATAGGGTTGTACAGACTGGGTTTCCAAGGAGCGGGTAGTGAGTTTGAACCAATGACCTTGTGATTCAAACTGACCTTGTGGTCCAGTGCTTTATCCTCTATGACCATAAGAATATACAGCCCCAAACTCTCCGCTCATGCCCATTTCCCAGACACTAGTATTCAACACACTAAAAATTGCATTCACATACACATACACATTATCTCCGTCCCTACTACAAAGAACTAGTCACTCCCTCCCAGAAGAAATGGAAAGATTTAAGAATGTTGCCATTCAATTTGAGTGTTGGGGTAGCTGCCAAGGGAAAACCCAGTTTTTAACCCAATTGTTCTGTAGTGAAAGTCTACAATCTCTGCCATTTACTTTTCAAGAAATCATTCCTAAAGTATGAATAGTCTGAAAGATCACCACATATTTAAGGACAGCCTTCATCATGAAAGGCAGTTGTGCTATCACATTAGTTCCATTTCATAGTGACCCATACAAGGTTTCGAGACTGTAAATGTTTGTGGGAGTAGAAAGACTCATCATTGTCTGTGGAGTGGCTGGTAGGCTCAAACCACCAACCGTGTGGTTCACAGTCCAGTGTTTATCTTACGGAGCCACTGCCACTTACAGAGGCAGATACCAGGACAAATTAAGGCTAAAATTCAAAATATAAAATTGGTACAGAGACCTTTTTAAAAAGCAATGATAAATCACTTTAGTCAATAAATATCATATCAATAAAAAAGAACAAAAGGATTCCATGAGAAAGAGTAATCAAAGAAGGAAACTAAAAGTATGATAAGCCAGAAATAACTAAACCATTACCATCAAGTTGATACCAACTCTTGGTGATCTGTAGGATTTGCAAGGCTGTGACCTTTCAGAAGCAAACCACCAGGCCTTTCTTGCAAGCCACCTCTAAGTGACTTTTAACTTTACGTTAAAAGCTTGGTGCTTAACTATTTGCATCACTCAGGCACTCCAAAATAATGATGTTGCTGTGATTTCTCTTGAGTTCCTTCAAGTCAGTTATGAATGAAAGTGATCCTATGTAGGGTTTCCAAGGAACAGCTGATGAGTTTGACCTGCTTACCTGGTGGTTACTAGTCTAGGGCTTATCTTATGGTGTCACACCGGGACTACAAAATTACAATAGAAAAATCTCATATTCATTAGAATTATTATCAGGTAAAATCAAAAGTGTCTTTCAAAGAGCAGGAGTAAAAAGACAACCAGATGGAAAATAAGTAGAAATAAAAATAACATGAAATAGAAGTGTACCACCCATTTAGAAATTCAGTACATACTGTCTAAAATTAATAAATTAATCAAGAACAATATCATCCTACTATCAGTAAGAAAAAAATGAAACCACAAGAGAAACAGAGAAATTAAAAGAAGTAGATTCTGGTGAGCAAGGCATGGGAGTAATGAGGTTAGAGAGGGATAAGGGTTAGGGTAAGCACTATTTGATGTTTAAACCATGTGCATACGTTCATTTGTTCAATATCTAAATTAAGGGATGGTGGTGGTGGTGGTGTGCCATGGTTCTTTGAGTTGGAATTAACTCAATGGCAGTTAGGTTTTTATACATACCAAACCGAAAAAAAAAAAAAAAGCTAACTGCCATTTAGTTGATACCAATTTAAAGGAACCCTATATAGGATTTCTGAGGCTGTAAAAATCTTGACAGGATTAGACAGTGCCATCTTTCTTTCTGCAGAATAACTGGTGAGTCCAAACTGCTGGCTTTGTTGTTAGTAGCTCAAGGCCTGTTACTCAGTATATGAAGTGGGTTTGCCAGTGTGTGTTTTGCCTTTCTAAAATCCCTATCTCCATGTGCCCATCTTTCCTGCCCCTTTCTGCCTTAACTTCATTTTTAGCCAAATGTTACCCTTTTAATGTTTTTATGTGCCATCAAGTTGTTTCTGACCCATAGCGACTCTGTGTAGGGTTTCAAGGAGCAGCTAGTGAACTTGAACCACCAACCTTGCAGTTCAAATGGCTTTGTAGGCTGGCGTATTAACCCACAGCGCCACACTAGGACTCCAATGTTACCTTTTAGGTCTTGTATATTTGATTATTCTGAGAACTACACTATGACGAGTATTAATGTTCAGTTTATAGGCCAATTTCTTGACTAAACGGTGATTTGTGCAAGTGGATTCAGTTCTAGATTTGAAGAGCCATGGTCTAGGGGTTCTATCACTGTCAAATCAGTAAGTAGGTCTTTTTTATGATTTTGAATTTGGGCCTACATTTTTCTCCCACTCTTCTTATGACCTTATATTATGATCCTGATCAGAGCATTTCGTAGTGGTAGCCACACACAATCTACTTCTTCTGGCTTCTGGCTAGTTGAGGTTGTAGTTTCTGTGGTTCACTAGTCCTCTGGACTAATTGTTTACTTGAGTTTTTTATTTTCTTCGCTCTTCTTTGATCCCAATGGGAAGAGACCAATAGTTGTCTTAGAGAGTAGATATATCTTACTGACTTCTTTTAACTTGTCCCTGCTGGCAATATATGGTGAGAGCATGGGGTTGAAGGAACTAGAAGCTCTTCAATAGGAAAAGAGTTAAATATTGTCAGAACTTAAAATAAAACACTATTATGCTGTGACTGGTTGTGGGTGTATGACATTGAGTTGGTTCAGCTCATAGTGACCCTGTATAGAGTTTCCAAGGCTGTAAATTTTACAGGAGCAGAAGTCTTCATCTTTCTCCAGGGAGTGGCTGGTAGATTCAAATTGTTGACCATTCGGTTAGCAGTTCAACTCAGAATCCACTATGCTACCAAGGCTCTTGTGAAGCTGTTATTAGACTTTGAGACATTTATTTGAAAAGATCTCTGTAAATCTTAACTTAAAAAAAAGAAGATACAGAGAACAGCATGAATTCTAGGATTACTTTCATTTACACACACACAGACATATATAAACATGCTTATGTTTATGGATGGAGTCCTGGTGTTGCGCTGCAGGATAGACACTGGACAGTTAACTGCAAAATTGGCAGTTCAAACCAACTAGTTGCTACTTGGAAAGTCTATATATGGTTGCTATGAGTTGGAACCAACTTGGTGTCACTGAACAACAACAACGTTTGTGAATGCACAGAATGATTTTGGAAGGACACTTATTAAATAACTAATAGTGTTGACCTCTGGAGTCCTGGTATGGAGCTGTAGGATAAGCATTGGGCTGTAAGATCGATTTGAACTGCAAAGTTGGCAGTTCATATCCACTAGTTGCTCCTAAGAAATCCTATACAGGGTTGCTATGAGTCAGAATTGACTTGATGGCACTTAACAAGTGTTGACCTCTGAAGAGCAAGGTTAAAATCTCAAGGGGGAAGTTTCACATTTTCAGAATTCTCTAATACTCTGAGTTTTTAAATGTTATACATATATGACTCTTTTATCCCCAATAAAATGTCCTTCCTAAAGATAAGTAAAATGCCAATTTTTATCATGCTGCCATTAAAACAGATGGTTTTGAAGAAGAAATGAAAGGTCAATCAATATATATTCAACAGGGAAAGAAATTACAAAAATGCACATATAGTATGATCTTATTTATGTAAAATTCACAAGAAGCAATCTGTTGGTGATAAGATTTGAGGTGATTACTGCTTCTTCTTTATAGCTTTTTTGAAGTTTATCAGTTTTCTACAGTGAGATGTGTATTAGTTGTAAAATGAAAACATGATTAAAAAGAAAAAAGAAGCGGAAAAAAAATGCCATTCCTTTATCAGTTCTCTAGGGCACAAAAGATGTGTAGTAAGAATGCGGCTTTTCTGGAAAGTGGAGGGTGAACATCTGAGTATTACATTTGCAGATGGACTTCATACTAAGCATATGGCAGATTTTCTCAAGGAAAATTGTTGCCGTAGAGGCCCAAGTTGCTATTTAAACCCTGGCAGACTGCTTATTTAATACTTGATTTTTCTCCCTCCAATATGTGAATTAGGGATCTGCACAGATTTTTCTTAGGGAATTTCCCCATTATCCAAATGTTTTATTATTTTTTAAATGTCTTTGTAAGATTGCAAATTATAAAAATGTGAAATTTGAAAGCTTAGACAAGAAGCATACATTTATTTTTCTTTTTTTCCCTTGTCTACTAATTCAATTTTTTTTCTTTCTGCATCCTGAATTGCCAAATATGTGGAAACAAGGACTTAGAAAAGGATAAGAAGCACACACACACACTACAAGCCATTATGAAGATACTTACAGAGCAGTGGCACCTGAGCCAAGCAGGCATAGCACCATTCCAGAATAACAAGCAACTTCACTCTCAATTTACCAGAGGTTATAGCTCTAAGAATCACAAGTACTTTTCATGGGAGGTAAAAGCCTTTATAAAGGTCAACACAGAATTTATAAGCTTTACTACATGTTTTCTGTCCTTTTCTTAGGTATGTAAAAGAAATAATAGACTTTTTTTTTTTTTTTTAATGTCTTTTCCATATCCTGGCTGGGTAGAGCAATTGCCTTGCTTCCAACTTGGGAAGTTATTTTGATCTCACGTGTGTCCATTTTTAGCAAAAAATAAACATTCCTTCAATGGCAGAAACAGGGAAACAGACTAAAGGTGTATAGAAGCCAGACAAGAGGGAAAGAAAAATATTTATCTCTGAGGCAGTAGTGAGAAAAATCGGAGAAATAACAGAACTGTCTTCTATGCAGAGTATTGACTCGATAAATTTCAGTTTCTCAGCTGAATCTTTCAAGAGACACTCCCTTTCCCAGAGAAGCAATCTGGTTTCTTAACTTCCCCTCGTGCCGTGCTTAGGGTACAGAAATCTGGAACTCTGCCAGTGTTTCCAGACTGGAGTCCCCAGGGGATATTTTACAAAACATTAGCAACTCTAATGGTTTTCATTATTTAATGGTTCCTAACATTATGTATATGAATTAAAACTAAAGCAATGTTTAGAAAGTTTAAGCATTAACAACCCACAGACTACATATTGGGTTTCAATTTAATCATTTTCCTATTCTTGTTGGCATTTTATCCAAAAGAAACTTGATTCTCAAAAGATTAACATCAACAAAATCCCATTGCCATCCAGTCCATGCCA
Source organism: Chrysochloris asiatica (assembly GCF_000296735.1). Taxonomy (NCBI): domain Eukaryota; kingdom Metazoa; phylum Chordata; class Mammalia; order Afrosoricida; family Chrysochloridae; genus Chrysochloris; species Chrysochloris asiatica. Next base: position 22,276,190 of record NW_006408548.1, on the reverse strand, counting down.
ACTCATGGCAAACTGTAGAACACAGTTTTTATACGGTTTCCAAAGTAGTAAAGTGTTATAGATGCAGATGTTGTTGTTACATGCTGTGGAGTCGGTTCCGACTCATAGCAACCCTGCACAGGGTTTCTGAGGCTGTAAATCTTCACGGCAGCAGAAAGCCACATCTTTCTCCCGTGGAACGGCTGGTAGTTTCAAACTGCTGACTGAGAGATTAGCAGCCTGATTCAAAACCACTACGCTACCAGAGCTTCTTACAGACACAGATAGCCACATCTTTTTTCCCTCACAGTGGCTGGTGGGCACAAATCACTGACATTCAGTGAGTAGCCCGGTGCTTAACCACTGCACTATCAGTGTTCTTTAGGGAAAGATAGGCATATCAGTAAATGATAGAGAAAACTTAAGGACAGCTTGACTAGGTCACTAAAATCTATAAAGGTTTGATTATCATGAGGTCATGGAATCATCCTCAAGATAAGTCATAGATGTCTAGACCTTCTCTTCATCTGCAAAGTTGTCAGTTGTGAAAATGCCTCTTTCCCTATAATATTTCATTGAAACAGATTAAACCAGTTAGGTAGATAGGCTTTGTTGGCCATTTTCCTTACACCTTATAACTTCTCCCACTAAAGAAGGAAATCCTAGAAAACAGAAAGGTCAAAGACATGCCATAGAAAAAGATATTGAGGGACACATAAAGCATGATGAAGTACATAAAAAAGTGGGTGCTGACAGTATAACAACAACAACAACAACAAAAACAAGGAAGTAGATTTGGGGATCAATGTCTCCTTGAATGACAGAAGAAAGTATCCTGTCTATGCTATATCCTTTGCCAAAGATACACCTTGTCGGGTTGGAGAATTAGATCATAAAGAAGTAGAGTGATCTGTTATAGAGTGTTCTGTTATCTATATCATAGAGAATTCTGTTATTGTCACTATGTGCTGTTGAGTCAGTTCCAAATCATAGTGATGTGACCCTGTATAGGGTTTCCAAGGAGCAGCCAGTGGACTTGAACTGCCAGCCTTGTGGTTCTCACTGGTGCTGATCTTACAGTGTCACACCAGAAGAGGCAGGCAGAAGAAATAAAGTCTAAATTGAGCTAAAGCATTTTCTTAATATTTTATCTCTCAGAATGCTGAGCATGCTAGATAGGGGTAGAAAGATGAGGTCTTTAAATGGTAATAATATTTTAAAAAAATAATAATCTATGAAGCTGCTGCCACTGCTAATGATGGTATTCACTCTGGGAATATAATAAAAATGGGGAGAGTTTGGAATACAGGAAGCCTAGCTTTCTATCCTACTTGCTACTGTCTGGTCACATGTTCCTGTTAATCATACTGACTGGGAATATTGTCAGATATCATATAGCACCATTATGACAATTAACTGAAACACTGATATAAGAAATATAAGCTCGATAGGTGCATTTGACAGACACATTCTCTCCTCTCATTTTCACTAAGGCTTAGTTTGCTAGTTCGAATGTGCGTATTCCATACCCATTCTTTGTTGGGTATGGTATCGGACTATTTGTACACAATCTTTAATTGAAATGAAATGAAAATATTAAAAACAAAAGCAAATAATCTAATGCTTAAGTTTGCTTGTTCCATCCCTTGCTGTCCTCAGCTCACCCTATAGGTTTAGCTATCAAACAACAGTATTAATCTGCTCTAAGATCACACAGTGTGAATGGAAAAGCCATCAAAGGCTTTCTCACATAATTATGTACACAGTTGCTATAGGCCTCAGGGGCCCCATTGGCCCTCTAATAATGGAGGAGCCTGTTAAGTCTGTGCCTCCCACAAATTACAGCAGTGACAGTCTATGGACTCACCCCGGTAACAGATGGTTTTATTAGTAGCCACTGCAAGACACTTGGCTGAGGGCGGAGCACAGGACCATTAGTGTCTGCTCCACTTTGGTGGAATGGTAACAGCGCAGAAGAAAAGCTGGGTCTGAAAATAATTAACAGTGAGGGAGACAGTGCAATTTTGATGTCACCCTGGGAGAAAACAAACTAAAAGAAAAAACAAAAAAATAAAAGAAAACCTTTCATTGAGTTCCCGAAAAAAGGAAAGATAATTGAGTCCTATCCATGGGAGAGGAAGGTCATGGGGGGGGCGAATAAAATCGGAAACAACATGTCCATATATACCTGTTGCTGTTGTTGTTAAGTGTCACTGAGTTCGTTCCAAATCAAAGTGACCCTGTGTAGGGTCTCCAAGAAGCAGCTGATGAGTTTGATCCAACCTTGTGGTGGAAACTGACCTTGTGCCTCAGTGCCTTATCCCACAGCTCCAAACGAGGACTCCCCTACAGAGAGCTAACACCCAATAAATCTGAATGAAGACATTCTTACTCTGTCTACTTGGCAATCATATATTTTAAAAAGCTTGTCTTCCACAAAGACTTCCTCATAGTATAGGCAACAAACGTTTGAAGGAAAAGATCATGCAGCATGTAAGAGAAAACATATGCTGATTCTAAATGGCAAGTAGAAACCATTCCTTTGAACAACAACAAAAAATATTGATATTCAAACCTGTAAGGCAAAACGACCATTTGTTTGTCAGTTTTTTGTACTGTGGTGGCTTGCATGTTGCTGTGATGCTAAAAGGTTTGCCACTGATATTTCAAATACCAGCAGGGTCACCCAGACTAGGACAAAGGAGAGGCAGACACTTCTGAATGTTTAGCCACTGAAAACCTTACCAATAGCAGTGGAACACAGGCAGATATCACCAGAATACTGATTATTGAAACATGATGAACTGCAACAGAATGTTATCTGAAATAGTGCCTGAAGATAAGGCCCTCAGGTTGGAAGGTACTTAAAACACGACTGGGCAAGTGTTGCCTCTTTAAAGTAGAGCTGATTGTGATAACAAGAATGGAGTCAAGTTTTCAGGACCTTCATTTGCTGGTGGGGCACAACTCAGAAAGAGGAAAAACAGCTTCAAACATCCATTAATAATAAGTACATGAAACTGAGGAAGTAGGAATTTAGGAAAATTGGAAGCTGTCAAAAAAAATTTATATACCAACCATTAATGCCAGTGATGATGAATTAATTATTCTATCAACTTCTACTCTTTTGTCTGAAATTGATTGGTGGAAAATATGGCACTGGTGATATAAACAATGTTGAAGATCTCATGACAGAATTTTGCAA
>NW_006408548.1:22263308-22265351 GCF_000296735.1 Chrysochloris asiatica | reverse complement strand
TCAGATTATTTGCTCAGCATACATGTTGAATAAATATGGTGAAAGAATACAACTCTGTCGCACACCTTTCTTAATTTAAAATCATTCAGTGTTACCATGTTCTGTTCAAACAACTGCCTCTTTGTCCAGGTACAGATTCCTCAAGAGCACAATTAAGTGCTCTGGAATACTCATATTTTGCAATGTTGTCCATAACTTCTCATGATCCATACAACTAAAAGTCTTTGCATAGTCAATAAAGCACAGGTAAACATCTTTCTGATATTCTCTGCTTTCAGCCAAGATCCATTGAACATCTGCAGTGATATCCTCATTCCACGTCTTCTTCTGAATCCAACTTGAACCTCTGGAAATTCTCTTTCAAAGCATGCTTGTAGCTGTTTCTGTATTACCTTTAGTAAAATTTCACTCGCATGAGATATCAAAGATACTGTTCCATGATTTCTGCATTCTGTTGGGTCATCTCTCTTAGGATGGGCACAAATACAGATCTCTTCCAATCAGTCAACCAGATAGTTGTCTTCCATATATTACCAAACAGTTGTTATAGTTGTGCATATAATATTAGCTAGAGGAGCCCTGGTAGCATAGTGGTTAAGAATTGGGCTGCAGACCTTAAGGTAAGCACTTTGAAACTACCCCCTTTTCTGTGGGAGAAATATGAGACTTTCCACTCCTGTAAAGATTTACAGTCTTGGAAACCCTGTATAGTGTCACTATGAGTTGGAACCAATTCTATTGCACATAACCATCACCACCCATTCATTAATCAACATACTTTGTTTTCTGTTTTGTTGTTGTTGCTGTTTAATTAGGATATTGCACGTTGCTAAATGTTGTGCTACATCTATTGTGATGCAGCCAAACATCTGGAGTGGTGCTGTAGGATCAGCACAGCACTATGAACCACATGGTAGAAGTTCAAATTCACCAGCTGCTCCTTAGAAACCATACAGTGCCGTTGAGTCCATTTTGACTCACAATTTTGACACTTAAGAAGAACAACTGAGATGATCATGATTTTTGTTCTCCTTTTTCACTCTATTAATGTGGTGCATTACATTGATTTTCTTATCCTTGCATACATATTACAAATCCCACTTGATAATGGTACATAATTTCTTAATATGCTACTATATTCAATTTGCTGTTGTTTTCTTCAGAATTTTGCATCTGTATTTAAAAGGAAATTATACAGGTCTATAGTTTATTCTTTTTTTTTTTTTTTTTAATGTATTTATCTGGCTTTCATTTCATTGTAAAACTAGCCTCATAGAATGCATTTGGAAGTGTTCCTCCTCTTTTGTCTTTTGGAAGAGTTTGAGGATTAAATAAGTTTAATCTTATTTAAATGCTAAGATTTCACCAATAAAGCCTTCTGAGCTTTTCTTTGCAAGAAAGTTTAATTATAAACTTCCAGTTCATATAGCTGTAACTTAGCTAAGGAACTCTTTTCTTTTTTTTTCTTCTTAATCTGGCTGTACTACTCACATTATGAAGCCACTGTGGAAAATCCATCTCCTTTTTAACAGGGAAACCACATTACAGTTAACTGGGTGCTAACAGTTCATGCAGCTACTGTTGCTTTGGGAACTGGCACAGCCCTGGGTACATGCAGATTATCCTCACTAGCTGCAAGTCCATACTTCTCTGAGCTTGGTGGTGTTTCTGTGACTCTTTCAGGAAAAGTTTCCACTTTAGAGGATGCTGTTCTGGTCAATTTGGGTTTCAGGTTGCTCAGTAAATAATACTGTCTGCCAATGTGATACTATTAGCTTTGTAGTTTCCTGAAATGACTGAAAGTTTCTGGTGTATCAAAGCTTCTTAACGTGTTTCTATTTGGTCACTGATTTTTCCACTCATATTCATGTATCTGTCACTCCAACTTGGAGGGGAAAAACAATTATTTGCCAGGTTGAAATGGGAACTACAGAAAATTACTTTTATTGTTATCTTTGTTGTTGTTGTTAAGTGCCATCGAGTCGGTTCTGACCCATAACAACCCTGAATAGGGTTTCTGAGGCTGTAAATCTTTACAGGAGC
>NW_006408548.1:22258367-22263208 GCF_000296735.1 Chrysochloris asiatica | reverse complement strand
CTCCTAGAAAGCAAAGTTAATCATTCCCCTCCTTGCTACAAAATGTCTACCTTTACATTTCCAATCCTCACAATCAGTCTGGATAACAATTATTCATTATTGTATCACAAGAGACCTATTCACATTTCCTTTCATCAGTCCCTGCCTAGACAGATTGGATAATACTCAGTGGAGATTCTCCCTTCCTGCAAATACCTTTTTAAACAACATAAAATACACATATACACATGGACATCGCCAAATAGAATACATAGAAATCAAATTGATTATATTTGTGGACAATGCAGTGGAAAAGCTGCTTATCATCAGCTAAAACAAGGTCAGAAGAAGACTATGGAACAGACCATCAATTGCTTATATGGAATTTCAGGCTAAAGCTGAAGAAAATGAAAACAAGTCCACAAAAACCAAAATATGACCTTGAATGTGTCTTACCTGATAGAGATCATCTGAAGAATAGATTTGATGCCTTAGATACTGATGGCAGAAGCCCAAAAGAGTTGTAGGATGGCATAAAGAACATCATAAAGGAAGAAAGCAAAAGATCATTAAGAAGACAAAAAAGAATGAAAGGATGAAAATGGATGTCAGAAGACACTATGAAACTAGTTCTCCAGCTTGGAGATGCTAAAGCAGATGGAAGAAATAAGGAGGTAAAACCCCTGGGCAGTAAATTTCAAAAGGCAGGTGGAAAAGACAAAGCCACATATTATAATGAAATGTGCAAAAATCTGGAGTTAGAAAACCAAAAGGAAAGAATACACTCAGCATTTTTCAAGATGAAAGAACTGAAGGAAAAATTCAAGCCTCATCTTGAAACACTAAAGGATTCAACATGCAAAATGTTGAATGATGCAAAAAGCATCAAAAGAAGATGGAAGGAATACTATGTCACTGTAGCAAAAAGAAATGGTCTTTATTCAGAGAAGCAGCGATGCCAGAGATGGAGGCAGAGATGGGGGCATGGAGAGGGGTTGGGGCTGAGAACTCTAGATTCATGGGAAGAGAGGGACTAAGAGTTGGTGGCCAGGAGGCAGACTTGCAGAATGTGCCCTTTGGAGGTATAAATTATTATATAAGCCTGACTGTTATTTATTTATTTTTTTTTATGTTTTAAATTCAAGTGGATAGAAAGAAATACTGTTAACTGATGGTACATGGAGGGGATTATAATCATTGTAATGAAATAAGGTGTATGATTTGTTGAATGTAAATCTGATGACCTCCCTGTAAACTTTCACATAATCCACATAAAAACATTAAAAAAGAAAGAAAGAAAGAAATGGTCTATGTTCAACTATTTCAAGAGGTAGTAAATGATCATAAAGAAGACTATAGAATAATTGATGGATTTGAGTTATGGTGTTGGAGAATAATATTAAAAGTATCATGGACTTCCAGAAGAACAAACACATCTGTGCTAGAAGTACTGCCAGTATGATCCTTAGAAGCCAGGATGGGGAGACTTCTTCTCTTGTATTTCCCATATATTATCAGGAAGTCCCTGGAGAATAACACCATGTTTGGTAAAGTGGAAAGTTGGCCAAAAAAAAAGGAAGGTCCCCAAGGAGCTACATTGGCACAGTGGCAGCAACAATGGGTTCAAGCATTAACAACAACTTTGAGGATGGTTCAGGACAAGGGCAGTGTATTGTTGTGTTGTGTATAAGGTCACTATGAATCAAATCAAAGGCAGCTATCAACAACAATAAAGAAGGCAAAAGATAGTAGTCAGTTACAAAACTGAACAAAAGTAGTCAAGCTATATATTTGAAAAATCTAGACCAGGCAGTACAAATGGTTAACAAACACAGATAAAGGTTTTTTTCTCCCACAGTACAAATGGGTGAATTTGAACCACCGAACTTTATATTAGATGTGGCATACAAATTGTTTGGACCAACTAAGAACCTGGGGACATAAATAAATTTCTTCACGTTTATTACCTGGGGGTAGTAATTCATCACAATTGTAATGGTGATCTTTCATCATATTCACAGCTTCTGACACCATTCACAGGAAGACACTAATCCAAGGCATGTTCACAAGGAGTGGAACACTTGTGAGTCATCTTAGATTTCTTTATTGAATTAAAAGTCACATAACATAAAACTAGTTTTTAAGTGTGTATTTACTAAAACAAATAGTGTATTCACAACATTGTGTAAACCACCAATTCTATCTAGTTCCAATACATTTTCATCATCCCAAAGGAAAGTCAACTATCTATTAAGATGTCTCTTTTAATTAGGTCTTGCTTTTAACCCTGCCATCCACTAATTTGCTTCCTATTTTTATTGATTTACCTAATTTGGAAATTTTATTTGAAGGGAATCTATAAAATATGTGAAATTGTGAGACATTCCTTTCATTTATCATGTATTTTGAGGTTCATCAGTTTTGTAGTATGGTTCAGCATCTCATTCCTTTTTCATGACTGAAAGGTATTTCATTAAAGGAGCCTTGGTGGTGTAGTGGGCTATGCATTGGCTGCTAGTCACAGAGTCAGAAATCTGGATCCACTTGCCACTGCATAGGAGAAAGAGGTTTTTATTTTGTTTTGTTTTTTTGCTCCTTCAATGATCTACAGCCTTGGAAAACCCTACATAGGTTCACCATGAATGGGGTTCAACTCGTTGGCAGAGGGTAGTGATGGTGGTGGTGGTATTTCATTGGATGTATATACCACATTGGATGTAGTGTTTTGTTCTGTTGTGCACTGGATCCCTATCAATAGGAACTGACTTGACGGCACCTAACAATAGCAACAACATATACCACATTTTATTTCTCCATTCATTGATGAACAATTGTGTTATTTCTAGCCTTCAGTTAGTGGGAATGATGAAGCTGTGCACACTACTAAATACATTTTTGTTTGAACACGTTTTGTCAATTTTAGGGATATATATATCTAGAAGAATAATTGCTGAATAGTGTGGTATTCTATGTTTAACTTTTTATGTAGTTGCAAAACTGTTTTCCACTATGACTATATCATTTTACACTACAACAATCAATATATAAGGGTTCCAATTTGTCCATGTTCTTGTCAACACTTGTTATTATCTGACTTTGTGATCTATGCAACCTAGTAGGTGTGAAATAGTATCTCATTTGGGTTTTGATTTACATTTCCCTAATAACTAATGATTGTTTTTCTACATTTCTCTAATGACTCTCTCTCTCTCTCTCTCTCTCTTTAAATAGTTTTGATGCTTACATTTGGATTTTTCAGTTAATTTTATTTAATTTTTTGTATATAGTGTCCAACTTTGTATAGGGGACTAACTTCATTCAGTTGCATGTGGCTATCTAGTTGGAGTCCTGGTATGGTGCTACAGGATAAGCATTTGACCTCAAGGTCAGTCTGAACTGCCAACCTTGTAATTCAAACTCACCAGTTTCTCTTGAAAACCATATAGGGGTTACAATGAGTCTGAACTAACTTGATGGCATTTAACAACAACAACATTTAGTGGTCTCAGTATAATTTGTTAAAAGGATCATATTTTCCACATTGACTAGTACTGGCTCTCTTGTTGAAAATCAGTTGATTATGGATGTATAGGGTCCTGGTGTGACACTAAGGCTAAGCACTGAGCTCCTTAATGCAAGGTTGGTGGTTCAAACACACCAGTCACTCCTCGGAAAACTCTACTCAGAACTGATTAGACACACTTAACAAAAGCAAATAGATGCATGGGTTTAAATCTGGACTCTCCATTCTATGACATTGATCTATATAATTGATTACATACAGCACAACACTTTTGATCACTATAATTTGATATGGTAAAATCTGTGAAACTTGGGACCTGTTTAAGGCTGAAACCTGTCAGAGAAGGAAATCTCAAGCGTTATTATGTGCCGTGGAGTTGGTTCTGACTCACAGTGACCCTGTACAGGGTTTCCGAGGCTGTAAATACTTACGGGAGCAAAAGCCTCATCTTTCTCCTGCAAGTTTCCACTAAAATAAGCAATATAAAAGTGATAAAATTACACCATGTCAAAGGTAGAAAATTTATATAACATTCGGAAAACCAAGATACTCCTGTTGAGTTCTAACTCTCACAGATTTCACTGTAGTAAATTTGAAATTGTGAAGTGGAAGAGGACTTCCAATTCACACACACAAAAATTGTTTTTGCTAGTCAGGGCCTCTTAGCATTCTATGTGAATTTTGGGATCTACTTTCCTACGTTGTTGTTGCTAAATACTATGGAGTTATAGTCACACTCTGTAGAGTTTTCAAGGAGTGGCTAGTGGGCTTGATATGTCAACCTTGCAGTTAGAAATCCAGTTTTCCTATTGTTTATGTTGATGAGTGTCTATGAGTTTGTTCTGACTCATGCTTTGTATAGAGTATCCAAGGAGTGACTGGGGAGTTTAAATCATCACCCTTATGGTTAGCAGTACATTTATCTTACAGCACCTCACCAGGACTTTATCTCTATTAAATTCCATAGGATTTTAGTAGGCATTCCATTGAATCTGTAGATTGGTGTGAGTAATATTAAACATATTAACAATCTGAACTTTCTCAATCCATGAACATGGAATGTCCTTCCACTTATTTAATTCTTCTTTACTTTCTTTCAATAATATTTTGTAGTTTTAATACACAACTGTAGCAATTACTTCGTAAAATTTATTATTGAGTATATGTTATTATTTTTGATGCTTTTATAAATGGAATTGTTATCTTAATTTCCTTTTTGGACTATCTATTATATAGATATATAACAGATTTTTGTTTGTTGGTCTTGTATTCTGCAACTTTGATGAATTTTTATTTATATTAACAGCTTTGCTTTTGCGTGTGGATTCTTCAGGACTAT
>NW_006408548.1:22244707-22253889 GCF_000296735.1 Chrysochloris asiatica | reverse complement strand
GTTCTGACCCATAACAACCCTGAATAGGGTTTCTGAGGCTGTAAATCTTTACAGGAGCAGAAAGCCTCATCTTTCTCCTGCAGAGCAGCTGGTAGTTTTAAACTCCTGACCTTGCAGTTCGCAGCCCGATTCATAACCACTACGCTACCAGAGAGGCATTAAAATTTGGGGGATTTAAATAATAAATAATGTACAAAAAATTTTATGTCTCCTCTGGCACCAGAGGCTAAGCACCGACTTCAAGGTTTGTTTGAATCACAAGGTAGACAGTTCAAACTCACCATCTGTTCCTTGAAAACCCTACACAGAATTGCTATGAGTTGGAAACACATTGATGGCACCTTGGTGAAACATCAAACTTAAAAAAAAAAATAAGGAAATGGTACCTCTCCACAAAGGATAAATAATAGTGTTAGAGTTTTATAAAATAGACCCCTAAAACTAAATAACATATTGGACAACCATTGTTATAGAATTTTTTTTTATCTAAATGATGATGCAATTTTGCATAAAATCAAATTTGCAGCTCATAATAATTATTCATATTAAGTAACACAGATTACAACCCAGGAACTTATGTGTATGAGATATTTATTGTATAGTTACATTTTTGTCAACATAGTAGAAAGTGATAAAGTCTTTGAGCTTCAGTCATAGACAAAGAATCATCTGTAAATAATTTATTTCAGTTACTGCCTACATAGGGAAAATGGTTCCCTCTTCCTCCTTCTGAAATGGTTTTCCAATAACATGTTTTTTGTTTTTTTTTCCTTTGCTTAAGCTCCCAAGAGAAAAAGGCTCTGCATAACTTCAAAAGCACAGAATCAAAGTAGCATTTAGATAATAGGTATATTCAAATAAATAATGCAAGACACTTGAACAAGCAGCTTACTTGAAGAAAAAACATTCTTTTCAGAGCTGGTATGATTTTAAAATGTTGTAGGTGCTACTTAAATGATATGTGCTGTATGACGAGCAGGTCAGTTCACATAGGACAACTACCTCAGAAGATGGTCTTTTTACTCTCGTGGTCATGCTCAATGGAATATTGTCCTGGGGAGTCAAACTTTATCTCTCTATCTGTGAACTTGGACAAGTCACCTCATCTCTAAGTCTTTAGTTCCTCATCTCTAAAATAAGATAAAAATTGTTCAACTCAAAAGACATTCTTGACAGGTGAATAGGCATGATGCTTGTCAAGTGCTTTTAACGTCAACAGGACTAAGCAAAGGTAAGTATTTCTCTTAAAAAGAGACACCAGGAGTCTGTTCTAAATATACTTTCACATCATGTTGGTATAAATCTACTCATATCGGTTTTGAAGAGTCATTCTGTCACTCTAAAATCCCTTCTGTGGTATCATCAGGTTACCTACCAGGTAACTGATTATAAATAGATTTTAGACTGTGGAACTCATTAGTTTGTATCAAGGAGATTCATTCAGTCATTTATTTGACATATTCTGGCCACTGAACACTGCTATTGGCAAATGTGCAGAGATGAAAAACAGGACATTTCTATTTCTGAAGAGTTTCTTAGTTAGCAAGAGAGACAGCTATACACTTCCAGCTCTGTGTATCTGTAAGAGCCCAATGGAAGTCCTCCAAAGAAAGTCACAGATAAAGGTGGCATCCTAGAGCCAAAGCATAGAATGAGGAGGCAGGATGTATGCACCAAAATGGTAAAACAAAACTAACAGAACCTGAGAGGTGCACCCAGTATGTGATGTTCCTTAATATTAATTTTATTCTCAGACTTAAAATTTTAAAACAATATTCCAGAAAAATCTTCTAGACATGAAGTTGTTTTTTTTTCTTTTCTATATAAGAGGTAGATTTGGTAATTGCTATTTAAAATCAAAATGCTTTTATAACTGTGCAAATCAATTATCATTCCACAGCTCAACAACAAGCTTAAATATTCCATAATAAAGTATCCTTTAAAAACAATTCTACTTTCAGTCTAATTTTTCAATAAAAAAAGATGTCTTTCTTTATAACTTTGTAGAATAGAGTTGAAAACAATTCAAGGAAATTTCCATGTTTGTTCTGGTACTTAAAAGACACATATACCATTCCTATCATAATTCAATTAAAAGTAACTCTTCCAGAGTGCATATCAAGAAGCAAAAGCATTTCCTCTCTCAGGCTTCAACATTTTTTGGCTATCTGAAATGTATAAAATTAAGTAATTATTGAATACTTCCATATGGTTTGCACACAATCATTCACTCCAAGAGTCTTGGAAAGCACACTGGTAGATGGGTAAACTGCTTTAACAGGTCCCTCTGGGATAATTAATTATTACTTGTTTTGTTTGCAATTGTACTCATTATGCCACTGTCATTTTTGACAAATGCAGTATTCTCTAACACCAGTAGGAGTATTGTCACATAATACAAAGTTTCATTTCATGTTCAGACTATGAAGAAAGCTTTGCTAGAAGACTTGTATGAACTCATCCAAAGCCAAAGGATTTTCAAAACATGTAAATTAATTTAACTGAGAAGCTAGCAATGTAATATTGTTGTTAAGTGCCATCAAGTAGGTTCCAACTCAAGGTGACCTTGTATAAGGTTTCTAAGGACTGGATGATGAGTTTGAACCATTGACTTTGTGGTTCAAACCAACATTGTGGTCCAGTGCTTATCCTACAGTGCTACAACAAGACTCCAGCACTGTAATAGGGCATTATTGTACAATTTTTACCCCTCACAAAACTATTGGGATACAATTATGATTAGATTAGAAGAGCACAGCTGGAACAGAGGTCAAATGCTCAGCTGCTAACCAAAAGGTGTCTAGTTCAAATCCACCAGCAGCTCCACAGTGAAAAGACCTGATAATGTGCTTTCACATAAAGGTTACAAATGAGGGAACCTTATGGGGGCAGTTCTATGCTGACCTATAGGGTCACTATGAATTGGAATTGATTCAGTAGCAAACAACAACAATAATTAAATTAAATCATGCTTGGTGCAGTTATTTTTGTAATTTGAATAGCTTTCTAAAAATATATCTCTTGCCTTCTATTTATAATTATTGCCTTCTGAGACATTTTGCTTTCTTACATGATGAAATGTAACTGCTGGCTAGATTGACAAGGCTAGTTAAGTCATTATTTGCAAACTGTAACTAAAATGCAACATGTATGGTGATGCTAATTACCAAAGGAGAGGAAGATTTTTAAGAAATCAATCAGTTGAAAAATTAAATAAATGTATCACAAGAAAGTGCTTACACTTCTACAGAGAATGCAGAATTACTATGAGAAAGAAATGACTGAAGAGCAAAGGGAGTAATATTCTTATCCATTTGTCAGACTATGACAAAGAAAAAATACTTAATGTACTAAAAGCACATGTGCATTAGTTGAGAAAAAGGGTTTGAGTCCCTACCCTTCCATTTAAGAGCTGCTCATCCCTGAGAAATACATTTTAGTTTGTCTAATAGTCATATTACTCATTATTTAGTTAAATTAAGGAGTAAAATGCTTATTTTCATTGTTTCATTCACAAAGTTTAAATGTCTCAGAAATTCTCACAGAGATAAAGTAATTTACCTAAGATCACAAACATTCTAAGTTTGCAGCAATTCTATTTTGTAGTATTTTTTCATTGTCTCAATAATATTTAATCCCACTGCTTTATTATGAAAATATGTATTACTTAGAAAACCAATCAAAATGATGAAAATTTAATAGCCATCATTATTTTTATATGATAAATTAAAATTTGAAAAATAAAAAAATGTCTAGGATAATGTTCATTAGTCATAAGCTGTCCAATATGGTAGCCTGTCAATATTTCAAGACCTATCTCGAAGCATCATGGTGTCTGTGATAAAATAATATCCATGTGCTCACAAGGAAGAGTAGCTACTATCATTCACTATCATTAAAATTTAGGCACCAACCATTAAACTCAGTGATGATGAAATTGAGGTATCCTACCAACTTCTTCGGTGTGAAATTGATCAAACATACAATCAAGATATATTGCTAATTACCGATTATTAGAATGTGAAATTTGGAAACAAAGAAAGTGTTAGGATCCATTTTTGGAAAATATGGCATTACTGATAGAAATCATGCTGGAGATTGCATGATAGAATTTTGTAAGACCAGTGACATATGTTTTACGTTTTTTAAAACAACATAAATAATAACAATACACCTGGACCTCACCAGACCCAACACACAAATCAAATTGTGTACATCTATGGGAAGAGACTTTGGAAAAGCTCCACATCAACACCCAAAACAAAGCCAAAGAAGACCATGGAACAGACCATCAGTAGCACCTACTCAAAATTCAGGCTAAAACTAATTAAGTCTACAAGAATCAAAATATGAATTTAAATATATCCTTCCGGAATTTAGAGATCATCTCAAGAACAGATTTAATTCTTTGGACACTAATGTTCGAATACCAGAAGAGTGATGGAATGGCATCAAGAACATGACAAAGGAATAAAGAAAAAGGTCATGTAGAAGACAAGAAGGAAAAGACCAAAATGATGTCTGAAGAGACTCTGAATCTTGCTCTGCAGTGTAGTGAATGCTAAAGTAAACTAAAGAAATGATGACAGAAAAGAGCTTAACAGAATATTTTAAAAGGCAGCTTGAGAAGACAAAGTCAAGTATTGTAATGTGAAAAACCTGAAGTTAGGAAACCAAAAGGGAAAAACATGCTCAGCATTTCTCAGGCTGAAAGAATTCCAGAAAAAAAGTTAGGCCTTGGCTTACAGTATTAATGGATTCCTTGGCCAAAATGTTGAATGATGCAGAAAGCATCAACAAAATACAGAAGGAATACACACTGTCACTGTACCAAAAAGAAATGGTTGATGTTCAACCATTTCAAGAGCTAGCATATGATGAATAGCCAGTGGTCCTGAAGGAAGAAGTTCAAGGTGAACTAAACACAATGGCAAATAACAAGTCTCTAGGAATTGATAAAATACAAATTGAAATCTTTCAAAAAATTTGATGCAGCACTGGAGGTACTCACTCTCATATGCCAAGAAATTTGGAAAACAGCTAGTTGATTGGAAGATATCCATATTTTGCCAATTCCAAAGAGGTGACCCAAAAGAATGCAGAAATCATCAGACAACATCATTAATATCACATGTAAATAGAATTTTGCTAAAGATAATTCAAAAACAGCTGTAACCTTAAATGACAGGTAACTGCCAGAGGGTCAACTAAGACTCAGACTAGGATGTGGAATGAAGGACATCATTGCTGATATTAACTATATCTTGGCTAAAAGCAGAGAATACCAGAAAGTTGTTTACTTGTGTTTCATTGACAATGCAAAGGCTTCTGACTGTATGGATCATGACAAGCTATGGATAGCATTGTGAAGAATGAGTATTCCAGAACACTTAATTGTGATCATGAGAAACCTCTTGGTATATAGTACAAGAAGCAGTCATTTAAACAAAACAAGCAGACACTGTTGGTTTAAAATCAGGAAAGGTGTGCACCAGAATTTTAATATTTCACCATATTTATTCAATCAGTATATTGAGCAAATAATCTGGAATATGGATAATATGAAGAAGAATGTGGAATTAGTATTGGAGGAAGACTCATTAACAACTTGTGATATGCATATGATACAAATTTGGTTGCTGAAACCGAAGATGACTTAAAATATGTACTGATGAGGATGAAAGAGGATAGGTTGCCTTCAGTATAGGTTATACCTCAAAGTAAAGAAAACAAACATCCTCACCACTGGACAAATAAATACCATCATGATAAATGGAGAGAAAATTAAAATTGTCAAAGAGTTCATTTTGCTTGGTTTCACTATGAACAGTTATGGGAACAACAATCAAGAAATCAAATGAGGTATAATAATAGGCAGATCTATTGCCCAATACCTCTTTAAAATGTTAAAGAGTAAAGATGTCCGTTTGAACACTAAGATGTGATTGACCCAAGTCATAGTATTTTTAATCACCTCATATGCATGTGACAGTTGGACAATGAATAAGGAAGACCATAGAAGAACTGATGGATTTGCATTATGGTGTTAGATAAGAATATTAAAACTACATGGACTGTCAGAAGCGCAAGCAAATTTGTGTTGGAACAAATAAAGCCAAAATGCTCCTTAGTAGCCAGGTTGGCGAGATTTTGTCTTTGATTCTTTAAACATATTGACAGGAAGTACCAGTCCCTGAAGAAGGACATTAAGCTTGTTAAATTGGAGGGTCTTTGAAAATGAGGAAGACCCCAACTAGACGGATAGGAACAATGTCTGGAGCAATTGACGCAAGGGTAATAACGTGTGTCAGGATGGCAGAGAACCAGGCATGGTTTCGTTCTGTTGTGCATTGTATCGCTATGAGTTGGAAGACTTGTCAGCACTAACAACAACAGTCATAGATGGCTATTGAAATGATAATTTTATAAAGGTATATAATCCTAAATTGGACTAGGCATATTTCAAGTGCTCAGCAGTCACATATGGCTGGTGGTTACTATATTGGACAGCACAGGAAAAGAATATTTTCATCGTCATAGAAAATTTTATTGACTATAGCTTGCTACAGTCTAGACCCAGGACTTCCAAAATTGCATTTTATAGTCACTGTTGTGGGGTCTGCACTCCTGGTGTGTGCTGTAGGATAAACACTGGACTGCACCATTCATTTGAACTACAAGGTTGGCCGTTCAAACTCACCAGTCACTCCTCTGAAACCCCATATAGGGTTACTATGAGACAAAACTGACTCAACAACACTTAAAAACAACAACAATTGTGGAGTCCTGGTATGTCACTTTAGGATAAATAAGTACAGGACTGCAAGATCAGTTTGAACCACAAGGATGATCGCTCAAATTGCCAACCCCTCTTTGGAAATGCTATAGATGGTTTCTATGAGTGGGAACTAATAGAAAACACTTAACAACAAAAACAACAAATATTTTATTTGTGATACTTTGTCTCATTCTTAGATGTGGCATTTTAGTTTACTTTTATAACCATGTGTCAATATTCATAGATAAGTATTTTACCAAATATATGCTAACAAAAAAAATCATATTGAAAATTAACAAATAAACCATAAGGTTTGAAAGCAGACATTTTTTCTCATTACTTAAGAAGCCTGAAAACAATGCTAAAATTCAACCTCCACTCAGAATGCTGCTCAGGACCTACTATAGACAAGAAGTCAAACAAATAATATTCCAGACATTAAAACCACATTTTAGTGGGTATTTCCCTCATTTTTATTATTTTCATGTGTAAAGAGAAAACATGTATTCAAAGCGAGCACCACAATAAGAAAACAAATATCTTTGTCCTGAACAGAAGCAACTGCTTGGTTCCCATTGACTCCTGAATATGGAGTAGAAACAGACTGATCTGAAAATGGTCAAAGTGTTCATATTTCTAAGTGGGTTTCTATTTTCAAACATACTATTACAGAAAGGCACTCTGTCCAACCTTTCATTACTTGAACCATCTTCTCACATTTATATGAATGCTGTGAGAATATAGTATCAGATACTGATAATTTAGGAGGTCTATTCTTCGGACATATTGTCAGGAGTTACTGGAGAAGGATATCATGCTTGGTAAGGTGGAGGGTTAGAGATAAAGAGGAAGCCCCCCAACAAGATGGATTGGCCAAGTGGCAGCATCGATGGACTCAAGCGTGGCAACAGTAGTGAGGATGGCCCAGGATCGGCCAGTATTTCATTCTGCTGTGCATAAGGTCGCTATGAGTCAGTACTGACTCGATGGCACCTAACAACAACAAACAATAATTAAATAGCAATGAAAATATGAGATATTTATCTAAATTCATTAAATCAGGGTGTGTGATGGTTAGCTCTCTCTCTGTGTGTATGTGTGTTTGAGTGAGAGAAAAAGAGAGATTGAATCTGTGTGTATAGGGAATAGATTTAAATATATTGCAAACATGCGTGTTTACATATGAAAGCAGGTCACTGACAATTTTCATTGGGTGTACTCAAATGCATATCATTCTCTGAAAATGAGTACTGCTGTCAATCATTCATAGTTACAGGTATCAAATGTTTAAATCAGTGGTGTCCATTCCACCCAATTCAAGTTCAACAGTTTCCTTGTAATTGGAAACATTACAACAGGACACCTATTTACCATTTAAGGACTAGACTCTGATTATATGATCTTGATTTCTCATTCCCCTATTAACCAACTATTCATTTATAAAATGAACAAGCAAAGCTAAGGGATCTTTTTGACCAGTCTCTGACCAATTTCTTATACTAACACTAATAAGACTCGATTTTATTTTTCTTCCCTATTACATGCAGATATTAGTGAGCAGTGAAATGGCCATAATATAAACACAGAAAAACAATAGGCAGCCTACTAGGATCACAGGAAGTCCATTTGTCTCTGAAAAAAAATCAACATTTGGCAAAGTGTCTGCTGCATATTTCTTCTACTTATCGGTCACAAGACAGGGATCCAGAAAAGGCCACTTTCAGAGTATTTTGTATAGCATACAAATACAATATCTATAAAAAGTATTTGAGCAAACACTCTTACTCATAGTCTTCTGCTTATTTTCCCTAGGTAATTGATATGTATGTTAGATAAACAGGAAGGCTTATTTGTCTAGGATTCAAGTGAGACTTTTTTCTTACATTTTGTTATTTATTTGACCATTCTTAATGTCTTTAGTACATAGTACCGGAAAAGAAAATGGTATAAGAAAATGTAAAGTAACAGCTATGTTGTTCAACATTGTTTTGTCAAGACTTTTGCTCACTTCTATTTCAAGATGCCATCAAAATGCTTTCCCTGCAAAAGTTCCTATTTACCATGTACTCTGTAGAAAATGGAGACCTGATGGCATTGTGGTTAAGCGTTTGATTGCTACCCTAAAGGTGGCAGTTGAAATCTATCAATTGATCTACAGGAAATGTGGCAGTCTACTCCCTTAAGGACTTACAACACTGGAAGCTCTATGAGGCATTTTGCTTTATCTTAGCAGGCTATTACGAGTAGGTATTGACTCAGTGACAATGAATGGGTTTGACTTATTGTATTTAGATCAGCAGCACTCATTTTACTTTTTATATCCATTCCTTCTAATAAACATAACATAATTTTATAAAAGTTAATTAGGGCCCATCAACTGAAGAATGGATAAACAAATTGTGGT
>NW_006408548.1:22241456-22242717 GCF_000296735.1 Chrysochloris asiatica | reverse complement strand
AACAACAGCAGGGAGAGTTTGTTTAGGGTTGAATGAAGTCATAATAAAAGTTTACATGATGTCAGTAATTTTTATAGGGAAATAGAGTCAAATGTCATTCTAGAACTTCTGAAGAAGAAGGTCATGCTTGGTATTTTACAAATTTGTGTTGACCATGCAAGAAAACATATACTGTATAGAAATTCAATTCAATTGTCAAATCAACTTATTTAAATTTATACTCATATCTTCCCATATTAGTGGTTCCAAAATTTATTAATCAGAAAATTGACCTGTGACTTACTTATAAATATAAATGCTGAAACATCTCTTTAACATTGAATAAGAATTTCAACAAGAGGAAACTCAGCATCTGAGTTTTTAAAAGAATCACAGAAAAAAATCCTACTTGGGAAAATATTTCTTCATAGTCAAAATGCAATTTCATTATCTACTGGCATATTTTCTGAAGGTACTGCACACCATCTCCTGTTTCTGATGTGGATCAATCCATTTTTTAGTCCACAGGAGTGGAGTCTAGATGAGATAGATTAAGAACATCACTGTCCAGTAAAAATAAAATGCTAATGACATAGTTGTTTTCCATATACTATTAAAAATAAATACACTGGAATTAAATTGTATAGCATATTTTATATAATATCATGCATCAAACCACTCATTTGTTAGTTTGTCATATTGTGGTGGTTTGCATGTTGCTGTGATTCTGGAAGCTATGCCACTGGTATTTTAAATACAAGCAGGTCACCCACAGTGCACAAGTTTCAGCTGACCTTCCAGACAAAGACAGACTAGCAAGAAGGAGAGATGAACTACTTTCGAATATTTAGTCACTGAAAACCTTAGAATAGCAGTGGAACACTCTCGGCACCAGAATATTGAATACTGAAACATGATGAAGAGCATCAGAATATTGTCAGATATAGTGCCAGAAGATGAGCGACCCAGGATGGAAAGCACCCAAAATTTGACTAGAGAACAGCTGGCTCCTCAAAGTAGAGTTGACCTTGATGACACAATTGGAGTAAAACCTTCAGGATCTTCATTTGCTGATGGGGCACAATTCAAAATGAAGAGAAAAATCCTGTAAACAGCCATTAATAATCAGAATATGGAATGTATGAAGTATGAATCTAGGAAAATTGGAAATTGTAAAATATGAAATGGGATGCACAAACCTTGATATCCTAGACATTTCTTAAATGGACAGATATTGGCTATATTGAATCTGACAATCATATGGTTTACTGTGCTGGGATTG
>NW_006408548.1:22237480-22241286 GCF_000296735.1 Chrysochloris asiatica | reverse complement strand
GATAATTACTGGTGATTACAATACAAAGAGGAAGGTTCAGTAGTTGGAAATATGGCGTTGGTGATAGAATTGATGTTGGAGATCACATAACAGAATTTTGTAACACCAATGACTTCTTCATTGTGAGTACCATTTTTAACAAAAACCTCACCAGATGAAATATACAGATATCAAATTAACTACATCTGTGGGAAGAGATAGTGACAAAATTCCAAATTATCAGCTAAAACAATGCCAGGAACAGACAGTGGAACAGATCATCAATTGCTTATATGCAAACTCAGGATGAAGCTGAAGAAAATTAAAAGAAGTATGTTCTTGTGGTTGTGAAGTGCCATTGAGTTGGTTCTGACCCATAGCAACCCTGTAAAAGGTTTCTGAGGAGCAGCTGGTGAGCTTGAACTGCTGACCTTGCAGTTCAAGTGGATTTGCAGTCTGGTGCATTAACCCACAGTGCCACACCAGGACTCCATAAAAGAAGTATAAGAGAACCAAAATACGACCTTGAATATATCCTACCTGAATTAAGAGATCATCTCAAGAATAGATTTGATGCATTATACACTAATGACAGAAGACCTGAAAAAATTGTGGGATGACATCAAGAACATCATACAGGAAGAAAACAAAAGGTCATTAAGAAGACAAGAAAGAAGGAAAAGAACAAAATGGATGTCAGAAGAGACTCAGAAACTTGCTTTCCAGCATAGAGATGCTAAAGCATATGGAAGAAGTGAGGAGGTACAAGAACTGAACAGAAAACTTCAAAAGTCAGCTCAAGAAAACAAAGTCAAGTATCATAATGAGATGTGCAAAGACCTGGAGTCAGAAAACAAAAAGAGAAGAACTCATTCAGCATTTCTCAAGCCGAGGGAACTGAAGAAAAAATTCAGTCCTCAACTTGCGGTATTGAAGGATTCTATTGACAAAATATTGAAGAATGCAGAAACATAAAAAACAAAACAAAAAAAACAAGATGGTATGAATACACAGAGTCACAATACCAAAAATAAATGGTTGATGTTCAACCATTTAAAAGGGCAGCATATGATCAAGAGCCAATGATCCTAAAGGAAGAATTGCATGCATCCTAAAGTAGTATACCACCAATTGTCTATCAGTTTGTTGTACTGTGGCTTATAAGTTGCTGTGATTCTGGAAGCTATTGCACAGATATTTTAAATATCAGCAGAGTCACCCTTGGTGGACAGGTTTCAAATAAGATTCCAGACAAAGAAAGACTAGGAAGAAGGGGAGACAAACTACTTCCAAATATTTAGTCACTGAAAACCTTATATGAATAGTAGAGAAACACTGTCAGATATAGTGCTGGAAAATGAGTCCCTAAGGTTGGAAGGCTCTCAAAATGTGACTGGGGAAAAGTTGCCTCTTCAAAGTAGAGATGACCGTGATGATGCATATGGAGTAAACCCATGGGAGTAAAGCCCATGAAACATTTATTTGCTGATAGGGCACAACTCAAAATGAAGAGAAACAGCTATAAACAACCATTAATAATCAGAACATGGAATGTACAAAGTACAAATCTAGGAAAATTGGAAATTGTAAAAAATGAAATGGGATGAACAAACATCAAAATCTTAGGCATTAGTGAGCTAAAATGGACTGGTATTGGCCAATTTGAATCTGACAACCACATTGTTTGCTATGATGAGAATGACAAATTGAAAAGGAATGGTACTGCATTAGTGGTGATTGGAATGTAAAGGTTAGAAACAAAGAGGAAGTTATCAGTAGTTGGAAAATATGGCCTTGATGATAGAAAAGATGTGGCAATAGCATGATAGAATTCTGCAAAATCAATGATTTGTTCATTCCAAATACCTTCTTTAGACTGCCTAAGAGATGATTACACACATGGATCTCACTAGATGGAATACATATCAATCAAATTGACTATTTCTGTGGAAAGAAATGGTGGAAAAGCTCCATATCATCAGTCAAAATAAGACCAGGGCAGATTGTGGAGCAGACCAACAATTGTTCATATGTATATTCAAACTGAAGGTAAAGAAATAGAAAACAAGTCCACGAGAGCCAAAACATGACCCTGACTATATCCCACCTGAATTTAGAGATCATCTGAAGAACAGATTTGATACATTAAACACTGAAGACCGAAGACCAGAAGAGTTGTGACATGACATCAAGAACATCATACATAAAGAAAGCAAAAAGTCATTAAGAAGACAGGAAAGAAGGAAAATATCAAAATGGATGTAAGAAGAGACACTGAAACTTGCTCTCCAGTGTAGAGATGCTAAAGCAAATGGAAGAAATTAGGAGGTTCAAGAGCTAAACAGAAAATATCAAAGGTCACCTTGAGAAGACAAAATCAAATATTACAACAAAATGTGCAAAGATCTAGAGTCAGAAAACCAAAAGGGAAGACCACGCTCAGTATTTCTCAAGCTGGGGGAATTGAAGGAAAAAATTCAAGCCTCAACTTTCGTTATTGAAGGATTCTCTGGGCAAATTATTGAATGATGCAGAAAGCATCAAAAGAAGATGGAAGGAATATACAGAGTTACTCTACCAAAAGGAAACAGTTGATGTTCCACTGTTTCAAGAGGAAGCATATGTACAAGAGCCAATGATACTCAAGGAAAAAGTCCAAGGTGCATTGAAAAACTGGCAAAGAACAAGGCACTAAGAATTGGTGGAATAAAAACTGAAATCTTTCAAGAAAGTGAGGCAGCACTGGAGGCACTCACTCATCTATGCCAAGAAATTTGGAAGACAACTATCTGGCTGACTGGGCAAAGTAACATGGAGGAACAAGGAGGTAGTAGTGGTGTGACATAAGAATCTGACCTTGATTCACCATGTGTCTTCCTAGCAACTTTAGCATGACCTATGGATAACCAGTTCCTCTGTGAGCATCTGTTGGTGTGGTTTACTGTTTGGTTTCTATCAATAATAATATTGGCTTTCACTATAATTTTGTGTGAAATATTTTGTGCGAACACAGCATGCCTGGAATGGTTGATGCCAGTAAGCAGATGTTTCTCATTCCTAGTCAACTATTGACTGCCTGAAATATGAGGTATAGTCTGCCTTTGTGTGCAATGCAGGTAGACAGATAGGCATGTATACATTTATGAAATAAGTATGAATATAGGACAAATATCAGGACACAGACCTCAAAGTCAAACAATTTCTCTGGTTATCTTTAAAGAAGAATTTGCTCCCCATTTTAGATAAATCAAAAATAAACATTTTAAGTGTTTTAGTTCCCTAGTTGTTTTTCCTTAATTCTTAATTTATATTATTTCTAAGATATAAACTCTATTTATAGAACAACATTTCTGAACACTTGCCTTGTGCCAATCATTCAAAATTCCTAATTTTGTATTAGGCCTAATCTCATGTACGGTCATAAAATAGAATCTCTATGTAGCATAGATTTTATTTTTATTATTTTCCCCTGATACTGCAAAGAAATGATCCAGAGAAAGGAGGAGAAAAGGAACATTGTTGTTGTTGTTGTCAAGTGCCAGCAAGTCAGTTCTTAATCATAGCAGCCCAGCGTACGGTTTTTGAGGAGCAGCTCCTGGGTTTGCACCATCAACTTTTCAGTTCAACCTGACCTGAAAAGTGCTTTGTCCTACCGTGTCACACCACAGATGATTTCAAAATCAAAATTTAGTATGCATAATGAATAATGGTGATATTTTAATTTCTACATATAAGGTTTTTTTCCACTTTTTGATATATCCACACTTAAACTCACATGTGTCTTTTGTCATAAGGAAAAACAGTTATGGATCTATATTACTATATAG
>NW_006408548.1:22234301-22237065 GCF_000296735.1 Chrysochloris asiatica | reverse complement strand
GAAAAAGAGGAAGACCCCCAACGAGATGGATCAGCCAGGTGGCATCATTGATGGCGTCAAGTGTGGCAGTGGTAGTGAGGTTGGCCCAGGATTAGACATTGTTTCATTCTACTGTGCATGGGGTCTCTATGAGTTGGTTCTGACTCGATAGCACCTGACAACAACAACAACAACAACAGTGACAGACATATCTTTCTAACTTTCCATACTAGGTTGTTGTTAAGTGCCTTTGAGTTAGTTCCAACCATAGTGACCATGTATAGGGTTTCCAAGGAGCAGTTGGTGAGCTTGAACCGCCGACCTTGAGGTTCAAAGCAACTTTGCAGTCCAGCGCATTAACCCACTGCACCACACCAGGACTCCTTTCATACTATAGTCTTCTTTATTTGGGGTATCAATATTTCCCAGCATACCTTGCAGTTTGAACTGCCATGTGACACAGCAAGGACCACTTAAGAATAAGCAGATATTCAAAGCCTTTTACAATAGAAAAACCTATTAGTCTGATCCTCTTTTCACAGTTCTTCACATTTCCTCTTCTAAATTTGAATGTAGCTTTGATATTTGGAGATCAATCTTTAAATCAATGAGCATGAGAACATTGGCTCATTCTAAAGATGGTGGAGTAAATAACCAGAAAATTTTTGAATGTCTAATGACATCATGGAGTCCTGGTGTGGCGCTGTGGGCTAATGTGCAGGACTGCAAAGTCGTTTGAATCATACCTTTGGTGGTTGAAGTTTACCAGCCGCTCCTTGGAAACCCTATACAGAATCGCTATGGGACTGAACCAACTAGATGGCAATTAACAACAATAGCAACAATGACATCAGGGAATTACTGTTTTAGAGCTGTTTTGGTTCAGACTTTGCACAGTGTGAAAATAAAGCTTCTGTCAAGGAATGATTTGTTTCTACTCAAAATATGTGTCAACTTGTGTGGGCCAATGATTCTCAGTGGTTTGACGATTATGTAATGATTTAATTGTCTCCCTATGATATGCTAATATGTAATAAACCCTGGCCTTATATAAGAATATTGGTGATAGTAGTGGTGTGCTGAGGAGTTGGTTCTGACTCATAGTCACCCTGCATAGGATTCTAAATCTTTACAGAGCAGGAAGATTCATCTTTCTTTTATGGAACAGCTGGTAGTTTCTAACTGTTGAGCTTAAGATTAGTAGCCCTTCTTGTCACCTCTATGTTACCAGAGCTCCTTATAAGAGGATTAGGATGTGATATAACACTCTTAATTAGGTCACAGACCTGATAAATTTTAAGGAGTAGGATGCAATACCCTTAATTAGGAAACAACCCTGATTAAGGGGAATTTTCCTGGGGTAAGGCCTACATTATCTTTTATTTTACAAGAGGAAGGTGTGGAAAACAAGAAGAAAGAGTGAACTTTTAACACAAAGAATGGAAAATTGGGAGTGGAGCACATCCTTTGAACCTGGGGTTCCTGTGCTAAGAAACTCCTAGACCCAGGGGAAGATTGATGTCAAGGACCTTCCCTTAGAATCAACAAAAAGAGAAAGACTTTCCATGTAGAAACACCCTACATTTGGTTTCTAGCTTCCTCAACTGTTAGAAACTGGTGTGACACTGTAGGGTAAGCACTGGACTTCTAATTGAATATCACTGTTCAATACCACCGGTTACTCCTTTTAAACCATATATAGTGTTTCTGTGAGTAGGAATGGTCTGTACTATACTTAACAACAACAAAAAACTGTGAGAGGATAATTTGTTTGTTACACCTATCCATTTGTGGTACTTCTCTTACAGTAGCACTAGAAATCTAAGAGAGCTCCCAATATGTTTTACAGCTTTCTCTCTGATAATCACATGTGTGAAGTAACAAAATACCATAAAGACAGGTATTAAACTTTTGTACGTACAATATAGGTTATGATGAATAATAGGCTCTGAAAGTAGACATGACCTCTACTGAGTAATATTTCCTGAAAATTGGAAAAACAGGTCTGTTAGAAGACGGAAGATCTTTTCTGGATATGTTTGCAATGCTATCATTTTTCAGAGGAAAGAAATAACTCAATGATAATAAACAAATTAGAATCAAATTAACTGACATTGAGTCAATTCTGACACAAAGATATCCTATAGGACAGAGGATAAATGCCCCAAAAGCATTTCCATGATTACAGTCTTTACACACCATCACTTGTCTTTCAGTTTGTCATCCACTTTGGAAACAAAGATAAAGGAGTAGTTAGACAATACAACCTTGGAGATAGAAATGATGCTGGATATCACATGATAGAATTATGCAAGACCAATGATTCTTCGTAAATAACTTTCTTAAACAACATAAAGATGAATACGCACATAGACATCACTAGATGGAATACAAAGAAATCAAATTGACTACATCTGTGACAAGAGATTGTGGAAAAGCTCAATATCATCATCCAAAAAAAAGGTTAAGGGCCTACTGAACTTGCTCATATGCAAGTTCAGGCTGAAGGTAAAGAAAACGAAAACAAGTCTACAAGATCCAAAATATGACATTAAATATGTCCCACCAGAATTTAGAAACAAGCAAAATGCAATAGACACAAATGATTGAAGACCAAAAGAGTTGTGGGATGAAAGCAAGAACATCATAGAGGATTCCGGTTTGTCATGGCAGCCAGATGGCACGGGTGAGAGAGGCTCCAGGTTAGGGGAAGGGGAACTCATGAAAGAAACCTTCCTGTGGTGAACCCACACGCTTACAGCCACCATAAGTCTCAGTACTTCGA
>NW_006408548.1:22232915-22233687 GCF_000296735.1 Chrysochloris asiatica | reverse complement strand
ACCAGGCTCCCCCATGGGATTGTTCCCTCCACCTCGGACAGCGCGCCCACACCCCGCTGACCCCGCCCACACGCCATAACAAGCTAGAGCCCAGCCCAGCCTCCAAGAACCCCCGTGGGACCCACCCTGCTGCAAAGCTTATTGAACTGCAGGGTCGGTGGTTCATGCCCACCAGCCAATCCTCAGGAAACTGCGCGCTCAGCCTGGGCTGAGAGGCGGATGTGCATCTATCTGGGTCTGCCTTTTTGTGTTGGTCTAGGAAGAGTCCTGGCATGGTTTTGAGAGTTGAGGCAGCACATTACAGAGCCTTTTGAATGACAAGGTTGGTGGTTCAAGCTCACCAGACGCTCCTCAGGAACATTATCCGGGTCAGCCTTTTTTTGCTGTTTTAGCAGGAGTCCCAGCGTGGCTCTGAGGGCTGGAGCACCACTACAGAGCCTTTTGAACTGCAGGGTCGGTGGTTGAAGCTCACCAAACGCTCCTCAGAAACCCTATACAGGGTCGTTACGGGTCGCAATTGACTCGACAGCGCATAACAACCAGGAGAGGAGGGCAGAATGACTGAAAGAGACTTAGGACATTAAAGACATACCTACACTAAGCCACAGATTTTCTTCTTCTTCTTCTTATTTTTTATAATATTTTTCTTTCTTTCTTTTTTCATTTCTTCTTCCTCTATTTCCCCTCTGCCCCACTCCCTCTTTTTTGTGAGTAGAGAATACGGTATTGAGTCTTGTTTTGGCTGGTGCTGCATCATTTTCTTATGGTTTTA
>NW_006408548.1:22201876-22210652 GCF_000296735.1 Chrysochloris asiatica | reverse complement strand
GGTAGTTTCGAACCGCTGATCTTAAGGTTCGCAGCCCGATTCGTAACCACTACGCTACCAGAGCTCCTATTTATGGATGTAGTAGCTCAAAAAAGGGAACAAATCTTTACAGCTAGGATCACTCCTACCCCCTCGGTACACAGGGTTTACAGCGATGGGCAACTTAGACATTTGCTACCCAAAACTGTGGGGCCTATAAAGGCAAGAAGTCACTGAATTACAAGCTTTCAAGAAGGAGCCTAGTTCCAGACAGGGCGGGGGAAGGTAGAATCTCCACTGAACGATTTCCAATCTGTTGGGACCAGGCTGGCGAAAGAAAATGGGGATAAGAATCTTGTGGTACAATAGTGAATCATTGCCATCAGGACTGACTGTGAGGGGACGAAATATAGAGGTAGATGTTTTTTGACAAAAGGAGGAGAGTGATTGATTTTGCAGCCCAGGAGCGGAGATCTCTGGGACCATCAAGTGAGAAGAACGGAGAGCAGGTCACTATCCCGAGAGGCAGTGATGCCAGGGATGGAGACAGAGACAATGACATGGACAGATGGAGTGGCTGGGAACAGTGGACTCAGGGCAGGAGAAGGGCTGTGTGCTGGTGGCCAGGGGTTGGGCCTGTGTGGTGTACCTTTGGGTTGTTTGATGATGCATGGAAGGGATTGTGATCATTGCAATGAAACAAAATACGATAGGATGAGTGTAGAGCTGATGTTCTCCTATGAAACCTCACAATAAAAACTTAAAAAAAGTTCTCTCATGTAAACAATCACACAATTCACAATAAAAACAGTAAAAGAGATGAACAGAAAATTTTAAATAGCAATTTGAGTAATGTCAAGTACTATAATGAAACGCACAAAGAACTACAGTTAGGGGGGAAAAAGGTAAAATATGCTCAACATTTCTCATGTTGAAGAAATGAAGGGAAAAAATAAGCCTCAACTAGCATCATTGATTCATTCTATTGGCAAAAATTGAATGATGATGTAGAAAGCATTAAAAGAAGACCGAAATAATATAGAGTCACTGAACCAAAAAGAAATGGTAATGTTCAACCATTTTAAGAGTTAGCAAATGATCAAGAACCAATGGTAATGAAATCCAAATTTCACTGAAGGCATTGGTGAAACACAAGGCTCCAGAGATTGATGGCATACAAATTGAAATCTTTCAACAAACTGATAAAACACTGGAAGTACTCACTCATTTTTGCCCAGCTGATTGGAAGAGATCTATATTTATGCCCATGTGCATGTAAAACTTTGCTGAGGATCATTCAAAAACGACTGCAATAGCACATGGACATGGAATTACCAAAGATTCAAATTGGTGTCAGAAGAGGAAGTGGAACGAGGAATATCACTGCTGATAACAGATGGATCTTGTTTGAAAGCAGAAATTATCAGAAAGAAGTTTACTTGTACTATATTGATTAGACAAATGCTTTCAACTGTGCAAATCATATCAAGTTATGGATAACATTACCAAGAAAGAATATTCTAGAACACTTAATTTTACTTATGAGGAACCTGTACATAGACCAAGAGAAAGGCATTCATAAAGAACACAGGCATACTGAATGCTCTAAAATCAGGAAAGGAGTGTGCCAGGGTGGTATTCTTTCACCATACTTATTCAACAAGTATGCTGAGCAAATAACAAAAAACTGGATTATATGAAGAATATGGCATCAAGATTGGAGGAAAACTCATTAAAAATGTGAGATGGATTGCACAACAATGTAAAGAACAATCCTCATGACAGAACCTATAAATAACTTCATAGCAAATGAAGATAAAATTGAAGTTGTCAAAAACTTCACTTTGCTTGGATCAACCATCGACATTTGTGGAAGCAGCAGTTAAAAAATAAAATAATACGTTATGTTAAGCAAATTTGCTGCACAAAACCTCTTTAAAGTGTTCAAGAACAAAGATATTGGTTTGAAGACTAATGTGAGCCTGACTCAAGCCATGATATTTTCAGTTGCATCATATATATGCAAGTGCAATTTGGACAGTGAATAAGGAATACTATAGAAGAACTGATGCATTTGAGTTATGGTGCTGGAGAAGAATATTAAAATATCATCGATTGCTAGAAGAACCAATAAGTTCATGTTGGAAGAAGTACATCCAGACTGCTTCTTTGAAATCAAGATGGCGAGACTTTGTCTCTCAGACTTTGGACGCATTATCAGAAACAGCCACTCCCTGGAAGATGACATCAGGCTTGCTAAATTGTAGGGTTAACAACAATGACGAAGATTTATTGGAACCGTGGCAATGGACTCAAGTGTAACAATGATTATGGGGATACTGCAGGACCCAACAGTATTATGTGCTGCTGTTCATAGGGCTGTGATGGTTGAAGCTGACTAGAAGGTGCCTAACAACAACAATCTTTTCAGAAGCAGTTTGACACAATTTTCTCCCTTCAAATTGCTAGTGGGTTTGAATTGCTGACTTTTCAGTTAGCTGCTTAGCACTTTAATCACTGTGCCACCAGGGATCTTTCTCTTAAGGACAGCTGCCTCAAATTAGGAAAAATACTAAAAAGACCCCTGATTTCTTGTTTAAGAAAATTCATCTGGCAATGCTATAATTTTACTCATGGACATTGACTAGAATCTTATTAATACAACAATGACAAAAATCATTGGTTGAAATCAACTATTAGGAAGAAAGTTTTTAAAGCTTTTCCCATGGCATTAAAGATATTAATAGTGTCATCTTGACTTTGCTAAGATATTGAGTTGAGAAACCAGAAAACAGTTCACTTTGACTTAAAATGTCTGTAAATGCTGTCAGAAACATCCTACAGTGCCCACAAAGGGAACTGCATTGTGCTGATAAGAAATAGAAAGTAATTTCTTATATAATATATGAACTCTTTAAATTGATTTTTAAATCTACTCTTTCCAAATTGTCTATTTCATTAGTTTATCCGTATAGTCTCATTGACTAGAAAGTCCGCTGTGATCGCTAATGCATGTTAAGCACATAGCCCTGTTTTTTGTTTTGTTTTTTTCCTTATATGAAATCATGAGATTCTCCATTTATTTCAGATGCAAATGCTTTATCAGATGTCTAATTCTACACGGAAGCTTAGAAATGTTGCACTTTTTCACATTTAATAAGTATTTCCTGAAAAAGACTTTACTGTACATATTAGGTTTCTTTCTAAGACAAACAATTAATGCTTTAAATAATTTTTGTTGATAGAGAAAATATTAGTAAAAAACAACAACTAAGAGTTGTAGAAAGCAGGTAAATGATTAAAGAGAATAAAGGTAACATGACAAAGAAGCAATATGTAATTATGGAAATGTATCAAATGATCATATTCATATCTATTATATAAGTTGTGATATATGAAATAATTATGAAAATTTGAACTTATTCATAGGAGTCTTGGTGATGCGGTGGTTAAAGCATGTCCCTGCTAACCAAAAGGTCAGAAGTTCGAATTCATCAGCTTTTCTGTTGGAGAAAGGTATGGAGATCTGCTTCTGAAAGGATTTACAGTCTTATAAACCTTATGAGGTGATTCTACTCTATGCTGCAGGGCTGCTAAGAGTCAGAATTGACTTGATACAGTGGATTTGGGGTTGATCCTGTCCATGACAGAAATAAGGAACTTACTGTGTACATTTAATGCATTTATTTTTATGTGGCTAGTTTAATATTAAGAAACTACAAATATGTAGTATATATGTATTAAATCACTAACATTGACTTTTCTGAAAATATGACTAGCATAACTAAATGCTGCTGTTAGTTGCCACTGAATTGACTCCAATTCATAGCGACCTTACGTATAATAGAATAAACAGTTCCCTAGTCACTCATATTCCTCACTATCATGCCGTGTTTGCGCCTACTGCTGTAGCCATTGTGCCAACTGTTTCACTGAGGGTCTCCTTTTTGTTCCACTGACTCTCTAACACATATGATGCCCTTCTTCAACCTTTCTTCTCTCATGATGACAAGTCCAAAGTAAACAAGACTTCTAAGGAGCTTTCTGACTAGACTTCCTCCAAAATTGATTTGTTCAATTTCGTGGAAGTCCATGGTACACAGATGGTCTCTGACTTGCAATATCAATCCGTTCCAGTGACTCTATCGAAATTGGTTCTGACATAAGTTGAATACCGATTTTTAAATTTTTCAGTTTTCATATTATTGTCTTTTATTATCAGTATCTTTATAAATCTGCTCTTTGTCTTTGGGACCTGAAATGAGAATGATAATATCATCAAATTATATGCTTCAGTACTGTATGTATTTATTAATGATAAGATGTAGAAAAACAAAAATAAAAGCACAAAATGGTTCTTAGGTTCCTTGTAATTCAAATATGCCACAAGTCAAATCTTCTATAATACAGGTACCTCTACTCAATATTCTTTGCCAACACCTCAATTTGAATGTGTTAATTCTTCTTTGGCCTTCCTTTTTTATTGTCTTGTTTTCACATGTATATGAAATATTTGAAAAGACCATGGATTGTGAAAAGCACACCTTAATTGTGAAAGTGATATTACTGATTTTCAAAGTTTAGAAGAGGTTTTTTTTTTTTATAATTTTTACCACTGTGATATGTGATTTGATTTCTTGATTGCTGTTTCCATGAGCATTCAATCTTGATCCAAGTAGAACAAAATGGTGCATGAATATAATACCATGACAGCAACCATTTCTCATGTAGTATAAGTGATAAGGATAAAAGCAAAAACTCAAAAGTTATGCATGATTTAATGAAAATAGTTTATTTTTTCTAACTGAAAGACAAAATGTTTGCCTACCCCTATGCTAATACATGAAATAAAGATCACATCATATAACTAATTCAGCATTTCAAATACACGAAGAAGTTAATTGAAAGATGTTTGGAGGGTGAAATTAAATAAATAATAAATTCAATCTAAAAGAAGAAAGAAGAGTCTTTCCACTTCCACAGAACACATTCTACAAAACTATCAGAAAAAGGGTCTTTGCAGGATAAAATGCTCTTGAATATACCTGTCCTTTTCACTGCAGTCAAACACTATGAAGGAAGTGAGAGTTCCTCCTCCTTAGTGATTCCTAAAGTAATAGAGACTGAGGTGAAGCCTTGAAGACTATACCCACACCAGCATCCTGCAGTACTATAAATAGAGGTAGAAGAACTTTGTTACATGCGGTGCTGTGGCCTCCAAGTCTAGAGGAGGAGCACAGTTGATCATCCTTACTCTGCAATATGTGAATGTAACATGAGGCAGCTCCTCTCCCTCACATATGGAGATGGAATTGCAAAGACTTTGTGGAAAAGCCCTGCTGACTATGCCCTGCACCAAAGCAAGTGTTTGTGACTTTCCTTCACTATTCTAGACCTTACTATCCCTCTTCTGTCCTAAGCTAATGAATAACAAAGGGCAAATCACCTCACTGCCCCAATCAGACAGTAGAGAAAGCATCATGGAAATGAATGAGCTGAATAAAATAATGTTTAAATCAATACACAGAGTCCTGGGGTGGGGCTGGACTGCAAGGTCGGTTTGAAATGCAAAGTCAGTGGTTCAAGCTCACCAGTCACTCCTCAGAAATGCTATACAGGATCCTATGGGTTGGAACTGACTAAGTGGCTCTTAACAAGTTAGTATACAAGCCCTGAGCACATCATGGAGAAATTTAGGAATGAATCAGCATAGCAAAAGCCTAGGGATCTGCATAATGGTTCTGAATACTGTCCTTGTTTCAAATTAGTCTCTGGTGGAAGGAACACTGGTAGCATAGTGAGTTATGAGTTGGATTACTAACCACAAGGTCAGCAGATTGAATCTATCAGATTTGCCTTTTGTAGCACACAAGTGGGATGGATTAATAGTACTGCAAAGGTTTTGAGAATTAAATTGATATTTGAGCTAAAGCCTACAAAAAACGACCAAGACATATATTCTGAACCTCAAAATACATTATTTGCACTCTAAAACAAAAGATTTAACTGAGAACCAGAGTTTCATGACATAATACTAAAAATATCCAGGATTTAATGCACAATGGTTTATTATTTCTAAAATTGGAAAAACCTGTAACTACATTGAGAAATAATAATTAAAAGATGCCAATACCAAGATTACACAGATGTTGGAATTATCTGACAACAATGTAAGAGCAGCTTCCAGCTACCATAAACATGCTCTACCAAGCAATTGCAGAGATTTTTAGAAAAAAATAATAAAGGAAAAGTTGTAGATTCAGCATTGAAAAAGAAATTCAGAAAGTTTTCAGAAATGCATAAAGAACAACAAGAAGGGTAAATATTTGGGTAAATATAATAGACTATTCTCTTCAGTGTTAAAAATTACACTTGATTAATGAAAGCAAAAATTATAACATTATCTGAACACTGTACAGTTTTCAATAAATGTAAAGGTAATATTCTAGACAATTATACAATCAAGTGACTGTTATGGTTAAAATTATGTCCAACTTGGCAAAGTAATGATTCCCAGTGGTTTGCCAGACACTGGATTAGGTGTTATTTCACATCATGGTGGTGGTGGTGGTGCTATGGAGTTGGTTCTGACTCATAGCAACACTGCATAGGGTTTCTAGGGTTGTAAATCTTTATGGGAACAAAAAGTCTCGTCTTTCTCCCATGGAATGGCTGGTAGTTTTTGAACTTCTGACCTTGACGTTAGCAGCCAGACTCATAGCCACTATGATGCCAGAGTTCCTATTTCACAACATACATAACATAATCAGTTTCCATGGTGTGATCTCATGTGATCACTCAATTAATTGAAAGAGGAGTTTTTTGAGGATGAGGCCTGGCTCCAGTATGTAAATGAACTTTCTAGTTAAGCTCTCTCTCTTGATCCAGGTCTTCTCATTGCCTTATCTCAGATTCCTGGGACTTAAGCCTGCAGAAGTCTCAAGTACATTGTCTGACCTGTAAATTTTTTGTTAGTCTTTGTTATCCTGTAGACCAGTAGATGTCTCTAGTCTACCACCTGATCTGCAGGTTTTAGATTGGCCAGCTCCCACAGATATGTAACCATTTCTTTGAAGCAAATCTATTTATGCAAGGGATGGGAAAAACATCATGAAAAATAGTCCATAATCTTTCAATTCCTTTTTTTTTTTTCCTTCCCTTTTGAAGCCCCCTTGTATATACATCCCACGATCTTTGTTCCTCTAGAAAAATAAGACTAATATGAGGAGGAAGGAAAAGGTACTTAAAGGGTGGTAAGGTTTTTTAAATTCTACTTAAAAGTCACAAAATACTCAAAGCAGACTGTGACAACATGAGAATTATATTGCAACTCTTAGAGAACTCATTAAAATTCTACACAGAGATAAATAAAAACATTAAAAGTAAATTAAAACTGAAAGCTAAAAAATTGCACAAGAAGGCAAGGAAAGAGAGAAATGGAAAACAAGAAGCTGAAACAATAAAACCAATAGATACCTGAAGATACCTGTACTTAACTACAAAGTAAGCTAATATTTTATTTAAAAAACAACTTTCTAATATCAAAATTTCTAAGTAGGTTTTTTTCACTGGCAAATCCTCTAAAACACTTGAGGAAGAAGTAAAACAACAACAACAAAAACAACAACAACAACAATAACAAGTGACCCCATAGGACAGAGTACAACTGCTCTGTGGTGATTCTGAAGCTATAAATCTTACAGGGAGCAGACAGCCTCATCTTTCCACAGCAGAGCATGTGGTAGGTTTGAATAATTGATTTTGCAGTTAGAAGCCCAAATGCTTAACCCATTGTACCCAGACAAAGACAATACCAAAAATTAAAACAAATAGTACAGACTAATATTCTGTATGATCATTGGCACAATCAATTCAATGCAATATTAACAATTCAAATAAAGCAATGTATGAAAAAAATAGGACTTAATGATCAAGGACTTAAGAATGCAAGGCTGACTTCACACTTCAAAATCAACCATCCTACAGAATCAATAATCTAAAGAAGACAACATGATCGTATCAATTCATTCTAGGAAGAAGCATTTGACAAAATTCAATACTCATTCACGATGAAAAGTAATGTATAGGACAGTCTTGTGTACTTCAAGAAGTTCTATGAAGGTAACCCGTTTTGTTGTTTGTTTGTTTGTTTTAAATGAGACTAAGATACACTTATCTTCAATAAAAACAGTAGATTCTGAGGGCACCTATTGGAAACGTTAAATTAAAGACAGAGAGGTCAGTTCAGAGAATATAGTGACTGTGTTTTGGAACTCCAAACGGGTTACCTTCATAGAGTTTCTTGACGTACACAGGACTGTCCTATAAGAAAGCTTATCCCAACCACTCTGATGTTATTGGTAAGTGCCGCTGAGTCGGTTACAACTCATAGCGACCTTGTACAAGGTTTCTGAGGAGTAGCTGGTGAGTTTGAACTGCTGACCTTGCATTCAAACCAACTTTGCAACCGAATGCTTATCCTATAGCATCATAGCAAGACTCCATTTTCCTTACAGCTGTTATTCCGCTTTCAAACTTCTTTATTCTCCAAACTCAAAGAACACATAAAAATAACATAATTTGAGTCCCCTGACGATGCCAAAACTGCTATTTGGATGTGGTATAAATTGAATTGTTGTTGTTGTTGAGTGCCGTGGAATTAGTTCCAACTCATAGCGACCCTGTACAGGGTTTCCGAGGCTGTAAATCTTTACGGGAGCAGAAAGTCTCATCTTTCTCCCGCGGAACAGCTGGTAGTTTCAAACTGCTGACCTTGCGGCTTGAAGCCTGATTTGTA
>NW_006408548.1:22184729-22193302 GCF_000296735.1 Chrysochloris asiatica | reverse complement strand
TCTAGGAGCGGCGGTCCCTAGGACCATCAAGGGAGAAGAGCAGAGAGCGGGACTCTACCCAGAGAAGCACTGGTGCCTGAAATGGAGCCAGAGATGATGACGTGGAGCAATGGAGCAGCTGGAGACTTTAGATCCAGAGAGTGAGAGTGACTGTGTGCTGAAGACCTGGGGGGTACAGGGGGAAGGGTTGCAATGAGGGGATTGTAACCATGGCAATGAGATGATATATGATAGAATGAATGTAAAACCAATGTTCTCCCATGTAAACTAACACATAATTCACAATAAAACATAAAAATAAATAAATAAATAAATAAATCACCCATTAAAAAGAAAACAAAGAACATCACAGTTAATAAAGAATTGGAAAACTTATGGACTTAAAAATCATAAATAAAAACAGAATGGCTGATCAATAGACCCTTTTAGAAAGATACGGTGCCCTAATAATAACCATAAAATCATAATGAATTTTACTACCTGTAATTACAAATGGTTATCCTTCAGAAGTGCCATAAAGAGAGTAAAACAAAAGGCACAAAAGGAGATTTTTGTTGACAATGCATTAATCCATAGAGTAACATAAAACCTATAGATATCATAAACAAAAAGAGAAAAAGAGGAAGATTTGTCAAAATGCTTTGAATAAGCATCTCAAAAAGTAAAAGCAACAACAAAGAAAGAGACAAATTGTCATCATATTTGTAAAGCAATATTCAACCTTCTTTGTAATGTAAATTAAAGGAAAATTTAAATTAAAATTGCAAGGATATTTCTTCCCACTCACCAAATAATCAAAAATCCAGAGTTGGCTAAATCTAACTATTGGTAAATTGAAAAGAGGAGCCCTCATACTGTTATAGCTGAACATATCCTACAAACCAGTCAGTCATTTCTGAGCTATAGAGCCCATGAAAGCTTTAGCAAAGGTATAAACTGCAAAATGTGCATGGAAGTTTGTAGTAGATTTATTAACAAAGCAAACCCTCGACACAACCGAAAAGTACAGCTGCCTTAGAATAGCTTGATGAATTGTGGTATAGTCACAGTGAATACCTGCAGGAAAAGAAACTAACTGCAGCAACACATCAACATAGAAAGATCTTAAAAACATTATATGGAGTGAAAACGAAAAGTAACAAAAGAATGAATACAAAATTTTACATTTATAGGAGGATCAAACCAAAGAGGCAAACCTGTGTAAAATCTTAGAGATATGTGCATACGATATAAAGCAATAAACAAAAGAAGATTCAATATGATAGTTACATGGGGAAAAGGTAAGGGGTTTACAATCAAAAGGGAAACACAAAAGACTTCAAAGATATCGTATTGTATTTCTTAAACTACAGAACAGATATACAGGTGTTCTTTTTATTGTCATCCTTTATGCTGTTACATTATATGTAATTGTTATTAATGATATGCTGCAGAGAAACTTTCAGACATAATTAGTGAATAGGTAGACATTGAAATATCATATTTTACGTATTTTTACTCTTATACCAAATTTAGTAACTCATACAAATTGTTAACGTATCATTTGGGGCAGTTTAGGGCTTAAATCATTACAGCTAAGAATTTACTGAGACCTTTCTGCATTTTCCCAGTACCTATTTGCATTCTAGATTCCTATTTGAATTGTAAACATTGATCCAGTACATTTTTTGCATTCATTACATGTCCAGTGCATGCATGCTCCATCTCAGCCTCCCAAACACGCACATGATGTGTATGTAGTATATAAACACATTTTGTTTTAATTCACTTCTTTTTTCATCAGACATTACAGGCTCTCTCTGGAGATGAAGTCAAGCGTTGCTATGTTCAGATGAATTTTCTGGCCCAAGGAGATAATTTTGCGCACAGTCAATAGCAATATCCCAGAAGTGAACCAGAAAACTCAACCAGTGAAACAAAATTCAATAGCAATATCAGAGCAGCAAACTCCTTAACCACAGAGGGTATGTTTTCCAAAGAACTCACCAGTAAATGCAAATGGAGCACGTAATACCTACATTTGATCAAAACAGATTGTGCTACATTGCCACATAAGGTTGCAACAGAAAAAATAACTCTTCCTTTATAATTCCCAAGGGATTGCTATTGCTTGGGTTTATCGAAAGTCAATCTATGTTAATGGATTGCACAGAGCGGTACATCAAACCTGAGGTGAAGTTGTCACTTTATTGAGAAATCATTAAATTATTACACCATTTAATGATGCGTGAAAGCAAAACGTAATTCTGAAGAAACACATTTGGGATATAAGGAGTGTGTTTTATTAATGCAAAATGGTGCATGTATGTAAGTTCTCCAAACACAGCATGGCCATCTGTGCAAACCTAAAACTGAAAGGAAATGATAAAAGGAGACTAATTAAAACACGACTTCCTTCACATTTCATTATATCATAGTATAGTACACCACCCGAGGCCTTGAGACCTCTGAGCCAAACACTGCAGGCTCAACCTTCATGCTGTTTAAATTGACTTTATATTCAAAACAACGTCTCTAAGCGTTTTCAAATTTTTATTAAAAAGATAATATAGGAATGATGCTCTTACGAAAACAACTGTTTGGACACACATTGGTCCATATACATAAGTACAGCAATTCAAGGGTATGTTGTGTTGTTGTTAAGTG
Source organism: Chrysochloris asiatica (assembly GCF_000296735.1). NCBI lineage: Eukaryota > Metazoa > Chordata > Mammalia > Afrosoricida > Chrysochloridae > Chrysochloris > Chrysochloris asiatica. Next base: position 22,190,656 of record NW_006408548.1, on the reverse strand, counting down.
CTGTTGAGTCAGTTCTGACCCACAACAACCCTGTATACAGTTTCCAAGGAGAACCACTTAACCTTGCAGTTGAAACCTTGCTTGAACCATTGACCTTGCAGTTCAAATGACTTTGCAGTCTGATGCATTAGCCCACAGTGCCACACCAGTCATTAACATACAGTATTAATAATACATAAAATTATCTTCTTTAAAATGAAAGATATACCTATGGACAGGTGTACATATTCATATGTTTTTGTTAGCAAGCTCCGTCTAGTCGATTCAGACTCAGAGTGACCCTGTATAAGGTTTCTGAGAAGACACTGGTGGGTTTGAACCACAGAACTTGCAGTTACCATTCCGGTCTTTATCCTATAGCATAACACCACCAGGATTCCATATATGCATGTATTATATCTATATATGTATACATTCATACACATATATGTGAGTATCTCACTTGATCTTATATATATATATATATTCTGATCATATGTATAACTACATATAGTTATATATATACATGCATGCATGTATATCAAGTTTTGGTGGGTGCTGTATGCATAAGTACTGCACTGTAACCATAAGGTAGATGGTTCAAACCTACTAGGCACTCCTCGGAAACCATATATAGGGTTGCTATGAATCAGAATTGACTTGATGTCACTTAACCACAACAACAACATGCATGTATATTGTTATAGATACATATGCATAGAAGTAACTGTAGCCTAGATATTCTTTTAAGGACTTGATGCTGAGTGGTGGGGAAGCTGCATAGAACTGAAATAACATTAAAATGACCCCACCTGCTTATATTCTCAGTGTGGGATTTTCGGTTTGTGCAAAATACTAACAGTGGATGTAAATGAAATAGCGTATCTTAATATTTGAATAAATAATTTAGAAGGTTTAAGGAAAAAGAACAGAAATTGTTCTAAAACTCCCAGCTGAGAAGACTGTTTTTACACCATATGGAAATGGTGGGGAGATGCTGAATTGCTTCTTTTGCACCATAATGATGATTGTAACTAGAATATGATAATATGGCATTTCAAACAAAATCACTTCAGTTGAAAATGCTGTGTATAAATGTGCTTTAGGAATTTAATATATTCAGATTTTAAGACATCAACAAAGATTACCATATTAATGAAATAGTGACCTATTGTCTAAATGAAAATTTCAAAGTTTATATATACATATAGCAGGTCATTTACAAAAGTAATCTTGTAATATTACAACTTCTATCTTCTTCCAATGTTTAAAGAATTCATACACCAATGGAAAACAAGAGGAACTTGAGACCCATATGAAGCTTTATGTTTTCTGTGAAGCTTGCATCTCATACAAGTATCACATCCTTTCTCATGTATAGCATTTATTGCCAGAAATATTTTGCCCTTGAATAAGCACTCTTCCTTATTGACTGTCTTGTTATATGACATTTTGCATTTACCACAATAGTAAAAAATCTACTACGAGATTATTTTGCACATTAATAATTTGCATCTGGCATTATTGAATACAGAGGTGCAAGGTGAGAATAATACTGGTTATTCCTGGGCCATAATTCCCAGCGGGTTGGCAGTTATATGATTATGTATTCTGGTAGTTCTGTAATAATGTGGTCATTCTCCATTTTCTGATCTAATATGGGCATCCTCCATTTTCACATAACATCAATTTATAGCATAATGACCTGGTCTTTGAAACCTAACCATGTCAATAAATGATGAGTGGATCTTTTTCATATTCTCAAATTCATCTCATGTTTTTGCTTTGTCTTTAAACATAAGAAACCCAGGATAGAGAGTGCTATAAGAAACAGAACATCCAACCATAATTGATGAGTCGATGTATTTTATATTCATTCACTCAACAAATAAGGCTGACTTAAATATTTCATATTGTTTAATAATAAAAAAAGGTATAGCATTAGGTGGTCTCAGGGTTGTTTCGGTGGCTTTAAAACACATGACTGTTCCATGCTCTTTTGCTTTAATTCCTCAGCTTGTTAACATTACTTTTACTCATGGTTTCAAAATGACTGCAGAAATTCAAACAATAAATCTTCACAGTGCAAAATTTAAGGAAAAAACAGGAGTGAGGAAGAGAGAGACAGAGAGAGTTTGAAAGAGGACAAATACATCTTGCTTATTCCTATGTCTTATTCAATAGGATAATATTTTCAATGAACACTCTAGCCCCTCATATTTCTTTGACTAAAGTAGATCACAGCCTCTATCCAAGGTCAAATGGAACTGTAAATGTATATAGCTAGCTTTTGAAGTTTTTCCTGGGGAATGTAAACTTTGTGAAACAGAAAATGAGAGTGAAAAATGTCTAGTATGTAGGATATCAACAGAATCCACTTTAAAGCTGGACAAGACTATGAATTACCTGAGAACTTCAGTTGGGTTATATATAACTTATGTTTCCAGCACAGTAGGCAGTAGAGTGTTAGCACCACTGATACAATTCTCTAGAGGGCACTGTTGCTAATGTTGTTGTGTGCCATCGAGTTAGTTCTGACTCACAGAGAGAACTGTGTATATAGGGTTTCAAAGACTATAAAACTTTATGGGATCAAGAAGCCTCATCTTTCTCTTACACCGTGGCTGGTGATTTTGAACTGCTGACCTTGGGGTTAGTACCCAGTGCATAATCCACTATATTAAGGCAAAACAGAGAGTTATAGATAGTTATTGGTTCTTAGACAGAGGGCTTTTGGTTGTGTTTTTGTTTTGTTTTTTTCAACTCACACACTACCTGCAAGTTATTACCATTTTTCAAAAAGTGTGGATGATTAAGGTAATGATATGGGTTGAATTGCCTTTCCCCAAAATATGTGTCAACTTGGCTAGATTATGACTCTTAGTATTATGTAACTATCTTCCATTTTGTGGTCTGATATGATTATCCTATATTTTGTAAATCCTAATTTATGTGATTTCAGTGAGGCAGGATTAGAGACAATTATGTTGTTGAGGCAAGATACAATCTAGAGATTAGGCTGTATCCTGAGTCAATATGTTTTATGATAGAAAGAAATTAGACATAAAAATTGAGATATAAGAAAAAAGTACAGGAGAGATCATAGGGAGCTGACTACCATCTAGAAATAAGAGCTTTGAGGAGAGCAGTGGGTTGGTGTGCTGAGAACCTTTTAGATCCAGCAGAAGACTGATGCCAAGACACATGTAGATCATTAAGGAAAACTGGGCCCCCAAATGTTGAAAGGATACAAGGAACTTTTCTCAGAGCTAAATCAGCTTTCCCTAGAGCTGGCACCCTGAATTCTAACTTCTAGCCTTAGAAACTGAAAGATAATAATGTTCTGCTTGTTATAGCCATTCACTTGTGGTATTTCTGTTTTATGTCACCAAGTCAGTTGCATGTCACCAAGTCAGTTCCAACTCATAGTGACACTGTAGAGGTTTTCCAAGACTGTAAATCTTTATGGGAGCAGAAAGCCTCAACTTTCTTCTGTAGAGTGACTGGTAGATTCGAACTACTGACCTTGCAGTGAGCAGCCCAGCTCAAAATCCACCGTGCTACCAGGGCTCCTTTCTATCATGGTTTCACTAGATAACTAAGACAGGTAACTTCTATCACCTGCCTTAGCTATCTAGTGCTACTATATAGGCCTGGCCAGCTGTCCCAACAGACAGAAAAGTAAGAGATGTCGGGGTCATAGATGGCAGTTATCTTGCATATCTATAGAACATGCACTGTAAGGGGGTAGGGAGTGAGTTCATGAAATGCCACCATCTCATGAATAACTGGAGTACTGAAATACTTCATACATTAAAGAAGATGGTTGATCATTAAAGAACTGTTAAAAGCAAACTATATAAGTATTTGAAATTAGCAAGGTGGTGGTCTGGGTGGTATGTCTTGGAGTCAGATCCAACTCATAGTCACTTTGAATAAGGTTTCTGAAGTTGCAAATCTTTAAGGGAGCAGAAAGCTTCACGTTTCTCCGACAAACAGCTTATAGTTTCAAACTGCTTACCTTGAGGTTAGCAGCCTGACTCGTAACCACTACACTACCAGAGCTCCTTTGAAATTAACATGTTATTGTTGTTGTTATGTGCCGTGGAGTCAGTTCCGACTCATAGCGACCATGCACAGGGTTTCCGAGGCTGCAAATCTTTACGGGAGCAGAGAGCCTCATCTTTTGCCCAAGGAACAACTGGTAGTTTCAAACTGCTGACCCTGAGGTTAGCAGCCCGATTAATAACCACTATGCTACCAGAATTTCTTTTGAAATTACTATAAACAGACACAAATGGTTGAAAATTCTCATGAAGTACTAGGGCAGAGGGAGTCAGGGTTCCCTTTTGAAGGCACCTAAATGAAATAAGAAAGAGGATGTGATGAAGAGTATAGAAAGAACTTGATTTTTATCAACCCACTAAGTCTATTTTTCCATTTCCATATCTATAAAACAAGAATTCTAATAACACCCATCTGATACAGTTGTGAGGATGAAATTAGGTAACACATGCAAGATGCACTGAATATTCACATTGTTGACATACTAAATATTTAAAGCTTGTTGGCATCTGTTCTCACCATTGAAAACACCAACCCACAAATACAAAAGGGTTTGGTGAACCTTCATGAAGAAACTTAATATTACAATATCATTGTATATTATTTATTTTTAAATAATGCATATTTAAATCAGATGTTCAGTACACTATGCACATGCTTACATACCCAGAGTTAACTGGGTTATTTTAAAACTTTTTATGGACTTCAGAGAGTCCCCACCTTAAAAGGACCCTTTTAACTATTTTTAAACATGTCAGCTGACAATTGTTGGCAAACAGCACCACATGTGAAATGGTGCCTGGTTTAAGTTTCCTCATTTTTCAAGATGTCACATGTTATAATAGAACAGTAAAATCACTAATCATTCAAAGATCCTTCATGTATTAATTAATATACTGGAAGCTATATTGTAATACTGAAGGATGACAAGTTAGACAAGTAATTCTCTTATGAGTAGGAAAGAGGCCTGTAAAATGCACAAGACATTTGGCTCTTCATTCAAATGCAATTTCAGAGTCTTTTGAAGTTTGCCTTTCACTAGTTAAAAATATAGTGCAGAAAGAAACATGCTGAATTTGTAGCATATGTTTCTTTTTATGTTCAAAGAGTAATGGTAAAGGGCTCAACATATTGTGGACTATTAATCTTCAGCTAGTTGACCTGGATAAAAACCATAATATAAGAAGTATTGGATATTAAAGAGTATGATTTATAGTTTATATATATATATTTTCCTTTCATTACCTAGGGTGGCACTGTCCGTGGGAGAAAGATGAGACTTTTGGCTCCCATGGAGATTTAAAAAGTCTCAGAAGCCCTACACAGAGTCACTCTGGGTTCAAACCAACTTGACAACACTTGACAACAACATAACAACTTTATACTTGATGTTACCTGCTGTCGAGTTGTTTCAGACACTTAACAACCCTGTATGACTCCCTTAAAGTGATTGGAGTTGGGTCTCTATTGATTACCATGCGGTTAGCTGTCCATTGCTTATACTATAGCACCACATCGGGACCTGCAGAGTGTTGCTAACAGTTGGAACAGACTTGATAGCACCTGACAGCAGCAAAGTGGTTAAGCATCTGCCTACTAGAAAATAGGTTGGTGATGTGAACCCACTCAGAGCTACCTTGAAGGATAGGCCTAGCCAGCTGTTTCCAAAAGGTAAAGAGAAAACACTGTGCAGCACAGTTCTAACCTGGCTATTTGGGGTCACCATGAATTGGAATTGGCTCCATGGGAACTAGCAATAACAAGAATAGTCATATGCATACAACTTATTAAGTGCAGTCAAGTTGGTCCCTAGACTCTGTATAGGGTTTCCCAGGAGCAGCCAGTGGGTTTGAACCACCGACTTTGCAGTTACCAGTCCAGTG
>NW_006408548.1:22182250-22183725 GCF_000296735.1 Chrysochloris asiatica | reverse complement strand
CTGTAAAGAATTGTTCCCTCTTTTGAGCTACTGCATCCATAGGTGTAGGTGACCATCAACATTTGAAAGCCATATCATATTACCCAGAAAAATTACTCCCTTCAAAACAGTATATTTATCTGGGTTGAGGAGAAATGTATGTTGACAAAATAAAAACTATTCATTATGAACACTGTATCACCAAAGGTCACCTCTTGGGAAAACTGGACACAGTTTTCTCTCAGTAAGCATAAAATTTAGCATGCCTCATATTTTAAACATCTCAAAAATATTTACTATGTTCTAAGAACCATAGTATTATATTTCTAGCATAAATATACTACTGCATACAGAAATAGGAGCTCTGGTAGTATAGTGGTTATGAATCAGGCTGTGAAAATTAAGGTCAGCAGTTCAAAAATACCAGGTGTTCTGCAGGAGACAGATGAGGCTTTCTGCTCCTATAAGATTTACAGCCTCGGAAACCCTGTACAATGTTGCTATGAGTCGGAACCAACACCATGGCACAAAACCACCACCACCATATATAGCAATGGGGTCTTGGTGTGGCTCTATGGGTTAATGAGCTGGACTGCAAAGTTGGTTTGAACCTCAAGGTTGGCAGATCAATCTCACCAGTTGCTCCTCAGAAATCCTATACAGGGTTGCTATGGGTTGGAACCTACTCAACGGTGCTTAACAACAACAACATCCAATATGTACCAAATAGGCATGGATATAGAGTGTTCACTGTACCAGAAGGCAATGGTTGATGTGCAAGCATTTAAAGAGGTAGCGTATGATCAAGTGCCAATGATATTGAAGGAATAAGTCCAAGGTGCATTGAAGGAATTGGCAAGAACATGGCACCAGGATGATGGAAAAAAAAATTAAATCTTTCAAGAAAGTGAGGCGGCACAGGAGGCACTCATTCACCTATGCTAAGAAATTTGGAAGACAACTATCTGGCTGAATGATTGCAAGAAATCTGTATTTGTGCCCATTCCAAAGAGAGGTGACCCAATGGAATGCAGAAATCATCGGACAGTATCTTTGATATCCCATGTGAGTAAAGTTTTACTAAAGGTAATACTAATATGGCTTCAAGCATACATTGACAGAGAACTTCCAGAAGTTCAAGCCAGATTCAGAAGAGGCCATGGAATGAGGGATATCATTGCTGATGTCCAATGAATTTTGACTGAAAGCAGACAATAAATACCAGAAAGATATTTACCTGTGTTTTATTGACTATGCAAAGGCTTTTGATTGTGGGATCATGAAAAGCTATGGACAAAATTGTGAAGTATGAGTATTCTGGAACACTTAATTGTGCTCATGAAGAATCTGTACATGGACCAAGAGGCAGGTGTTTGAACAGAACATGGAAACACTGAATGGTTTAAAATTAAGGAAGGTGTGCGACAGGGTTATATTCTTCACCATACTTATTCAACCTGTATGCTGAGCAAATAATCCAAGAAGCTGGGTTATAT
>NW_006408548.1:22171148-22181180 GCF_000296735.1 Chrysochloris asiatica | reverse complement strand
TGTATTGTTTCCTCCATCTTGAAAGCACACCATTGTAACTTCTAGTTCTACCTTTCCTCCTCTTCTTTTGAGTTTGATCCTCTTTTTCCCCTCTAATAAGTATTTTTTTATTACACTTAACCTACAGGGGTAATCTGAAATACTCTCCACATATCCACGTCCTTAATTTACTAAAATTTTCCAAGTTCTTTTAACATGTAAATTAGTATATTCCTGGGACCTCAAGACTCAGGATCAAGACTGGATGTCTAGAGGAGGGGGGATGTTATTCTATGCACCAAACCTAACATCTTCTTTCAGGAAGTAATATGTACTGTGAATAAAAATGTAATGGGGTACAGGAGTGTGAACAATTTGATAGAGAGAGACTGACAATTTTATCATTTTATTGCATGTACTCAGAGAAAGCACTGAGATATGAGCGTTGAGATGTAAATGATGAAAAGGAGGAAAACAAGATACTTCTAGGAAGAAGGAACATCTAGTGAAAAGGCCCAGCATGTGTAGTCAACTTGATGTGTCTTAACCCACTGCCGTAAATTCAATTCCAATGGTTGCAACCCTACAGGACATAGTAGAACTGCGCCATAGGTTTTTTGAGACTACAAATCTTTTTGAGAACGGACAGCATCATCTTTCTCCATCAGAGCAGCTGTTGGGTTGGAGCCACCTACTTTTCGGTTAGCAGCTCAACACTTAACCCACTGTGCCATCAGGACTCCAATGAGGTGTTTGATGTCAGAAAAAGGTCATGGTTGGAATTTAGAGTGAGAATGGGAGGAGACACGGTCGGGAGGAAGCCTGTGCCCTGACTAGGTAGGTCTGTAGAGATCAGAGCAAAAGGCTTGAATTATATACTAATTAGAAGAAAACCAAAGGAAATTTTTAAGCAAAAGAAAGGTATGACATGTTTCATCTCTTAGCAGATTATTTTTGCTCTTTTTTAAAGAGTAAACTGTAGAGTGTCAAACTAGTGGCAGTAATAGGCACTGAGGGGAGTAGTACAGGTAGGTAGGTGCTTGCTGGTGAGGCCTTGAAGTGTGGTTTTCATGAGGAAGATGATGAGAAATTGTTAGTATTTTTTAGCTACATAACAATAAATAATACCATGATAAATGGAGAAGAGGTTGAAATTGTCAACAACTTCATTTTACTTGCATCAATCAACACTCTGCAAGCACCTGTCAGAAATCAAACACTATATTGCATTAGGCCAATCTGCTGCACAAGATGTCTTTAAAGCGTTCAAGAGCAAAGATATCGTTATAATAACTAAGGTGCACCTAATGCAAGCTATAGTATTTTCAGTAACCTCATATGCACATGAAACTTGAACAATGAATAAGGAAGACTACAGAATTGAATCACTGGAATTATGGTGTTGTAGAAGAAGATTAAAAGTCCCATGGAAGACTGCCAGAAGAACAAACAAATCTGTGTTGGAAGAAGTACAGACAGAATGCTCTTTATAAAGCCAGAAAAACAAGAATTCTCTCATACTTTGTACATGTTTTCAGGGGGGACTAGTCCTTGGAGAAAGATATCATGCTTGCTAAAGTGGTGGGTCAGTGAAAAATACAAAGACCCTGAACGAGATGGATTGGCAAAGTGGCAGCAGCAATGAGTACAAGTATTAACAGTAAATATGAGGATGACACAATATTGGGCAGTGTTTTGATCTCTTGTATACAGGGTCACTATGAATCAGAATCTTAACTACAATAATTTTAGATTTTGTCATTTTAGTTGCTGTTGTTGTTGTTAGGTGCCTTCTAGTCAGTACCGACTCATAGCGACCTTATGCACAGCAGAACAAAATACTGCCCGATCTTGGGCCAGCCTCTCTATTGTTGCCACACTTGAGCCCATTGATACTGCCACTTCGCCAATCCATCTTGCTGGGGGTCTTCCTCTTTTTCTTTGACCCTACACCTTACCAAACATGATATCCTTCTCCAGCAACTGGTCACTCCTGACAATATGTACAAAGTATGAGAGACGAAGTTTGACCATCCTGGCCTCCAAGGAGCATTCTGGCTGCACTTCTTCCAATACAAAACTGTTTGTTCACATGGTGTCATAGTCTGGCTCATTAACCCACAGCACCACACCAGTTAGCTGTGGTTATTTAGTGGACTCATGGTGAAGAAATGTGTTAAAAAGTGGAAATATTCCATAAGGTTTTGGGACTGTAATGTATATAAAAGAATTTCATCTGCACTTTTCTTCTGTGGCACCTCTGTTGTTAAGTGCCATAAAGTTGGTTCCGACACATAGTGATACTATGTAGGGTTTCTAAGGAGCGGCTAAAGAGTTTGAACTACTGATTTTGCAGTTCAAATGGACTTTGCAGCCCAGGGTATTATACATAGCCAGGTGGGTTTAAATTGCAAGATTTATGTTAGTAACTGTTAGAGAACATCTTGCACTACGTGGGCTCTTGTCATATTTTAGAAATGGCTACCAAAAAAAGACCAATAAACAACATTCTTATCAACAGAGAAAAGATTGAAGTTGTCAAGGACTTCATTCTTCTTGGATCAACTATCAACACTCGCAGAAGCAGCAGTCAAGAGATCAGACGACGTATTGCATTAGGCAAATCTGCTGCACAGGAACTTTTTTAAGTGTTGAAGAGCAAAGATGTCAGCTTGAGGACTAAGGTGCGCCTGACCCAAGCCATGGTATTTTCAATTACCTCATATAGATGCGAAAGCTGGTCAGTGAATAAGGAAGATCATAGAAGAATTGATGCCTTTAAATTGTGGTGTTGGAGGAGAATACTAAAAGTGCCACGGACTGCCAAAAGAACCAATAGATCTGTTTTGGAAGAAGTGCGGCCAGAGTGCTGCTTGGAGGCCAGGATGGCTAAACTTCGTCTATCATACTTTGGACATATTGTCAGAAGGGAACAACCACTAGAGAAGGATATCATGCTTGGTAAGATGGAGGGTCAGATAAAAAGAGGAAGACCCCCAACGAGATGGATTGGCCAGGTGGCATCATTATTGGACTCAAGTGTGGCAGTGGTAGTGAGGTTGACCCATGATTGGACATTGTTTTGTTCCGCTGTGCATGGGGTCGCTATGAGTTGGTTCCGACTCGATGGCACCTGACAACAACAGCAACCAAAAAAAGACTCCCATTTCAACTTCTACTCTAGGTAAAATGCAAACTCTATAATCACCAAATGACACTGCCTACTATCTATACACATAGCAGCATGAGTATTTTAATACTGTTTTCTTGTTAATGTGACCAAGAACTTGCTTTGACTGATATTTATTTAACTGTGTTGACCAAATGTTTATTTGAATTGATTGAATTGATTTGTTATTTTAGCAGTGTTCAAATAACTATCACCATCTCTAGGGTATGTTGTAAGTTTATATTCCTCTAAACTGAATTGCCTTGTAATTGTCTAAGTTGATACCATTTCTCAGTTACAATGGGAAAAGTCTCCACATAAATTGTATACATGGTCATTTGGTGTTGAATTGATTTTGTAACCAAAACTGTATTTGCTTAGCCGTCCTTAGTCAATGTTTGCTTTGCTCCCTCACTTTGCTGCTCCTGCCTGTACATGATAATGCTGAGCTCTGGCCAACATCTTGCTCACAGTTATTAGCAGAGTTGTGGAATGTGCCTGTCAGATTTTAAGTAGGTGTTTTATGTTTATGATTTCTTTTCCTTAGCAAATGTTTGTGTCTGGAAATTTTGCTTGCAGTATACAAAGAAACACTGTACTCCTGAGCCAGCGGGGAAAAAGCATGGCCTGTGTTTGTCATTGCCTTGTTATGCATCCAGAGAAACACATTTATGTCATTGATTCAATTTATTCACTCAAGTTCATATGAAGGATATCATAACACAAATTGGCTTTAAAAACTAAGGAATAAAATATTGTGTTAAAAACTGGTATTTGGGTTTCAGCAGTTAAATTTTATGAAACTAAAGAATTCAGATTCTGAGACTTTGGAATTTATGTACACAGTGGAATGAAAGAGTGAATCTACGCTTGAAAGGAAATGTTTTCTTGACATTTCTTTTTAAAACAAATGAATACTAGAGGTTGTTTTTAGAGACAAAATTCAATAACTCTAAAAACATTTTTTCTTAAAAATTTCCTGTTCTTTGCTTTGTTACCTGGAATGGCCTTTCTCTTACTTTCTCCTATTTCCTTTAAAATTCAAATGTTCCAGCATTTTTCCTGATTCACCCAACTTCTGAGGCAGAGGTAAATCATACTTATGTCTAGAGGATTATAAAAAAAGGAGCAAATTTATGCAAAGTGGTGGGGATTGAACATAGTAGGTACTCAAAAGTGTTATTTCTTTCATGTTCCTTCAACACTTTTGTAGTGGATCTATTTAGTGCAAATTTGATCTTAATGGATGATCCCTAAACTGGGTATATGTAAACCTTGGCCTTGTCCAAGCTAGTGGTAGAGCTTGGACTATAACTAAGACCTTTTCACATACAGTTCAGGGATCACCCATCCTGTTTGTTTGTTTGTTTATTGACTAAATATTTACTGAGCTTCAATCCAGTTCAAGTGAACACAACCTTTTGGGACTTTAGACAATTCTAAGACTCCACAGCTCCTTTGAGCATTGAGAGGAAGGGAGAGCGCTTTCCCCTCTGATGACATGAGTACTCAGAGATCTCCTTCCAGGTTATAACCCTCACACTGCCGTTAGACAGCATTGTCTAATGAATTCTAGGTTTTTATGATGGGTATCAACACATGAGATAGTGTGTGAAATCAATTTGAAACTATATGACTTTGTTTGTCCTCATAACATAATAACTTACAATTTGAAGATACTGACAGGAACTTGCACATATATTTTTACTTAAAAACGAGTTGTTGTTATTAAATGCTGTCTAATTGGTTCCGACTCACAGTGACCCTGTAGGGAATTTCTAAGGTACGGCTAGTGGACTTGAAGAACCAATCCTGAGGTTAGCATTCCAGGACTCCATTTTATGAGGGTTGTTGTTTTTAAGGGTTTTAGGTGGTTCTGACTAGTAGGGTTTCCAAGGCATTACATCTCTGAAGGTGAAAAAGCCTCCTCTTTCTCCTGTGTCTTAGGAGTGTTTTTGTTGTTAATTTCCATGAAATCTGTTTCAACTTATAGCAACCCTATGAGTTGGTTTGAACTGCTTACCTGCTGTTAACAGTCTAGTGCTTATCCTACATCGCCACACCAGTACTCCACCTTATGAGTTGTGAAGTAAAAAAAAGAAAAAGTTCTTAAAATATAAACATTTTAACATTAAAAAGCAATATGCAACATCCCTTTAAGTACCATAGATTTATCCACAGAAACAATAAAAGTCAACCCAATGGATTTTCTGAATAGTGTCATTAAAATTATATATCATTTGCTTTCTTCTGCAACTTCTTTTCAAATTTTTCTTTACATCTTTTTAACAAATTTTACAATACTGAATATATTAAATACACTACCCAACTTACATGATTCTTCTATATCTAATTTCATCTTTAAAACATTCAAAAAAAATGTGAAAAATAATTGTACCATTTTTTGTTGTTAATGGAGTAAATTGTAAAGGAAATTAGGACATCTCTATAACTTTGCCTATGTTTTTTGTTTGTTTTTTAACAATTTATAGGTTAGACTGATTTATAGCTAGTTAGGGTTTAATGCTGATTAAGAATTATAATCAGGAGGGACCTGCTCCTAGAGAAGGACATCATGCTTGGTGAAATGGAGGGTGAGAAAGAGGAAGATGTATTACACAGTGGCAGCTGCAATGGGATCAAGCATAGTAATTACAAGAATGGTGCAGGACTGCACAGTAGTTCACTCTGTAATGCATAGGGTCTCTATGAGTGGGTACCAACTCGACGTCACCTAACAGCAAGGAAACATACCAACATTGCCTTAAACAACATTGATTTCAGACTGCCCTCAGAACTGTAGGATAATAAATTTCTGCTATTTTAAGTACCCAAGTTTATGGTAATTTGTTATGGCAGCCCTTTAAACTAATACAAAGCCTCTCTCAAAACTGTAAAATCATAGCTGCCATAGAAAATGTCCTAAGTGATTAATCTCATATATCCAAAACTTTGCGCTATTCTACTTCACCTTCCAGGAGAAGTTCAAAGATAAAAATGACTGAGAAGGGAGGTGATCAGATTTAAATGGAATCCATCATTACAAGCATAATCATTAACCACTTTATATGAAGCTGGACTAAGACAATTTAGATCTGAAATGTAAAGATGCTTTGATTCTTTGAGTAACACTGCCCCATTTTTTTCATCTTCTGGTTGTCACACATAAGTAGGAAAAAAAATCCTGCACCAGATAGTTTGCTACTTCTCTTGCCTCACTGCAGTACATCCAGATAGCCAAAAACCCCCTTAGAGAGAGTAGCCAAACAGAAAACTCATTCTCACTTCCCCAGTTGTTTTACATCCACAGCTTCTTTTCAATGGCAGGGCTTACCTTGCCAATATTATGATACCTGTTCACTCATATTACCTGATAAATTTATTCATCCATTCAACAAATGGGTATTGAACAACTACTACACCAAATATAGTATTGTTGTGTTGTTATGTGCCATCGAGTTGGTACCGATTCATAGCAACATATGCACAACAGAACGAACCATTGCCTGGTCCTGGGCTAACCTCACAATTGTTGTCACGCTTCAGCCCATTGATGCTGCCACTTTGCCAATCCACCTTGTTGGGGGTCTTCCTCTCTTTTTCTCATCCTCCACGTTACCAGACATGATATCCCTCTCCAGCAACTGGTCTTTCCTGACAATATGTCCAAAGTATGAGAGACGAAGTCTGGCCATTCTGGCCTCCAACGCTTCCAGGAGCGTTGATATCTTTCTCCATTGATAAGAATGTTGTTTATTGGTTCAGTGGTGAGGATTTTTGTCTTCTTTACCTTGAGATGTAATCCATACAGAAGACTATGGTCTTTGATCTTTATCAGTAAGTATCTTAAGTCCTCTTCACTTTCAGCAACCAAGGTTGTATCATCTGCATATTGTATCATCTGCATATCCAAGACTAATGGCACGTTTTTCCTCATATAACCCAGCTTATTGGATTATTTGTTCAGCATACAGTTTGAATAAGTATGGTAAAAGAATACAACCCTGGAACACACCTTTCTTAATTTAGTATTAATTACTAAGAATACTGTAGAGATCAAGACACAGGAATCTTATCCCATTGCATTTTCTCTCAATTAAGTTTTCAGTTGAATCATAGCTTTTATGACATGTCTATCTCTTAGTCTCTAGAATCTATGATTATTATATTTTATGGCAAAATATTTGATTAAATCAAGAATCTTGACAGGAGAAATTTTTCCTGGTTATCTGCCCAAAATGTAATCATATATATTATTATGAGAGGTAAGTAAAGACAAATTTAACACACATATACATAAGACAACAGGTAAATATGGAACAGACAAAGATATGACTACAAGGTAAGGAAAACTGAAAGTCTCCAGAAGCAAGGTATGGATTCTTCCTTAATGGTAATGTAGCCTTTCTAACCCCTTGATTTTGGACTTATGTCCTCCAGAAAAGCGAGTTAATAAATGTATTCTCTTTCAAGCAATCAAGTTTGAGGGGATTTGTTATAACAGAGTCAGGAAACAAAAACAAATATACTATGGAAAATCAGGACTTTGACCCAAAATATACAGGATCAAACTCCAAGTTCTGTAATTTGGTAAATGAACAACTGTAGGCAAATAACTTACTCTCCTCGACACTTAGTTAACTCGTTAATAGCAAGGGAAAAATACTGTCTGCTGTGGCTGTTCTGTGCTGTCAAATTGGTTCCAACTAATAGCAACTTTGTATACGGTTTCCAAAGAGTGGCTAGTAGGTTTAAACTGCCGACCTTGTGGTTAGCAGTCCAGTGCTTATCCTGTAGCACCACACCAGGACTCTCCCCTATATAATCATTGACTTAAATGATAATATAAGTTTAAGTGACAACCCTAGACCATAAGATATATACAACAAACATATGCATTTGAATATGTTAACCAGTTGTTGATTAAGTACCACTGAGTTAGTTCTGACTCATAAGGACCCTCGATAGGGTTTCCAAGGAGCAGATGGTAGGTTTGAACGGAAAACCTTTCAATTAGCAGTCCAGTGCTTATCCTACAGTGCTGTACCAAGACATCTTAACCAGTGGGCATTTTAAAAAGACATGTAAAAGATAAAGTTATTTTGGTAAGTCATTAAATTAGAAATATGAAAATCTTAATTTATAATTCCTTTTTGTGGTGGTACTAAAATTAATACAAAAAATATATTACACACTTAAGATCTTTTTTAGTTATATAAAAAAGAAGGGAGGGAAGAAAGAAAGAAATAAAGAACAATTAAGGAGAGGGGGATGTGTGATTTTGTAACACCAAAGTTTTACTCCATTTTACACACACATAGTTGGCTGAAGTGCACATTGCTGTTTGCTTAAATGACATCCATTCTCTTCTACAGAGCCCTGTTGTTATTATAAATATGTGCCTTGAGTTGTTTCCAACTCATAATAACCTTATGTAAAACAGAACAAAATGCTGCATGATCATGCACAATTCTCACAATAGTAGCTATGTTTGTGCTGATTGTTACAGACATTGCATCAGTCCATCTAATTGAGATTCTTCTCTTTTTTTTGTCTCTGATACTCTACTTTACCAAGCATGATGCCTCTTTCCAGAGACTGGTCCCTTCTCATAACATATCCTAAGTATACAAGACAAAGTCTTGCCATCTTTGCTTCTAAGGAACATTCTTGCTGAACTGCTTCCAAATGGATTTGCTTATTTTTCTGGCAGTTCATGGTCTAGTCAATATTCTTCCCTATAACATAATTCAAAGGTAACAATTGTTCTTTGGTATTCCTTACTCACTGTCTTGTTTTGCAAACCTCTGAGGCAACTGAAAATACCATGTCCTGAGTTAGTTACATTTTAGTCCTTAAAGTGACATATTTGCTTAATTTTTAACATTTAAAGATGTCTTTTTGCAGCAGATTCACCCAATGTAACACTTGACTTCTGGACTGCTGCTTCCATGGCTGTTTGTGGATTCAAGTAAAATGAAATCCTTGACAACTTTAATATTTTCTCCTTTTATCAAGATGTTGCTAATTGGTTCAGTTTATAGATGTTTTATTTTCTTGATATTGAGGTGAAATTCATACTGAAGGCTGGAGTATTTGAATTTAATCAATAAATGCTTCAAGTACTCTTCATTTTCAGCAAGCAAGGTTGTATCATTTGCATTTCACAGGTTTTTAATGAGTCTTTCTCCAGGTCTAAGCTGAGCAGCAAATATCCATTGCCTTTACAAAACACTGGCTCAGGAATGGACTTGTTCCATAGTTGATTAATGAGACACAAGAACCTATTTGTTGTGGATTTCTTAGAAAATTCCTTTTATTTATCTGGGAAAGATTCCAGAAATAATCTCTTTCCATGATGTGAGAAACAGAGAATGCTACCGGCTGCTGGTTGTCATCCTAGACAACCATGGATATCAAAGGATGGAGGTGGGACTTTGGACTATAAAATGAAGATATTAGGGAGAGATGGTTGTCAGTTTTATCATTGATCTGTCAAATCAGTCAACATTGACATTCACCCTGCCTTTGCATTTCTAGTTAAGCGAGCCAATACAAAGGCCCATTATATACCCACTTGACCTGGCTTCAATGGCTGGATGATCAGAGCTCAACTAGAAGAAGAAAGAAGAGGGGGGGAAAAGAGTAATCTAATACAATTTGATGAACTTGGCCTAAACCTTTGGATGCAGTAGCTCAAAAGAGGGAACAAATCTTTATAGCGAGGATCCTTCCCACCCCCTCAATACATAAATTAGACAGGGATGGGCAACTTGGACATTTGACTACCCAGAATGGTGGGGGCTGGGTGGGTGCTTAAAAGGCAAGAAGTGACTTACAGTCTTACAGACTTTCAAGAAGGAATCTAGATCCAGAGGGTGTGG
>NW_006408548.1:22159918-22168868 GCF_000296735.1 Chrysochloris asiatica | reverse complement strand
GGAGCAGCTGGTAGTTTCGAACCGCTGACCTTTAGGTTCGCAGCCCGATTCGTAACCACTACGCTACCAGAGCTCCTCAGAAATCCCATACAGGGTCGCTATTGGTCAGAACTAACTTGATGGAACTAAACAGTTAACAACAGTTGTTTACTATTGTAGCTCTTAAAAACAGCTTTTTTATATAAATAAAAACAGTCTTTAGAAGTAGTACCAGGAGGGAAACATAAACATAATGATATTGTCAATTCTACTTTTTAAAATTATCAAACTCTTATTAATCTGTGATCTAATACTCTCTTGCTCTCTTTCCTTCCCTTTCCCCAAGTTTAGGACTTACACAATTTTATACATCTACACATTAGACAAACAAGATGTGAGGCTGAGGGTGAGAACTGGAGAGTCAGCTGGATGTATTTATTTATGGATGAACAAATACTGCCATGAGACACAACATATCATAGCAAAATAAAAAGGAACTTCTTAAATTTGCATTCCAGACTGAAAATTAGTAAATTTCCATAACGATTCTGAAAGCAAACATGTTAAGCTTTGCATATGGACTCAGATGCAGCAACATGACTCTGCTGTTGAAGTGAAAAAGTAGTTATAGACAGTGTACACATGAATGAACATGGTTGTGTTCCCAGAAAAATTTACTTAGGGACACTAATTGAATTTCATACTAATTTCATATATCATGAATATTATTCCTTCTCAACTTAAAAAAAAAAAAAATGTATACTGTTGTTGCTGTTAGGTGTCACTGAATTAATTCTATGTCACAGAGCCTCTGTGTGACACCGCAGATCTACCCCAAAGAGTTTCACAGGAATGGTAGTACAATGGTTAAAGCCCTTAGCTACAAACTTAAAGATCAAAGATTTAAACCCACCAGTCACTCTGTAGGAGAAAGAAGTAACAGACTACATCCATAAAGATAAAAGTATTGGACACCTTATGGAGCAGTTCTATTCTGCCCTGTAGGAACAGTATGAGTTGGAATTGACTTGGTGGTGATGGGTCTTGTTTTACTTTAATCTTCATGGGAGCAGCTTTCAGGCCTAAGAAAACAGACAATGCATGGGTTTTGGTATGCAAATTGCTGACCTTTTCTAGACCCAACTTATTTTAAATATTTTGTTGTTGTTGTTAAGTGCTGTCCAGTCAATTCTGACCCATAGCGACCCTGTATAGGGTTTCCAAGGATCAGCTGGTGAGCTTGAACCACCAACCTTGCAGTTCAAATTACTTTGCAGTCTGATTCATTAGCGCACAGCGCCACACTTGGACTCCTTAAATATTTCAGAATGGTAAAGATCTGAAGTTTCAATTAACTTATTCTTGGCTTCTTCCACTTTGTAATCTTTAAACTGATCATGTTACTTCCGTATGTCCCAGTATGAGAAATAGAAAAGTTGGGACATGAGACTTGTTTGAAGAATACTTTGTGATGTTCTCATGAAAGGGTTGTGAAAAAAAAAATCTAAGTATTTATCTTTACAATTCCATAAAGTCTTTACATACCATAAATATTTGACAGAAACAAAAGTTAGAATGAAACATTTTTTGTTGTTGCTTTTCAAATTTGATTGTCAGATTTGTTCCTACAGTACTCCTTCTTTCAGTCCCTAAGTCAGCTATAGAAAGTCTTTGACTTCATTCACTCAATTATTGCTGTGTAAAAAAAAACAAAAAACAAAAAACAAACCCCGGTTCAATGCCTTAAAAACAACAGCAATTGATTATGTTTACAATATAGCAGGTTGGTTGTAAGGTTCTTTGCAGGTCACATCTGGGTTTACTCATACAGCTGTGTTGAACTGGTGGGTACACTGGGATATTGGCAGTACATTACAGCTTGAGATAGGTCACACAAACCACAGCCTCTTTCCATATCCTAGGCTTCTTCTCCATATATATGATCTGAGCAGTGTTCATGTTGTTGTAGTTAAAGGCTGTCAAGTCAGTTCTGACCCATAGCGACCCTGTATAGGGTTTCTGAGGAGGAGTTGGTTAGTTTGAACTGCCAACTTTACAGTTCAAGCCAACCTTGCAGTCCTCCGCTGTTAGCAGCTATTGAATCTGCTCCAACTCAAGGTGACACCATGTACAATAGAATGCAATGCTGCCTATGCCATCTTCAAAATTGTTGGTATGTCTGAGTCCAGTGTTGTGGCTGCTGTGAATTATGAATGACTTCCAATCTAGTGAGTGCATATTTTAGCTTTATATTAGGCAGTATTCTGTTGTGGTCATAGCAACATGCAAGTTGCCAAAGTATGACAAAATGACAGAGGGGTTGTGGTCTTGAGACCTTGGAGCCAGCACTTACATGTAATCACTCCCTGCACATTGTATTCTTCTACTGACTCACATGCACTGAAGAACTCAAAATCTATAGGCCAGACAACAGGCTTCTGGCTATTGTCACAAGAACTGGAAATCAGAGGATGTCTAGGCAAATGCAGTATTGAATGCTTGGTGAAAGAAACTGAGGTTTGACAAAACAACCATCTATATTGAATAAAGGTCACATACTCAAAGAATATCCCTTTCAACTGACACACAACAACAGATTACAAAATGGAAGATGATTATATGTTTGTCAAACCATTGAGACTCAAGGCCTGATAAGTTTACACATAACCTTAACCATCACAACCAAAATATTATCATTGCTCTCTAATTCTAAAGCATGAGCTCTTAACCTAAGCTCTATGGCTTTTCCTGAAAATTGGTCATCTTCATGCTTTTTGCAGCATTGGAGAATACCTAAATAATTCTTTAAAAAAAAAAATCAACCAACAAAAATGTTTAATCTCATATTAAAACATAGAAGCACTAGAAGTTAAACATCAGCAAACAAAATAGTTGCTATTTCATGGTCCATAAACTTATCATCAAAACAATATAAAATATGATTAAATTTAATGTTTGATTTCTTGGTTACTAGTTTTGGTTCCCACTACTTGTCTATCAGTTTGTTGGAGTGTAGTGGCTAGAGTGTTACTGTGATTATGAAAGCTATGTCTTTGGTATTTTAAATACCATCATGGAATTATTTCAGTGGGTTTCCAGAGTAGGACAGAATAGAAGCAAGGAGAGGCACACTACTTCTCAATGTATAGCCACTGAAAACGTCATGAATTGCAGTGGAACACCATCACATATAGTGCCAAAAAATGAACCCTTCAGATTAGAAGGCACTCAAAAAACAACTGGAGAAAAGCTACTACCTGAAAGTAGAGTTGACAATGATGACGAGAATGGAGTAAAGCTTTTGTATCCATCATTTGCTGATGGGGCACAACTCAAAAGGAGGAGAAACTGCTGCAAACTTCCATTAATAATCAGAACCTGGAGTGTATGACTTGTGAATCTAGGAAAATTGTCAAAAATGAAATGTGATGTATAAATATAGGTACCCTTGGTATTAGTGAGCAGACATGGACTGATAAAGGCCATGCTGAATCTGACAGTCATATAGTTTACTATATTGGGAATGACAAATTCAAGAGGAATGGTAATGCTTTTATTGTCAAAAAACAAACAAACAAAAACCCAACCTTTTCAAGATCTATTTAGAAGTACAATACTGTTTGTAGTAAGATAATATTCATACACTTACAAGGCAGATCACTATACTTCAAATATCCACACCAACCACTAAAGGCAGTGATGATGAACTTGAAGATTCTACCAACTTCTTCAGTCTGAAATTGATCAAACATGCAATCAAGATGTATTGATAAGTACTGGGGATTGGAAAGTGATGAATGGACACCAAAAGAAAAGGTCAGCAGATGGAAAATATAGCTCTTGTGATAGGAATAATGTTACTGACAGCAATGATAGAATTTTAAAATACCAACTACTTATTGATTTCAAATATCTTTTTAAAACAAGATAAAGGCAATGATACACCATTTCTGTCACTTTGTTGTACTGTGGTGGCTTGCATGTTGCTGTGATTCTGGAAGCTATGCTACCAGTATTTTAAATACCAGTAAGGTAAAGTTTCAGCTGAGCTTACAAACTAGGACAGACAAGGAAGAAGGAGAGATGAACTGCTTCTGAATATTTAGTCATTGAGACATTATGACTAGCAGTGGAACATAGTACCAGAATACTGAAGCATAATGAGGAGCATCAGAATATTGTCAGATACAGTGCCAGAAGATGAGCTCCTCAGGTTGGAAGACATCAACCTACAACTTGGGAAGAGCTGCTTCCTAAAATTAGAGTTAAGCATTGTGACTTGAATGGAGTAAAGCTTTCAGGACCTTCATTTACTGCTCAGGTACAACTCAAAATGAGGAGAAACAGCTGTAAACATCCATTTATAATCAGAATATGGAATGTATAAAGCATGAAACTACAAAAATTGAAAGCTGTCAAAAAAATCAAATGGAAGGCATAAACATGAACATCTTAGGCACTGGTGAGCTGAAATTCAAAATTCACCATTTTGAATCTGACAATCACATGGTTTACTATTCTGAGAATGCCAGATTGAAGAATAATGGCATCATATTCATCATCAAAAAGAACATTTCATAATTTGCCTGGAAGTACAGTGCTATATGTGATAGGATAATATCCACACAAATACAATGAAGACCAGTTAATGCAACTATTATCCAAATGTGTGCATCAACCACTAAAATCAGTGATAATGATATAAAAGAATTCTACCAACTTCTTCAATCTGAAATCGATCAAACATTCTAACAAGATGTATTGATAATTACTGGTGAATGCAAAGGTTGAAAACAAAGAAGAAGTATCAGTAGTTATAAAATATGCCCTTAGTGATATAAACTGGAGATTGCATGACTGAATTTTGCAAGACTAATAGCTTCTTCGTTGCAAATACCTTTTTTTAACAACATAAAATACAACGATACATATGGACCTCACCAGATGGAATACACAGAAATCAAATTGACTACATTTGTAGAAAGAGACAGTGGAAACGGTACATAGCATCAGCCAAAATACGATGAAGGGTAGACTTTGGACTAGACCATCAATTTCTTATATGTAAGTTCAGGCTGAAGGTGATGAAAAATTTAAAAAGTCCACAAGAGCCAAAATATGAACTAGAGCATAACCCACCTGAATTTAAAATCATCTAAAGAACAGATTTGATGCATTAGATACTAATAACTGAAGACCAGAAGAGTTATGGAATGACATCAAGAACATCATACAAGACAGAATCGAAGTACAAGAAAGAAGGAAAGTACCAAAATGTATGTCAGAAGATACTATGAAACTTACTCTCCAGCACAGAGATACTAGAACAAATGGAAGAAATGCAGAGGTAAAAGAAATGAGTAGAAAAATTTTAAAGGCAGCTCAAAAAGTCAATACCAACTCTTATGATGAAATATGTGAAGATGTGGAGTTAGAGAACCAAAAGGGAAGAACATGCTTAGAGTTTCTTAAGCTGAAAGAACTAAAGAAATATTGAAGGATTCTATGGGGAAAATATTAAATGATACAGAAAGCATAAGAAGATGGAAGGAATGCACAAAGTCATTGTACTGAAAAGAATTGGTCGATATTCAACCATTTCAAGAAATAGCATATGACCAAGAGTCAATGATAATTAAGGAATAAATGCAAGGTGCACTCAAGGCATTGGCAAACTGATGCAGCACTGGAGGAACTCGCTCATCTAAACCATGGTGATTTGGAAGACAGCTATCTGGACAACTGAATGAAAGAAATCCATATTTATGTGCATTACAAAGAGATGACTCAATGGAATTCAGGAATGATTGGCCAGTATCATTAATATCACATGCAGGAAAATTTTTGCTAAAGATAATTTAAAATGACTGCAGCAGTGCATTGACAGGGAGCTACCAGAAGTTCAAACAGGATCCACACTGGGACATGGAATGAGGGATATCATTGCTGATGTCAGATGAATCTTGGCTGAAAGCAGAGAATACCAAAAAGATGTTTAATTGTGCTTTATTGACTATTCAAAGACTTCCAATTTTGTGAATCCTAACAAGCTGTGTACAACATTGCAGAGAATGAGTATTTGGAACACTTAATTGAGCTCATGAAGAACCTGTGTACACAGACCAAGAATCAGTCATTCTAACAGAACAATGAATGGTTTAAATCAGGAAAGGCTTGCACCACTGCTGTATTCTTTCACCCTACTTATTCAATCTGTATGTTGAGCAAATAATTAGAGAAGCTGGATTATATGAAGAAAAGTATGGCATCAGGATTGGAGGAAGATTCATTAACAACCTCTGATAAGCAGATGATACAACCGTGCTTGCTGAAAATGAAGAGGACTTAAAATACTTACTAATGAAGGTAAAAGACCAGAGTCTTTGGTTAGGGTTGCACCTCAAAGAAAAACAAAAATCCTCACCACTGTAGTAATAAGTAACATCAACACTGAAGTTCTCAAAGCTGTCATTTTGCTCAGATCAGCCATCAACACTTATGGAAGTAGCAGTTAAGAAATCATATTGTATGTTGCATTTAGGCAAATCTGCTGCACAAGATCTTGTTGAAGTGTTCAAGAGCAAAGAGGTCAGTTTGAGGACTAAAGTGCAATTGACCGAAACCATGGTATTTAATAAATAGCCTTGTGAAAGTTGGGTAATGGAAAAGGAAGAAAAATTGATGCATTTGAGTTATGGTGATGGAGGAGACTGTTGAAAGTACCATGGACTGCCAGAAGAACAAATAAATAGGTATTGGAAAAATTAGAGCCAAAATGCTCCTTAGAAGCCGGGATGGCCAGACTTCATCTCTTATACTTCAGACATAGTTCAGGAGGAAGTAGTCCATGGAGTAGGACATCACACTTGGTAAAGTGGAGGGTCAGGAAATAAGTGTTAGACACTCAACAAGATGGATTGGCAAAGGTGCAGCAGCAAAGACTATGAGATTGGCCCAGGACCTGGTAGTGTTTCCTTCTGTTGTATATAAGGTCTCTTTGAGTCAGTACTGTCTCTTTTCCACCAAACTATACAAATGAGCTTCACCAGATGGGATATAAAGGATTCTTATTGACTACATCTGTGAAAATTTATGGTAGAAAAGCTCAAATAAGCCAAAATAATAAGATCAGGGTCGAACAATAGAATAGTCCATCATATGCAAATTTGCCCTGAAACTGAAGAAAATTAAAACAAATTCATGAGAGCTAAAATATGATCTTGAATATAAAGCTACCTGGAATTAAAGACATTTTCAGGAACAGATTTGATGCACTAGAAACTGCAGACTGAAGTTTAGAAGAGTATTGGAATGAATTCCATATAAGAAGAAACCTAAATGTCATTAAAAACATAAGAAAGAAAGAAAAGACCAAAATGGAGTTCAGAAAAGACTCTGAATCTTGTTCTTGAGAGTAGGGAAGCTGAAACAACTGGAAGAAATGGGGAAGGGAAATGCTGAAGAGAAAAATTTGAAGGACAGCCAGAGAAGACAGCTCTAGGAGACAAAGTCAAGTATAAGAAATGTGCAAAGACCAGGAATTTAAAAAACAAAAGGGGGGAAAACAAAACATGTATTTCTCCAGGTGAAAGAATTGAAGAAAAGCTTTGAGTTGCAAAATTAAAGGAGTCCATGGACAAAATGTTGAATGATACAGAAAACATCAAAAGAAGATGAAAGGAAGACACAGAATCACTGTACCAAAGAGAAATAGTCAATATTCAACCATTTTAAGAGGTAGCATATGATCAAAAAAGGAGCTCTGGTAGTATAGTGGTTATGAATTGGACTGCTAATCTCACGGTCAGCAGTTTGAAACTACCCAGTTGTTCCACGGGAGAAAGATGACACTTTCTGCACCCATAAAGATTTACAGCCTCAGAAACCCTGTACAGGGTCACTATGAGCTAAAACCAACTCTACGGCTCGTAACAACAATATGATCAAAAACCAGTTGTAATGAAGGAAGAAGTCCATGCTGCACTGAAGGCATTGGTGAAAAACAAGACTCTAGAAATTGATAAATTACTAATTGAAATCTTTCAACCAACTGATGCAGTGCTGGAGACACTCACTCATCTATGCCAAGATATTTGGAAGACAGCTCCTTGGTCAACTGGATGGGAAATATCTATATTTGTGCTGATTCAAAAGAGAGGTGATGAAATAGAATGCAGATACCATCAAACAATATTATTAATATCACATACAAATAAAATTTTGCTGAAGATAATTTTTAAATGGTTGCAACAATATATCAATAGAGAAATGCCAGAATTCAAGCTGGATTCAGAAGAAGACATAGAATAAGGTATATAATTGCTGATGTCAGATGGATCTTTGCTGAAAGCAGAGAATACCAGAATGATATTTATGTGTGTTTTATACACTATGCAAAGTCTTTCAGCTGCTATGAATTGCTAACAAGCTATGGGCAGTCAGTTGTGCTAATGAGGAACCTCTACATAGACCAAGAGATAGTAGTTCAGATAAGATTCTTATGATTCAATAGTGATTAATTGTTTTCATGACTAATTGTGACTGTCACAACTGTAAAATAGAAGATTTGTTTCAAAAAGGGGGGAATAGTTAATGTTACCATTCAGGAATACAGGACCCTAGGACCATCAAGGGAGAAGAGCAGGAGCAGAATGTGGAACCCTATCCAGAGAAGCAGTGACACCAGAGATGGAGGCAGACATGAGGGCATAGAAAGATAGAACAGCTGAAGACTCTAGACTCACGGAACGAGTAAGACTATGCGCTAATGGCCAGGAGACAGGTTTGCAGATTTGGTTGTTTAAATAATTATATATTCCTGAGAATTTTTGTGCACATCCCAAGTATAAAAACAAAACAAAACAGAGGGAATAGAAGCAAATACTGTTGAATGATGATGCATGGAGGCGACTGTAATCATTACAATGAAACAATGAGTGTAAAACTGATTTTCTCCCATGGAAACTATTAC
>NW_006408548.1:22159119-22159818 GCF_000296735.1 Chrysochloris asiatica | reverse complement strand
TTATGTACTAGTAGGAGAGGTAAAAATATATGGGGAAAGTAGCATGGAGCCTAAAATAAGGAAGTTTTTATATGCTATTTGAAAAAAATATTGGTAAACCGGAAATTTTACTTGAGACTACATTGTTAGAGGGAAAGGGGAGTGACTGTTGCTTCTTCCATTCTATTCACCTAGACTTAACAGTAATTGTCCTAAGAAAATGTCACTTTTAATTTGGTATCCTGATATTGTATTTCAAAATTCTCCAACTGCTATAAAAGCAAAGTTTATTAATGGATTCTGAATATGATTTAAAGCAAAATCATAAGGTACTTTGGAATCTATGTATTTTTATCAATAGAAGGATAGGGAAGGGGCACAGTCTAGGGATGACAGAGTGTCTGTGTGGATCAGGTAGGTCAGAAAGTATGTGCCAAATATTTTTAGTTATATATTTGTCTATCGTCATCTACAAAAATTTAAAATCTATTGAAGGATTTATTTTCATTAAAGATAATGGAAGCCAACGAACAAGAAAAATTAATTCCAGGATTAGTGTTGTGCTAGCTGTTTACTGGAGTGCTGGTGTGGTGCTGTGGGTTAATGCAATTTACTATTAAATTTGTTTGAACTGCAAGGTCCGCTGTTCAAGCTCAGTTGTTGTTGTTGTTACGTGCCGTCGAGTCGGTTCCGACCCATAGCGACCCTGTACAGGGTTTC
>NW_006408548.1:22146981-22157503 GCF_000296735.1 Chrysochloris asiatica | reverse complement strand
AAAAAAAAAAAGTTGTGCACCAGGTTTAAATCTCTTCACCATACAATCAGTATACTGAGCAAATAATATGAGAGGCTAGATTATAAGAAGAACCTGGCATAAGAATTGGAGGAAGATTCATTAACGACCTGTGACATACAGATGATACAACCTTGCTTTCTGAGAGTGATGAGCACTTAAAATACTTACTGATGAAGATCAAAGACCACACAACCTTCAATATGGATTGCATCTCAATGGAAAGAATAAAAATATTACCTCTGAAACAATAAATAACATCATGAAAAAAAGACTGAAGCTGTCAAAGACTTCATTTTGCTTGGATCCACAAGCAACACTCATGGAAACAGCAGTCAAGAAATCAAACAGCATATTGTATTAAGTAAATCTGCTGCAAAGGACCTTTTTGATGTGTTCAAGAGCACAAAGATGTCAGTTTGAGGATTTATGGACTCAGGCATGGCAACAGTAGTGAGGCTGGTCCAGGATTGGGCAGTGTTTTGTTCTGCTGTGCATAACGTCACTATGGGTTGGTACTGACTCGATGGCATCTAACAACAACAAAACCACCCTGATCATGAGATCCCATGACACTGGAGCCCTTCTGTGATAGTCGCTGGATGGTTCCTGCATTCGCTTAAATCCAGTATGTCTGATTTCTACCTTGTGCCAAATATTTAGCATCACAAGACATAGAAGGTCACTGAATCATAAAATCACAGGCCTAGGAAAATGCAATATCATCAGTGGGTGCAGATTCAAACCTGTCATAATTTCCATATATTCCTGATTAACCTAATTTGTGAGCTTGCTTCAGATCAACCAAATACTGTGGCAGTTTTTCTCCTTTATTACTCAACTCCAAAAATGCTTACTGAGCATCCACTACATACCAACTATTGTGATAAGTGTCTAGAATACAGAGAGTTGTTAAATAGGTATAGACCTTGTCCCAAGAAGATGAGACCCAGAAGTGGATAAATTTAATGGGAAGATAGTAGTGTTCTCAAGAGAAGACAGAAAACTGAGGTAAAGGAGAGAAGGATCACATGCAAGGCATGCACATTGGTTCATACATGGGCTTTGGGCTCAAGTCAACTGGTAATCAAGTCCAAGCTCTTCCTTTGGGATCTTGTCAACTAGTGATCAAGTCTAAGGTTTTCCTTTTCTTAGTTACATGGTCTTGGCAACTGAGATGTCCTCTAAACACCAGTGTCTCACCTGTAAATCTAAGCTAATACTACCTCTGTCATAGCATTGTTGTGAGGAGTATGTGAGTCTTAAGGATAATGGTCCAAGCTGAAATAAAAAAGATGTTCAGGACCAGGTCTTATAGGACAATGTTTTAGTTACTGTCAGTGTGGTTCTGAAGGAGCTTTGGTAGCACAGTGGTTACGAATTGGGCTGCTAATCTCACAGTCAGAAGTTCGAAACTACCAGTTGTTCCACAGGAGAAAGATGAGGGTTTTTGCTCCCGTAAAGATTTACTGCCTTGGAAACCCTGTACAGCGTCACTATGAGTCGGAACCGACTCCACAGCACATAGCCATAGAACAGATAATGTATAGGTATCCCACCTGGGCTGATCAA
The DNA here is from genome assembly GCF_000296735.1 of Chrysochloris asiatica. Taxonomy (NCBI): domain Eukaryota; kingdom Metazoa; phylum Chordata; class Mammalia; order Afrosoricida; family Chrysochloridae; genus Chrysochloris; species Chrysochloris asiatica. The sequence continues at coordinate 22,155,913 of NW_006408548.1, read as the reverse complement.
TTTGGTTTCCATGATAAACTGAGGCTTCTGCTGAATATTTAAGAATGTGTAAAGATTAAATCCTGAAGCAAACACATAGAGCAGAATACAGTCATTATCTGATGACACTGGAAGCAGATGAGCCTACAAGTCTAGGAGCTCCCAGGACTGCTGGTTGCTAGAAGCTGAGAGAGACAATGAAGGGCCTCCCTCTAGAGCCACACCTGGATTTGGACTTGTTTCCTCCTGAACTATAAGAGCCACACCTGGATTTGGACTTATTTCCTCCTGAACTATAAGGAACATTTTCTGCTCTTTGAAACCACCCACTTGTGGTAGTCCTGATATAGCAACACTAAGAAACAAAGACATCTATGTTTTCTTCTGGTACTTTTAAGCTTTCATTTTTCACATTTAACCTCTAATGCCTTTGAAATTTATCTGTGTGTATATTTATCACTGGGAACACTTTGGCTCTATAAGATGAGCACTGGACTGCAAACCACAAATGTGGTTCAAGCCCACAAGCTTCTCTGAGGGACAAAGATGAGGCTTTCTATACCTGGAAAGAGTCACAGTCATGGTAACCCTATACAGGGCCACTAGGAGTCACAATCCTCTTCACCCAGTTAATGACAACAAAAGAATTAAGCAAGATAGATAGTGAGAAATGGCTTGTAAATATGATGGTAAAGACACAGTTAAAAGCCAGGAAGCTAGTATATTCAAACATAAGGATGGCATAAAGTATTCATATTACTCTGTGCTTTCCACACACACACCCACCCCCCAACTAACATGGATATTATGGGCATCCTTACAAATCAGTGAAAACAGACCAGACACACTCTTTAAAGTATTGCTTTGTTGTTAGGTGCTGTGCACTTGATTGCAACTTATAGCAACTTTGTACACAGCAGAAAGAAACACTGACTGGTCCTGTGCCATCCTCACAATCATTGTTAAGCTTGAGCCCACTGCTGCTGCCACTGTGCCAGTCTCTCTTGTTGGTGACCTTCTTCTTTTTAACTGATCTTCCACAGTATCTGGCATAATGTCTTTCTACAGGGATTGGTCCCATCTGATAATATACCTGAAGTCTGAGAGATGAAAACTCGCCATCCTGACGTTCAGGGGGCAGTCTGGTTGTACTTCTTCCAACACAGATTTTTTTGTTGTTGCTGTTCTTGTAGAAGTCCATGATACTTCTAATATTTGTCTCCAACACCATATCTCAAATGCTTCAATTTTTCTATGGTCTGGTCTTTCTTATTTACTGTTTGCTTTCACATGCATATGAGGCTGTTGAAAATATTATGGTTGGTCACCGATAAGGGGAAGTGAGGGAAAAACAGCAATGAAGCAGCAAGTTAATTCCTATCACGTTCAATAGATTCCTATTAACCCGGGTGGAGACCTGGCCAGCAGTGTGGCAAGACCTGGGGACTCCTGGGCCCAGAGTCAGTGATATAGCCACAGAGGACTAGAGTGGAGAGTGAAGCATCCATCTGATAAGAAGAAAGGGCACATGCACAAGAACACCGACACTTGCAGATAATACCCACTTGACCTGGCTTCAATGATTAGATGATCAGAGCTCAACTAGAAGAAGACAGGAAAAAGCGTAATCTGATACAATTTAATGAACTTGACCCACACATATGGATGCAGTAGCTCAAAAGAGGGAACAAATCTTTACAGCGAGGATCATTCCCACCCCCTCCATGCACACAGGGATGGGCAACTTGGACATTGGCTACCAAAAATGGGGGAGGAGGGCTACAAAAGCAAGAAGTGACTGGCTTACAAGCTTTCAAGAGGGAGCTTAGATCTAGAGGTCACGAAGGAAGGTAGAATCTCTACTGAATAGTATCCAATCTGTCTGGGCAGGGCTGATGAAAGGAGATGAGGATGGCACTCATGTGGCACAATAGTGAATAATTGTTATCATGACTGACTGTGATAGTTGGAAATGTAAAGGTAGACATTTTGTAGCAAAAGGAGGGGAGTGGTTGACTTTGCAGTCCAAGAGCGGAGGTCCCTGGGACCATCAGAGACAAGCAGAGTCCAGGACCGTACCCAGAGAAACAGTGATGCCAGAGATGAAGGCAGAGATGATGACATGGAGAGATGCAGCTTCTGGGAACTCTAGACCCAGAGAAGGAGAGGGCCTGTGTGCTGACAACCAAGGGGCAGGCTTGTAGGGTATAACCTTTGGTTGGTTGATGATGCATGGAGAGGATTGTAACCATGGCAATGAAACGATATACAATAGGATGAATGTAAATTGAAAATGTATCCTAATATTTTAACCATTTTTAAGGAGGCTCGTTAGTGCAATTGTTAAAGCACTGAGCTGCTAATCAAGAGGTAAGAGGTTTGAACCCAACCAGATGCACTGTGAGAGAAAGAATGACAGTTTCCTTCCCTTAAGCCTTGAAAACCGTAAGGGAGAGTTCTTTTCTGTCCTATAGGATTCCTCTGAGTTGAAACCAACTCAATGACAGTGAGTTTGGGCATAAATGCCTCTTTAAGCTACATAACATTTAGGGTTGCTTTCTTGTTCAGAAGGAATACAGGTTAAGTTAGTAATGATAACCATGTATATGATCTTTAAAAAATTTTTTTTCACTAATGCAGGTCAGCTCAAACTCTGCTACATAGCCCAGATTCTTCATCAGTCCCCGGAAGTTTTGGAATGCAATTTGGAACATGTCTTATTTTGGAAGTATGTGTTATTTGGGAACTGAAATAGTAAGGCAGGAATGAGAGTGAATTCTGACCTAAGATTTGATGCCTACTAGATTCAATTTCAAATATATAGTATCTCCCTCTCCTTATTTCTAACAGCTATGAGTTGATGTTGACCCTTTTATGCTTGGGAGGCATTTTGTTTGAGAGCTAAGAAAGATGATTTCAAACTTAATCAGCTTAGCTCTAAGCTCTCTGGGCCACTGTGGATGCTCATAGAGGAACTTTTTAATACTGATTCTATCATAAGATCTTCGGAAGAATAGTGGCTCCAGATGATAAGAACTGGATTATGAGCTACAGGGTCCTCCATTTGAGCCCACCAGCCACTCCATGGGAGAAAGATGACGTTTTCTGCTCCCATGAGGATTTAAAGCCTCGGAAGTCCTATACAGGCTCTTAATGAATTGGAACTGACTCGACAGCACATAATAACATGAATAACACCTTTGAAATGGTTGCTTAGATAGTAGTCTGAATATCTGTGGATATGAACTTACACCCAAAGGATTGTTTTAAAGTTGTGAAATTGTATAAGTGGAATGAAAGCACTTTCTGGTTTAATTCAGGCACATAGTCAATCTACCACTTTCGAACACCAAAATAGTGTAGACAGCATTTTCAGTTTTGGTTACCTCAACATTTGATCGGCTGTCAAGCAATAGCTAAGCTGATGCAGGAGGACTGTTTTGATAAGGCCGTTCTAAAGACATAAATCAAAGCAGGAGCATTACAGTCTCTTGCATTAATGTCAAATAAATGGGAATCTGCCTGACATGGTTGAGGCACCTCTGAAAATCATCTCTTTTTCCAATTGCACTGCATTTTGATATCTTCTGCAGAATTGGATCCTTGTTTGAAAAACTTTAGAGTAAACAATTTAAAAAACAGACCTTTTATAAGTTAGGGGTGACTTTTATTAGAAACTATGGTCTGTCCTAGAAAATAATACCCTGTCAATTGCTGGACAATCGTATTGGTCCTATTGCAAAATAAGCTGAGCAAGACCACCCTCGTATGGAATCTGTGCGTAGTTAGATTCTGCATTATTGGAATTACAGTAGAGAGATAATACACAATACATGGCTGCTGAGATCTGTGATATAGAAAAAAGATTATCTATATCACTCAGATGAACCTTAGCTCCATTGTTATTTTGCTCCTTGCAGGAATCTTACTATAGGACCTTTTCAAAAGGTCACTAATGTGGCCCAAGGGGTTCAGGAATTGTGCGTGACAACTGGGCTCTTCCTGGTGATGTTTCAGGGAGAAAGAACTGCGTTGTCCATTTCAGAAAAGTGGAGTCTTAGGATACAATCCCATTTACATTTCTCATGTTCTTTATACCAAGCAACTTAGAGGTAGACTCCAATTCAAGGGTGAAAAAAAATTGACAAAATTCTATTTAATTTTTAATTCAATTAATTTTTATTGTGTATATATGTTTGTAGGAGTTCTGGTAGCATAGTGGTTACAAGTCAAGCTGCTAATTTCATGGTCAGCAGTTAGAAATGACCAGCATTTCTATGGAAGACTGATGATACTTTCTGCTCCCTTAAAGATTTACAGCCTTGGAAACTCTATTACACAGGGTCGCTATGAGACAGAACTGACTTCATGGCACTTCACCACCCCCACCACCATATAAGTATGTAAAGATCTCTGGTAGTATAGTGGGTTATGAACTGGGTTACCAACCACAAAGTCTGCAGCTCGATGAGGCTTTCCGCTCCCCATAATGATTTACAGTATCAGATATCATATATAATGCTACTTTGAGTCAAAACCAACTCCAGAGCATCTTACCATTACCACCAACATATCTGTACATATGTATGTTGAGCAAATAGTCCAAGAGTTGGAGTATATGAACAATGCGGTGGAAGAATTAGAGTAAGGTTTATTAATAACCTGCAATACATAGATGACACAACCTTACTTGCTGAAAGTGAAGAAAACTTAAAATACTTACTGATGAAGATTGATGACTACAGCCTTCAGTATGGATTGCACCTCAATGTTAACAAAATGAAAATCTTTACAACTGGACCAATAAATAACATCTTGATACATGGAGAAATGATTGAAATTGTCAACTACATCAGTTTGCCTGAATCTACAATCAATGTTCTAAGAAGCAGCAGTCAAACTATCTGCTGCAAAAGACTCCTTTAAACTGTTAAAAAGCAAAGATGTCACTTTGAGGACTAAGGTGCACCTGACCCAAGCCATGGTATTTTCAGTCACCTCATAGGCATGTGAAAGTTGGACAATGAATAAGGTAGTCTGTAGAAGAATTGATGCATTTGAATTATGTTGAGAAGAATATTAAAAGTATCATGGACAGCTAGAAGAACAAAAAAATGTGTTGGACTAGGCACTGTCAGAATTCTCCTTAATTGCCAGGTTGGTGAGATTTTGTCTCTCATACTTCTGACATGTTATCAGGAGGGACCAATCTCTGGAGAAGAACATCTTGCTTAGTAAAGTAGAGGCTCATCAAAAAAGAGCCCCAATGAGATGAATTGACACTACTGTGTAATACTAACAACTATTGTGAGGACAAGAGTGCTGGTGTGGGGCTGTGATTAATGTGCTGGACTGCAAGTTCAGTTTGAACTGCAGGGTCAGCGGTTCAAGCTCACCAGCCACTCCTCAGAACCCTATACAGGGTCAGTATGGGTCGAAACTGACTACACAGCACGTAACAACAACAACAATTGTGAGGATGATGCACCTCTTAGCAGTGTTTTGATCTGTTCTGCATAGAGTTACTATGAGGCAGAACTGACTTGATGGCACCTAATAATAACAAACATATATGTATTTTTATTTATTATATGCCTTCATATAGACATACATAAATATTTGTGGGCCAGAGGTAGGACTCTTACTGTGCATTCAGGACACCTAGCCTATACCTGGCCAGTGCACCTTATATGCACCCATCATCTATCAGTAGTCGATTGAATGTTGCTATGATGAGAAGTCCTATTGCGGTGCTGTAGGATCAGCACTGGACTGCTAACCACAAGCTCGACAGTTCAAACCCACCAGGCACTCCTTGGAAACCCTATACAGGGTCTTTATGAATCAGAGCCAACTCATTGGCACTTAACAACAACATGGTGCTGAACAAATATTAGTGAAGCTTCCAGACTAAAAGAGATTAGGAAAAAAAGGACTGGCAAACCACTTCCCCAAGTCAACAAATTTGGTTCTAAAACACATCATGAAAATGACGTAGGGTCAAGCAGTATTTCCTTCTATGGTGCATGCCACCATGAGTCTCTGACTGACTTGACTAAAACTAACAACAACAATCAGAATATATAGATACTGCAGGAAAGGCAGAGACGAATAAACCCCAAAATTATCTAATTGTTGACATATATATTAAAGTTGGAATATCATACAGAGAAATATTCAAGGCATTAACAATGTTTAAATGGAAAGAAATCCCAAAATATGCCAAATATTTAAATGATTAGTTATGCTATATGAATAGGCAGAAAATCCCAAGGAAACTAGAGGACTAGTACATCCCAGGTGAAGGGAGGGCATTCATTGTAACATCAACTCACTCATTAAACACTCAGAAGTGTCTCCTTGTTTCAAAGCATCATGTTTTCTGCTAAGGAACAAAGTTGAAACAGACATGAATTTTGTTGGAATTCTGGTATGGAGATAAGACACATACATAAATAAAGATGATGCAAGATAGAAAGTGACACATCACATGAGAAGTCTAGATCTCTTGTTCTGAAAAATTGTGCTGGAAATTTAGAGAGATAATATTCAGCATGATAGAAGACCAGAGATGAGGGACTTGGAGACACTTACATGAATTTTAGAGCATTTTTACTCTGTTATCTACTTTTAATTTTAAAAGAACACTGAGCGGTAGATAGTATAAAATAGGCTAAGATTTATTATACCACATTCCAGGTTGTACAGATGAAGAAACTGACCAAGACAGATTTTGTTGCTCTTGTTATTATTAGTATGGTGTTCAGTCTTCAACATGTAGTGTAATATGAATATTTATACTGAAGGGAGTTCATCCCTAGATGGTACCATGAAATTACCAGCTGGATGGAAATTACTGAGCATGGTTTTTTAGTATTTTTGATGGGCAATCTGAATGCTAACTTTGTTTGAAGTTCATTTTATCTATGTGTCAAGTTGTGATAATAATACCTATCTTTACTATAAAAATAGAATTGAAAAGTCATTTAAAAAGAATACACAAAGAGGGGAAATTTGTATGGCAAATCTTCAATCCAAATTCACTATCATGGACTCATTTTTAAAATCCATCCATGTGCAAGATGCTTAAAGTGGAAAATATTGAGGCTGATGATGAATTTGTCATAATCAGCAAAATGGCATTATTGTCAAACTGCTCAGATCTACTTGGAGCTAGTATTTTTCACATAACTTTGAAAGACAAAGAAAAAAAAAAAAGATCAATTGTACTGTAATTTTTCAGTATTGCCTTGTTCAACCTTAGAAGCAGATAAGCATCAATGCTCAGGACCACTGGGACTATGTTGAGATAACTGAAGACTCCTGATGGCTTTTGTTGTTGCTGTTAAGTGTCATCCAGTTGTTTTCAGCTCACAGTGACCCTGTATAGGGTTTACAAGGAGCAACTGGTGGATTTGAACTGCTGACCTCGTGGTTAGCAGCTCAATGCTTAACCTACGGCACCACACCAGGACTTTAGAACTTTAGAATTTGGTTTTAGAGGTTGGCTGCATGTCCAGCACTATTGTACTTCTGACACTTTAAAATACGTGTATATGAACTACTAACCAGATATAATTAAAGATACAGAACTTACTGATCACCAAATCAACTGTTAATATTACTTTATAACCTGTCTCTTTCTATAGAAGCACTTAGAACTAAAATGCCTGGAACAATGATTAGTTATTTACACTCCAGTCTAGTTCTAAAGAATATTAGATCATAGGTTGCATTATTGTACTTCAAATTTGCTGTTTATAATAGTATGGATCTTACTCGAGGAAAAAATAAATGAACAAAACAACTATGGAAATGTAAATTTGCTGATGGTGGTATATTCCAAACAAATATGAATTCTGTGGTAATGCAAAATAATAGGGACTTTAATTTTGGTTGTGGCATGAACTCAGGCATAAAGTACAAGTACACAGCATTGCCCACAAATAATGCTATTCTAATCTCTCTTTCTCCTTCTTCTTAAAATCCTGTCAGCTAGGAACTCTAAACTCTAAACTGGTATAGAGATTCTCCTAGGCAAAAAGAAAATGGTTTATTGTTAAATTTTAGAGAGTTGAATTGAATAAACGTATCAGTTTGAATTTAATCTAGAACACCTTTAAAATCACCATCCCACACACACCCCCTTTTTTTTTTTTTCCTGTAAATGCTTTCAGATGTATAATATATCACTTGAAAAGACACCTGAGTAACATCAGCTACATTTGCCATGTTACAACACTAGAATGTTCAATGAGAGGCTTACGAGACTTGATTTTAGAGATCAGATTTTAGTAGTTAATGAGAGTTCCTGATAATCAAAATGCTTGATTTTAAAGGTGAGCGCTTGCCTACAGATTTTCTAACAATGACACGTTAAGACATTAAATATAGATGGGGATATATTTGAAAATTCTACTATAGTGAAACACGTTAATCTTATTGGTAATAATAATAGGTAGGTTTAACACAATGCTCAAAGTACACAAATTATGCGAGAGCTAAAACCTACTCTACAATTTAGATAGCTGGGGAGCCTAGTAACAGTATACAGAGAAAATTTTGGCCCCTAAGTCAGAATGAACACAAAGGTCGTATCATTTTGGGCCAGGGGAGCTGGGAAACATTCGCAAATTAGCTTATGCTGTAAAAGTATTTCCTAGTCACAAAGCTACAACTGGGGAAACTGAGGCCAGCAATGACACTGAAAAGGAAAAAAAGAAAAATACTTGAGAGGTGGTTCTCAGCTCTAGAAGCTCGTTTGTAATGAACATGTTCTGTAGCCTTTTTCACTTTTGTCCTTATGTTGTTGTTGTTAAGTGCCGTCGAGTCGGTTCTGACCCATAGCGACCCTGTACAGGGTTTCCAAGGCTGTAAATCTTTACGGGAGCAGAAAGCCTCATCGTTCTCCCGCGGAGTGGCTGGTAGTTTCGAACTGCTGACCTTGTGGTTC
>NW_006408548.1:22142558-22146881 GCF_000296735.1 Chrysochloris asiatica | reverse complement strand
TTTTTTTTTTTTTTTAAGCCACTTTCTCATAAACTGGAAAACTGGCGAAATTAATAAATTATTCAACTGTCTATGATTTCTTGGTCATTTCGCTTGTCTTTGAGTTCTAGCAGGTATCAAGAGTTCTTAGCCTAATTATTGGTTTAGGGCTATGACATGGTTTAGAAGTGAAGCAGCTTTTCCTCCAGGCATCTGAAGAAAACAGAAGTTGCTTGAGAAGACTGTAATCAATTTCTGGAAGGGAAGAGAACAGGAGAGAACCTCTGTGATGGAGGGGAGATCTATGGAATGGAAAGTGATTGGGATCACCTAGAATCCCTGAGTCTGGAAGTTAGACAATCTATTCTGCAACAGACCTACCTGGCTTTTGACAGTAACAATGGGAAATCCCAAAATAACAACTCAGTTGTGCACCTACAGAAGTTTGAACCAGCCAGAATCACAGCCCACAGACTCTCTGTACCTGAAAGGACTTTGCAGGCCCAACACTGTATTTATCCTGGCAGAAACTACTGAGAATTGATGACCTATTACTGGTTTGCTTGATTTTCACAATCTGATGTAAGTCCTGGTATGGCACTGTAAGGATAAGTACTATACTAAAACGTCAGTGGTTCAAACACACCAGGTGCTCCCTGAAAACCATATACAGCATTGCTATTAGTCGGAACCACTCCATGGCACTTGACAACAACAATGGGTTTATGACTTAATGAAGACTGTAATATTAATTAGAAGTAAAGCACAAGTTACAATCCAGAGCTTCCCTAATTCTAGCCAGATCCCTTTTCTGTTACAGGGATTCTACATGGACTTTTTAGTAGAAACAAATTCTAATTTCTAACCCTATGATTTCATCTCTGAAAATATGCCTGATAAAGCTATTTTTCATCAGCAGAAACATGGTTGAATTTATACCTTTTCTGACTAGTTTTGCAATGCATTGTTTTTATTGTTACATGCCGTCTTCAAGCAGGTTCTGACTCATAGTGACTCACAGAGACTCACAATGACTCATAAGGTTTCTGAGGAGCAGCTCATGAATTTGAACGAGTGACTTACTCTTCAAACTAATAAGTCTAGGACTTACCATCCAGCGTGGCACCATGACTCCATTGAAAGAATAAAAAAATACCAATGTTATATGCAAAGGACTTTTTCTAGTTGTCAGTAAGCATCACATTATTAAGATTCAAAAACTCCTTTTGGACTAATGTAACATCAGTCACCTAAAGTGAGACCAGAAGAACTAGATGGTGCCCAGCTACCACTACCAACTGCTCTGAAACATATCACACTAGAAGATCTTGGTTAGAGTGGGATAAAATGTAGAACAAAATTCAAAATGATTAAAATAGACCTGGCTTACTGATCAGAAATGGGAGGAACCTAAGTCTATGGCCCTCAACCACCCTTAAGGTCTGGAAAGACTATCCACCATTGTGGCCGAATTTTTAATCCAACAGTAGGTAGGTATATAGGGGGGCAATACTATGGTATGCTCAATCAGAATAGTGCATAATTCAAAATCCAAAGGGCAACTTTTGCCTAAGGACAACATTGAAAATGGATGGCAAGGTGGATGGAAGGGCAATAGGGACCACAGGAAGGAAATGGGATAACTGTTTTGCATGAAGGGTATGACAATCATTGAGTTGAAATTAAGTGTATGACTTGTTGCATGCAAAACTGATGATCTTATCTCTTCTTCATTCGATTCACAATAAAAAGTTTGTGTTTTTTTTAAGCTGTTTTAGGAGCTCTTGTGCTTCAAAGGGTTTGAGAAGATGGCAAGTGAGACACAATGACATGATAAAACAATTTCAAAATGTTAAAGTGAAAAAATGAGAAAAGAAATGTAGCTACTACTAAAGCTGTGCCAATTAAGTGAAATATTTCATTTCTATACTTTCATAGGAAAAATAACAAGTCATTTTCAGAATCAAATTATCTTACAGTGATCCGGATCTTTCATGAAATCTTAACATATTTTGATTACTAGGAAAAAGGAGTATCAAAATAATTACTTAATGAGCAAGTTGTTGTTGTTGCTCTTATATACTTGTCTACTGCTTGGCAGAATGTTGAGCCATGAAGGTGAGTGCTATGGAGTCAGTTCTGACCCATAGCGATTAAGTATAGAGTTTCCAAGGAGTAACTGGTGGGTGTGCACTTCAGATTTTGAGGTAGCAGTCCAGTGCTTATCCTACAGCATCACACAAGCAATCCTTCCAATGAGTATAGATTATTGAACATGACATTTTAAAATCCCCTCTTATTAACAGGGTTTGTCAACTTTATGAGGTATGATTTATACAAAATAAAATTCACTAATTATAATTGTGTAATTTTATTAGTTCTGAAAAATGTGGAGAGTCATGTAAACACCACCACAGTCAAAATAGAGACCATTTCTGTCACCTTAGATGGCTCCCTTATGTCCATTTGCAATGAATCCCCTCTCCGACACTTGACCTTTAACAACACTGGTGTGATTTCCATCACTCAATTTTGCTGTTTTTCGTTTTCTAGAGTCTCATATGAATGAATTTACACAGGATGTTGTTTTTGTGCCTGACTTCTTTGACTTGAGAGATTCACTTATATTATTACATCCACCTATTATTTTTGCCTTTTTATTGCTCCATGGCATTCCACTCCTAGAATATACCAAATTTGCCTATCCATTCTTCAGTTGATATATATTTGGTTTGTTTCTAATTTGAGACTGTTATGAATAAAGCTTCTATGAATATTCACATTAAAGTTTTTATGTGGGCATGTTTTTATGACTCTTGGATAAACAATCAGTAGTTACATTCAAATTGCTATCATATGATAATGTATGTTTAACTTTATGATAAATTAGAAAATGAAGTGATTGAACAATTTTATATTCCTAAAAGCAATGCATGAGCATTCTGGTTGTTCCATATTGTTGTCAATATTTTTGTAAAATAAATTTTCTTAATTCTAGCTATTTTAGAGTTTGGTACTGATATCTTATTGTAGTGCTAATTTGAATACATTGTTGTTGTTAAGTACCATAGAGTCCATTCCGACTCAGCAATGCTCTATAGGATTCCGGAGGAGAAGTTGATGGGTTTGAACTCCCAACCTTGTGATTTGTAGTCCAGTGCTGATGCTACAGCATCATATCAGGAGTCATAATTTGTAAAAACCTAGTGATTAATCAGTGTCCTGGTGTGGTGATATACAATCAGCACTAGACTGCTAACTAGAAGCTCAGTGGTTCAAACCTACCAGCCACTCTTCATCAACTTTATACAGAGTCATTATGAGTCAGAACCCACTCAAGACACTAACAACAACAGTGATTAAAGATGTTGGATCCTTTTACTTGTGTGACATCCATATACCTTCTTTAGTAATTCTCTGCTTAAGCAGATGACCAATTCTTTTCATTTGATTTTTTGTTTCTTATTACTAAATTGTAAAAGGCATCTCTGTGACATGTATATTGGAGTAAATAAACAATGATGTTTTTATCTTTAGATAACATGATCCCCTGTTGTTTTATTAAGTGCCATTGAGTCTGTTCCTACACCAAACACTCTTAGGAAACATACACGTTTGCTGAGTCTGAACTTATATCACGGTACTTAAAACAATAGCAAAATACTTCGAAAGTAAATATGCAAATGAGAGTTGGCCTTTATTTCACACCATACACAAATATACAAATATTAAATTGCAATGTATTATATACTTAAATATAAAAAATAAAGCTATAAAAATTATAGAAAAAGGAAAAATATTGGCGTTCCTAGCTTAGCAAAGAATTTTTAAATAGGACACAGAAAGCACAAACAATAGTAATATTTTATAAATTGTATTTTGTCAAAGTTAAAAGTTTGTCTTTTCAAAACGGACTGTCAAGAAAATGAAAAGGCAAAGAATAACTTTTTTAAAAGCATCAGTCCATACAAATAATGGAGAAAATAAACTAAAAAGAGCTCTGGATGGTAAACAATGTGTGGAAACCTAGTATTCTTGGAGTTGTTCAACAGTTCAATTCACTTTCTGGGTTACGGAGATTATAATGAACAATTTTCACCTGACTTCTCTTTTTCTTCCATCTTTCCAATTATTTGTGCACAGCCATTATAGAATCCTACAGAATACAGAGAACCCTAAAAAGAATCCAAACATTACATTGGACTCTAACAGAACAATTTCTGCCACATGTGACATAGGGGTTTTGGCCTAGAAGCTCCTAAAATTAGTCTTATCTAAAGCTGTTTGTACATTAGGCTTCCATAAGCACATATGTGAGTAATAAGTCTCTAATGTGCATAATAA
>NW_006408548.1:22137274-22141601 GCF_000296735.1 Chrysochloris asiatica | reverse complement strand
CTCCTCATTGTTTACCAAGTCCTTTATTTTCTAAATTATATTTATTTCCCCTATCATTTCCATAGAAACCATTTTTAAAGCATTGAAGATAATATAAATGAAGTTTTATTCTTGACCCACCTGTTGTGTTACTTGGTGCCATCAAGTTAATTTTGAGTTACCCCCTGTGACAAATTAATACTACCCCATTGAGTTTCCTAGCTGTACTCTTTACAGAAGCAAATAATTAGTATTTTTCTTATTAATGTCCCAATAGGATGTTTTTATCTTGTGTAAAGATCTGTCTCCACATTGAGTATCAAGTGTATTATATTATTAACATGTCTGAATATCTGGAATATAAAAAAATAAATAAACATACATATACTCAAAAACTAAATGAGTCATTTTGAACTAATAAATAACCTTAACAAAAAACCTACTTCTTTTTATCTCCTGAGAAATAAATTACCTTGTAATTTCCTGAATAATTTCTATGACATTAGTACCACACATGAGAATTTGTGCTAATTAATAGATGACTTGTCAGACCAAAAAGACTGCTTGGTTAACCCAAAAATCAACCAACATCACGGGGCATAAATTAGTCTATCCCTTTGTACACAATGATATTCAGTCATGACTATGTATTGAAGCCTCTGAATCCAGAGGTTCCAAGAGCTTCCTAACTGGATAACACCACATATATTTGGTTAATGGATTATGAGAGTTCATATAATTCTACTTTAAAATATAGCCATCATTCTAGACTTTGCCCATACATCTCTTACTTTTAATAACACTGATTTGCATCTTTCTACTACAATAAATATGCAATCATATTATGATACTTTCCATGAATTCTGTAAATCATTCCAGAGACTTATCAAACCCCAGTGAGTAATGGCACCGGCAGGCAAAAATAACGCAGCCCAAGGAGTCCCCTGAGCTTGTGGCTGGCATCCCACAGGGCTAATGGGAAAACTCAAATTTGTGGCCAGCAGGTCAAGCATAAGAGTGTCCTGTGGATTCCTGAGTTTGCAGTTGACATCTGCCTATTTAGCAAACTGAAAAATGGTATCTTTCCCCCCACCTTTGGTAATTATACATTTATCTTTATTGATACTTACTAGATGTGAAAGCATAAATTAGATGGCCTCATGGTTTCAGAAACAAGTTTATATTTCTTTTTATCTAAAGGCTTGCATTAAAAACACACACACACAAAACTTCAATGTGAATTGAGGAAAGTTTCTAGAGGAGATTATGAGTTTTCTAGTCAACAAATCACACACTTCATTTCATTTCAATGATTGCAATTCACTCAATGTAGCATTGCTTCCTTCCTGTGATTCTTGTTTCTAATCCTCCTTCTTTCCCAACCTTTCTAAATTTTGTCCTTACCTAAATGCTGCCTTTTTTTATCTTGAAGGGGTAATCATTCTATGATTTGCATGCATCACTAGTATTGCTCTTCCTATATACCTGTCTGTTGCTTGGCTGAAAATTGAGTCATGAGGATGAGTTCGTTTCCAGACTTGACAGGTGACGAAGGCTTATAGTTTTAGGGTTCTATTAGCCTCTATCTGACCAGTAAGGCTGATATTGTTTATGATTTTGAGCTTAGTTCTAAATTTTCTCTCACTTTGTTCATGACCTTCTAATGGAATCCCATTCAGAGCAGTTGGCAGTGGTTACCAGGCACCATCTAGTTCTTCTGGTCTCAGAGTCATGGAGGCTGATGTTCACATATTCCTGCTTACTGCATTCATGGTTTCTGAACAAGACCTTTAAATTTGCAAGCTCTGACCTAGCTCTAGGTGGCAAGAGAGAGAAAGCACAACATGGGAAGCTAGTGTCACAGATAACTGCCAAGTTGGGAAGTGGACATTTTATTAAACTTCACACTTTCAGATTGGATTTATGTTGATCCTTATCCACAAAAACCATAAAACAGATAAATCTTGAAAACTGACTGGTGGGCTAATTTAGAAAGCAGAATTATATCTTATTACATAGTCTCTCCTTCTTTATCCATCAGAAAACACTAATACTACATTTATTATACTTTTTATAAGTTACTATAACAATACCAACAGATATTAAATATACTTGGGAAATAAATTATGAGAGATCATATTCTTCTCTTTTAAAATATAGCAATCATTCCAGAGTCATAAACACTCTATCTTATTATAATTCACTATGTAAACTCATTTAAAATTCCTGTCTTGAGGTTTTAGCAGTATAAAAGCATTTCTACATGATTATTCTCACCATGCTTGTACTTTACAACACACTCAAACTTTACATGTTCTCATAGTTATTACCTTTATTAGTGGTATTTTACTTCACAACCGTATGCATATGCATGCACTTTTTATATCTATATTTTTTATTCAAGGTGTTTTACTTTTTCTATGTATTGTAAGTCTTGAAAAACACATTCAAGATAATTTCTTTTCAGGAATTCTAGCTATACCCATGTATCTTTCATATTCAGCATAGTAATGCCACTATGTTCACTATATGTTCACAAAGAGAAGCAAAAATTTACATTAAATCATGAACTAATATTTTGACATTTTTCATATTTTAAGAACAATGCATTCAAAATAGATCCATAATGATAAGTGGTCTTGTGATAGCATGGTAAGATAACAACTTAACTGTGAGCTGCAAGGTTGGAGATTCAAACCCACCAGCGATCCTTGGAAATCCTACACAGGGTTCTATGAGTTGGAATTGACTCAATGGCATTTGACAACAACAACAACAAATTATTATATCGCAAGCTTTTGTCCTGTCTTTTTGTAATACTGTTGTTGTTGTTCTTATGTGCCGTGGAGTCAGTTCCAATTCATAGCGACCCTGTACAGGGTTTCCAAGGCTGTAAATCCTTATGGGAGCAGAAAACCTCATCTTTCTCCTGCTGAACAGCTGGTAGTTTTGAACTGCTGACCTTAAGGTTTGCAGCCCAATTCATAACCACTGCATAGAGACCATAAAATCTGAATGATCATTTTTCTATAACTCCCTATTTGTTTTTGATAAAAGGATACATGCATCAAGTATCCTGAAAGGGTACATTAGCATAATTAAGAAACTATTTCTTTCAAGTGTAAATTGCTACAATTTGATGAACTTGACCTATATTTATGGATGTTGTAGCTCAAAATCCCAACAGAAAGGGAAGAAATCTTCATCCTACCCCCTTTGTATGCAGGGGTGAAAGGTCGGGCAACTTAGACATTAGATACCTAAAATTGGGGGGGGGCTATAAAGGCACAAAGTGGCTGCCTTATGTGTATTCAAGAGGGAGTTTATTTAAGAGTGTGCGAGGGAAGGTACAATCCACACAGAATGGTTTTCAATTTGTCTAGACAGTTTAGGTGAAAGGAGTAGGGGATAAGATTCTTATGATTCAATAATGAGTAGTTGGTATCATGACTAATTGTGATTGCGACAACTGTATAGATAGAAGTTTATAACATAAAGGGGGAAGCAGTTCATTTTACATTCCAAGAACAAAGGACCCTAGGATCATCAAGGGAGAAGAACATGAGTAGAATGTCGAACGCTATGCAGAGAAGCAGCAACACCAGACACGGGGGCAGAGATGAGAACATGGAGAGATAGAACAGCTGAGGACTCTAGACTCTTGGAAAGAGAAAGATTGTTTGCTGGTGGCCAGGAGGCAGGCTTGCAGAATGTGCCCTTTGGTTGTTTAAATGATTATACTTTCTTGAGTGTTTTCATGTACATCCTCCACCCCCAATTTTTTTTTCTTTAAATTAGTATTAAAAAAAAGAAACAAACTATTTCCTTACTTCTTTATTTCCTTTATATGTGACATAGAATTCAGTTCTACATACAAATTATATGTCAAGCACACTCTGTCTTCCATTTCCACCATCATCATAACCTTACATGCTTTTATCTATTGTCTGAACTACTCTAGTATTTTCTATTACAAAAGTTATCTTAATTTCTCATTTATGTACTTTCTAAAAGAATTGAGAAATCTATGTTAGGCCACACATGTTATTAAGTAGAAAGAAATCTAATTCTTTTAATCATGAGTTTAAAGAGTTACAAAGGATGCTGATTTGTAATTTTTATAAATGTTGGCACTTAAAAATAGCTGTTTGAGTTTTACAAATGTTGAATGGTTTTTATAAATTAAAAGTTATATATAATTTTCATGGTAATTACAAAAATGACATATATACATACACACATAGGGGGTGTTCCACAAATTCATAGAAAAAAGGAATTATTAGATAACGGATTTTTTCCATGAACCCTAAATGTATGTCCATATGTATATATGTATACAAACACAGAT
>NW_006408548.1:22134175-22136144 GCF_000296735.1 Chrysochloris asiatica | reverse complement strand
TATAGGGTCGCTATGGGTCGGAACCGACTCGATGGCACTTAACAACAACAAATATATATATATATACATACAGCCAGGGTTCATGGAAAAAATCTTTAAAATTCAATGTGTGTGTATGTGTGCATACACACACAGAATTTAAAAGAAACAAAAAAAATTAATACAAAAAATTTCACAAAGCAAACATTCATAAAAGTACAGGATATGTAGTTCAAAGATGATAAAAGATATAAAATATAATTTTCAAAATGCCAGACATAAATCCTTCCTTATCAGTAATTACCATAAATGCACATGATAAAGACCAGAGTAGAAATAAACAAAACAGAAACAACAATCATAATAAAGAGAATCAACAAAATCAGAAGCTGGTTATTTGAAAAGGAAAATTGACAAACTTTTATCTATCCTAACAGAGAGAGAGAAAGAACTTGAGAGAACATGAAAACAACTAAAATAAGAAATGAAACTGGAAACATTATTGCAATTAAATTCATAGAAATTTAAAGAAAGGATTATGACAGAATACTATGAACAACTGCAAGCCAATATATTCCATAATTTAGTTGAAAGGAATACATTCCTGGACAGACATAATGTACCAAAATTGACCCAGGAAGAAACAGAAATTTTCAGAAAACCCATTTATTACAAATTAATAAAGAGAACCAGTAATCAAAAATCTTCCAACAAAAACAATAAAATGTCCTAGACTAGATGATGTGACTGGGGGATTCTACCAAATATTTGAAGTTTCTACACTAATCTTGGATCAAATACTTCAAATATTCCATGTGAATATAGATGCATCCTCAACAAAACAAGCAAAGCAACACTGACAGCACATTGAAAGAATTACACACCAGAACCAAGTGTATTTATTTCATGAGTGCAAGGACAGTTCAATATTCACACTACTTGAAAAAGGAAATATGCACACTACTTGAAAAAGGAAATAAAGAAGTAGGATTGTGACAATTTATGCAAAAGCCATATATAATAGATTTCAACAACCTTTCTTTTTTTTCTTTGAAACTTTTTATTTTGGATTGAGTATGCAGAGAAGATTGTTAGTGGATTAAAACAATATCTGTCCTGTTATGACTGACTAATTTCATTCAGCATAATGTTCTTCAGGCTCATCCATGTTATGAGATGTTTCGCAGGCTCATCATTACTCTACAACATTGCATAGTATTCAACTGAGTGCATGTACCAAACTTTCATTCATTTTTTCCAACTGATGGTCATTTAGACTGGCTCCATTTTTTTGCTATTGTGAGTTTTGGTTGGTAATATGCTGTGGAGTCGGTTCCAACTCGTAGCGACCCTGTACAGGGTTTCCAAGGCTATAAATATTAACGGGAGCAGAAAGCCTCATCTTTCTCCCGCCAAACAGCTGGTAGTTTCAAACTGTTGACTTTGTGGTTCACAGCCCAATTCGTAACTACTATGCTATTGTGATTAGTGCTGTGATAAACATGAGTGTGCATGTATTTACTTATGTCATGTTTCTTATTCCTGGGGGATATGTATCAAACAGAAAGGTCATACAGTATTGTTATTTCTAACTTTTTGAGGATGTGCCATACCATTTTCAATATGAATTGCACCATTTTAAAGTTGTTATTGTTGCTGTTAAATGCTGTAAAATCAGTTGACTCATAGTGATCCTGTATAGGGATTCCAAGAGGAGACTGTTGAGTTTGAACCACCAAACTTGTGGTTCAAACCAACCTTGAGTTGGAGTGTTTATTCTATGACACCACACTAGAAAGGTCCCAGTTACTCCATAGCCTCAGCAGAAGTTTTTTTCTGTTTTTTTGAACTTTGCTATTAATGCTGGTGTGAGATGATATTTCATTATTGTTTTGATTTGAATATTTCTATTGGAATCTTGTTGTGACATTTTAGGATACACAATTGACTGCAAACCACAAGGTTGGTGGTTCAAACACACTAGTCGCTC
>NW_006408548.1:22109083-22111357 GCF_000296735.1 Chrysochloris asiatica | reverse complement strand
AAGAATGGATAAACAAACTTCGGTACATACACACAGTGGAATATTATATTACCTTGAAGAAACAGAAGTAAGTTGCAAGCCACTGCATAATATGAATAAACTTTAAGGACATTATGCTGAGTGAAAATGGTCAGTCACAAAATGAAAAATACTGCATAGGAACATTATTGTAAAAGCTTAAGAAAAAATACCCACAATAAAAGGGAAAAAAAAGAAAAATTATTTGTTGGTTATTGAGATATAGGGGGTGAGTTGAGGGGAGGGATTGGAAGGTGTTGCACAGGGTAGGGAATAGACACATGATAGTTCGGGTGTTGGTGGGGGGGGCAACACAAAAGAAGGGGGAGGGGAATGGAAGAACAAGGCAGATGGGAGAACATTTAAGCAGGTTTGCATGGGCCAAGTGGGACAGATGTAAATAGTGATGTATGCTCAACCTTGGAACAACAGGGCTCTAGGATACAGGGATTGAGGCATGGTTTGAATGGGTAAAAAAGGGGAAATAATGCTAAGATGCTTGGCTGTCTTATGAATTTTGGTTTTCCTTGCCTACTACTGTAAAATAGACACTTGAGAGGGAGAGAAAGGAATAGCCAGAAAGAAACATCACTACAGAAAGCTTATGAGACCGTCTTCAGTCTATAACTGTTTAGAATACTTAAAAATGGGGCTAGAACTTACCCAGTGAAAGAGGCATCCTGCAAGGCCTTTGTACTACATAAGAAAGTAGGGGGAATCCTGATCCCCATCCAGAATTTCGAGGTGGGAAATTTCTACTTGAAAAGACAAGCAGACCAGCCTGGAACAGCTAGAGGAACAGAAGATGCTTCTTGAAAGAAAGACCAGCAGGAAAAACCAAAAACAATAATGGTAGTATGATTGACTACTATAAGAACAAGCAAGTTGTTCACTGGGGAACCATCAAGACAAGCAATCAAGTTCCCTCAGGGCAAACCCCCTTCCAAGACTGAAATTCAAAGGGAATACATGAGTAGGCATGTAAACTTGCTGGTAACCTCCTTGGTCTACCAATAAGGGATGTAGAGGAAAAACAGCAATGAAGTGGTGAGCTAAGTCTGACCACGTTCAATAGACTCCTGTCAACCTGGATCGTGACCTGGGTGTCCAGAAGTATAGCAAGACATTGGGACTCCTGAGCCCATGGACAGGAACTTAGTCACAGAGTAATAGGGCAGAAAGTGAAGCATTCAACTGAGGCGAAGTGAGGGGAGATGCAAAAGAACACCCATAAATACAGATAATACCCATGTGACCTAACTTCAATGCCTAAATGATCAGAATTCTACTAAAGGAAGAAAGAAGAGGTAAAAGAGTGTAATCTGCTACAATTTGATGAACTTGAAATAACCTTAAGGATGTAGTAGCTTAAAAGGGAATGAACCTTTACAACAAAGATATTCCCATCCCTCTGCACACAGGGTTGATAGGGATTGGCAACTTAGAGAGTGGCTACCCAAATGGGGGGAGATGGGTAACAAAGGCACAAAGTGACTGGCTTATAAATTTTCAAGAGGGAGCTTAGTTTCAGAGGGTGCACGGGAAGGTAGAATCTCCACTGAGTGGTTTCCAACCTGTCTATATGGGACTGATGAAAGGAGATGGGGATAAGACTTGTGATTCAATAGTGAATAATTGCTATCAGGACTGATTGTGACTGTTGCAAATGTAAAGTTAGACTTTGTTTTGTAACAAAAGGAAGGCAGTGGTTGATCTTGCAGCCCAGGAGTGGAGGGCCATCAAGGGAGAAGATCGGAGTTCGGGTCCCTATCCAGAAAAGCGGCGACTCCAGAAATGGAGGCAGAGACAATAACATGGAGTGGCTGGGGACTCTAGACTAAGGAGGGAGAGGGGCTGTGTGCTGGTGGCCGGGAGCTGGCATGCAGGGTATACCCTTTGGTTGTTTGAATGGTTTTATATTCCTGAGTGCTTTGGTCTACATCAAAAAAGAAAAAAAAGAGGGATTGGAAGCAAATGCTGTTAATTATGATGCATTGAAGGGATAGAAATCATTGCAATGAAGCGAAATAAAATAGGATGTATGCAAAACTGATGCTCTCTCATATAAACTATCACTCAATCCACAATAAACACTTAAAAAAAAAAAAAAAAAAGACCTACATGCCCTAAATGTGAATCCCAGAATTGTAAAGATCATCAATGAAAAATTAGGGACAAATTTAAGGGTGTTAAGACAGGGCACACAAAGACTATCAAACACTGTGAGAATTGCATAAACAAAAGAAAACAAAATAG
>NW_006408548.1:22102748-22104663 GCF_000296735.1 Chrysochloris asiatica | reverse complement strand
AAAAAAAAAAATCCTTCCTTGGCAACTTCTTGTCAGTGAAAGTGAGACACAAAGGACAGGGGAGAATGGCTAGGGAAGGGGTATTGGATACACACTATTTTCCTTTTCCTTCAGCTAACAAACTACCTACAAGAAAGCTGTTGAAAAACCCATGAATTTTACCCATTTCAAATTCCACCAGACTTCTCACTGAGCCTTTCTCAGTGGCTATGTCTTTTAATACTTAATGTTGTTATCAATGGCTACAATGTCATGCCCTAAATCCATTCCCCTATCCATCCAAAAAAGCAACTTAGTATGATGTTATTTTTCTCTAGGATGTTGCTTGCAATCTTGCCCTTACATACTGTCTCAAAATAATTTGTTTCCCTTCTCTTAACAATTTTCTAGTTGCTGAAAAATTTCACTCTTAGGCATCCCAAACTGCCCCCACTCTAACAGAGACTGCACCTGGGCCACCCAGGGAATTAATTACATTGTAGTGTGTAACCAGGTGAATATTCTGCACACACTGTTCCAAAGTAGCATCTCTTCATGGGTACTACAACCTGCTTAACAGCCCTCCTCTGTGGAATCAATGTCTTCCTTAGCATTTCTAGTGCCTTAAATATGTGAATCTAGATTTTATTTCTTTCCTATTTCCACAGACATTTACAGTCACTATATTGATTATAATTCACAGAAAGTACAGTTTCAACAATTCTTCATGCCCATCCTTATCAGCAAAGCTTGTCCAAGTGAGATATATTCTAATATAGACCCAGAGTCCTTAGACATGACAAATCATCATTTAGTTTATGCCAAATGCTTTTTCTTGTTTATTGATGCTAAGAGATACAGAGGAGTCCTGATGTGGAATGATAGGATAAGCACTAGATTACTAATCACAAGATTGGCAGTTCAAATGGACTAGCTGCTCCATGGAAATCCTGTACAGGGTCATTTTGAGTTGGAACAGACTTGACTACACTTTAAAACAACAACAAAATAAAAACAGATATAGAATGAGACCTTAAGTTTATGTAAACTTAAATAAACTTACATCAACTTCCATTGAAAGTAGCTATACTTTAAAGGTTCTTAGTTGAGCCAGATCATGTTTGAATCTTTATAAAATGTGTTATGGTGATAAGTAGCATAATCATAATCAACTATGATGCTAATTCAGTTACTTTTAGAGAGGAAGCTGTTGTTCTTGTTAAATGCTATTGAGTCAGATTCAATCCATAGAGATCCTATGCACAACAGAATGAAAGTCTCCCCATCCCCTTATTCTTCTCCAGTATCATAATTCAAATGCATCAATTCTTCTCTGGTCTTCCTTACTTCCTTCAAACATTCATTCACATATGAGGTGATTGAAACATTATGACTTAGGTCAGATGCACCTTAGTCCTCAAAGTGACATCGTTGTTCTTTAACACATTTAAGAGATCTTATGTAACAGATTTGCCCAATATAACACGTCCTGTCCTTAATTTTGCGACTGCTACTTCCATGAAGACTGGTTGTGGATACAAGCAAACTGAAGTGTTTGACAACTTTAATTTTTTCTCTGTTGATCATGATGCTATTTATTAGTTCAACCGTGAGGATTTTCATATTCTTTACATTGAGCTGCCAAGACATAGTAAAAGCTGTAGTTTTTGATCTTCATCAGTAAGTATTCCAAATACTCTTTGCTTCCAGCAAGACTATGACATCTGCATATCACAGGTTGTTAATGAATCTTTCTCCAATCCTGATATGACATTCTTCTTTATATATTCCAGCATCTTAGTTTGGTTTCTCAGCAATATAAACTGATTAAATGTGGTGAAAACTTACAACACTGACACATCCTTTCTTTATTTTAAAGGATTCAGTCTTCCTTAGTTCTCTCAGAATGACTGCCTCATGGTCTACGTACAATCTC
>NW_006408548.1:22083724-22102124 GCF_000296735.1 Chrysochloris asiatica | reverse complement strand
GCCATCAATGATGCCACCTGGCTGATCCATCTCGTTGGGGGTCTTCCTCTTTTTCTCTGACCCTCCATCTTATCCAGAATGACAACCTTCTCCAGCGACAGTTCTCTCCTCACAATATGTCCAAAGTATGAGAGACAAAGCTTAGCCATCCCGGCCTCCAAGGAACACTCTGGCTGCACTTCTTCCAAAATAGATCTATTGGTTCTTTTGACAGTCCATGGCACTTTTAGTATTCTCCTCCAACACCACTATATTGTTAGGTAATTTCTGCATTCCTTTGGGTCACCTCTCTTTGAAATGAGCACAAATATAGCTTTCTTTAAATCAGATGGGCAGTTAGCTATCTTCTAAATTTTTTGGCATAGAAAAGGGAGCAACTCCAGTGCTGCATAAGTTTGTTGAAATATTTCTATTTTTATCTGTCAAGTCCTGAAATCTTGTTTTCGCCAATGCCTTATTACAATACTATCAGTTCTTAATCATATCTTACCTCTTGAGCATTGACCAATTCCTTTGGGTACATTGATTGTGCATTCCTTCAATTTTATTTTGATGCTTACTGTGCCATTCAACATTTGCCTATGTTGTTATTAAGTTCCACTGAGTCGTTTCTATCTCATAGTGACTCAGTATCTTAGGAGTAATTGATGGGTTTGAACTGCCAACCTTGTAGTTAGCAGTCCTGTGCTTTTGCCTATATTGTTGTTAAGTACTGTTGAGTTAATTCAAACTCAGAGAAACCTTGTACATGGTCTCTAAAGAACAGCTGGTGGGTTTGAACCACCAACCTTGAGTTTAGTAGTCTAGTGCTTATTCTAAAACACCACAACAAGACTTTAGAACCCTTCAATATTGCAACATGACTTGAATTTTTTTATTCTTTTTTTTTTTTTTTAGTTTGAGAGATGCTGAAATTTGTTCTTCCATTTTGGTTGTCTATCTTTAGGTCTTTTCACATTCTATTATAATATTTTACTTCATATTCTCGGGATGCTCTTTGAATTTTTGTGTCCAATAATTTCATTTCATCATTTTATCTACTCCCCTTAGTATCTCTATATCCAATAGCATGTTTCAGAGTTTCTTTGGATATATACTAAGGTCTTTTCTGTTCTTCTGTTGTCTTAATGGTCTTTTGCTTTCTTCATGGATGATGTTCTTGATATCATCCCCCTATTTCTCTGGTCTCTGGCAATTAGCATCTAATGTATCAAATCTGTTGTTGAGAGGGACTCTAAATTCAGGTGGGATACACTTAAAGTCATATTTGGCTCTTGTGAACTTTAAAATTTTTTTCTTGAGCCTGAACTTGCATATCACAATTTACAGTCTTCCATAGTTGGCCTGTGGCCAGGTTTTAGATGATGATACTGAGTTTCTCCATTGTTACTTCCTACATATGTAAAAATAGAGAATTGAAAAAAAGTGAAAGGATCAATAATTGAAATAATTAAAGTTAGGAAAGGTGTGTGCCAGGGTTGTATTTTTACCATACTTATTCAATCTATATGCTAAGCAAATAATCTGAGAAGCCGGATTGTATAAAGAAAAGTGTGGCATCAGGATTGGAGGAAGACTCATTAAAAACCTGCAATATGCAGATGATACAACCTTGCTTGTTGGAAATGAAGAACACTTAAAATACTTTTTTTATGAAGATCAAAGACCACAGCCTTCAGCATGGGTCAAATGTCAATGTACAAAAAACAAGAATCCTCACAACTAGAACAATAAACAACATACGCATAAATGAAGAAAATACTTCATTTTGCTCAGATCAATTATCAGCACTCATGGAAGCAACAGTCAAGAAATCACACAACATATTGCATTAGGTAAATCTGTTGCACAAGACCTCTTTTTTAAGGTGCAGAAGAGCAAAGACGTCAGTTTGAGGACTGAGGTGTGCCTGATCCAAACCATGGTGTTTTCAATAACCTCATATGCATGTGAAAGTTGGACAACGAATAAGGAAGACTATAGAATAATGGATGCATCTGAGTTATGATGTAGGAGAAGAATATTGAAAGCACCATGGCCTGCCAAAAGAACAAACCGATCTGTGTTGGAAGAAGTGCAGCCAGAATGCTCCTTGGAAGCCAGGAATGCTAGATATCATCTCTCATACTTCGGAAATGTTATCAGGAGGGACCAGTCACTGGAGAAGGATATCATGTTTGGTAAAGTGGAGTGCCGGAGAAAAAAAGGAAGAACCCCCCAACAAGATAAATTTAACAGTGGCGGCAGCAGTCAGCACAGGTGAAGCAATGACTGTACCTAAGACCGGGAAGTGTTTCATTATGTGTCTGTACCGATTCAATGGCACTTCACAACAGCAACATTATCAAGCATATATACTACACGAATATGTTGTTGTTGGTAAGTGCTATCAAGTTGGTTCTGACTCCTAGCAACTCTATATAGGGATTCTGAGGAGTGGCTAGTGAGCTTGAACCACTGATCATGAGATTCAAACCAATTTTGCAGTCCAGTGCATTAACCCACACTGCTACACCAGGACTCCTTTATTAGTCTAGTTGTGAGACTTTGTTTGCTTCACAGTGAAGGCTTTAGTCTTTGATCTTCATCAGTATTTTAAGTCCCATTCTCTTTTAGCAAAAGGTAGTATCATCAGCATAACAAGGTTGATGAGTCTTCCTCCAATCATGATGGCATGTTTTTCCTTATATAAGCTAGCTTTGCAGATTATTTGTTCAGCATACAAACTGAATAAGTGGGTTGACAGATATATTCCTATCACATAACTCTCCTGGCTTTAAATCATTCAGTATCCCTTTGTTCTGTTGTAATAACTGTCTTGTCGTCTGTGTATAGGTTCCTCGTGAGCACAGTTAAGTGCTCTGGAATAGCTATTCTTCACAACATTATCCATAGCTTGTCATGATACACACAGGTGAAAGCATATAATTATTCAGTAATGCACAAGTAAACATCTTTCTGATATTCTCTTCTTTCAACCAAGACCCATCTGACATTAGCAATATTATCCATATTCTTATGTTCTTTTCTAAATCCTACTTAAAATTGTGGTTGTTGTCTGTCAAGGTACTGCTACAACCATTTTTTAAGTATCTTCACCAAAATTTTAATTACATGTGATATTGTTGTTGTTGTTGTCAGGTGCCATCGAGTCGGAACCAACTCACAGTGACCCCATGCACAGCAGAACAAAACAATGTCCGATCCTGGGCCAACCTTACTACTGCTGCCACACTTGACACCATCTATGATACCACCTGGCTGATCCATCTCATTGGGGGTCTTCCTCTTTTTCTCTGATCCTCCATCTTACCCAGTATGACATCCTTCTCCAGCGACTGTTCCCTCCTGTGATATTAATGATGTTGTATTATGATTTCTGCATTTTGCTGGGTCACCTCTCTTGGGAATAGGCACACATACTTTCAATTGATTGGCCAGTTAGCTAACTTCCAAATTTTTTTTTTTTGCTATAGATGAGTAAGTGTTTCCAGTGCTGCATCAGTTTGTTGAAAGATTTCAATTTGTATTTTGTCAGTTCCTGCAGACTTGTTTTTTACAATGCCATCAGTGCACCTTAGACTTTACCCTTCAGTACCACATCCAGTGGGTATGTGTGGGAAGAGGTGAAGCCAGAGTGCTGCTTGGAGGCCAAGATGGCCAAACTTTGTCTCGTACTTTGGACATGTTGTCGGGAGGGACCAGTTGCTGGAGAGCGATGTCGTATTTGGTAAGGTGGAGGGTCAGAGAAAAAGAGGAAGACCCCCCAACGAGATGGATTGGCCAGGTGGTAGCATTGATGGACTCAAGTGTGGCAACAGTGGTGAGGTTGGCCTAGGATTGGGCAGTGTTTCGTTCTGCTGTGCATAGGGTCGCTATGAGTCAGAACCAACTTGATGGCACCTAACAACAACAACAACAACCATCAATTCTGATCTTATACCACTTTTTGAAATGGATAAACATATATTTCATTATAATATTTTGCTTTGTCTTCCTGAGTTGTCCTTTGAAATTAATTTTCTGTTCAGCTTTTTTACATCATTTCATTTGCTTTAGCTTCTCTATGCTCTAGAGCAAATTTCAGAGTCTCTTCTGACACCCATATTGATCTTTTCTTTCTTTCCTCTCTTTTTTTAAAGTTTTGATTGTGATGTTTATGTGGGAGAGTATCAGCTTTACACTCATCCTATCATATTTCATTTCATTGCAATCATTACAGTCCCCTCTATTCATTATTCTATAACCCCAAAGGTTACACCTCCCAGGCCCACCACCACCCCCAGGATGACAGCACACAACCAATCTCCTGCCCTGAGTCCAGTGTCCCCAGTTGCTCCATCTGTCCACATCATCTTCTGTGTCTCCATCACTGCCTCTCTGGATAGGGTCCTGCTCTCCGTTCTTCTCACTTGATGGTCCCAGGGACCTCAGCTCCTGGGCTGCAAAATTAATCACTCTCATTCTTTGTCAAAAAACATCTACCTCTATATTTATTAGCCTCACAATCAGACCTGATGGCAATTATTCACGATTTTAGTACATCAGTCTTATTTCCACTACCTTTCACCAGCCTGGTCACAATAGATTGGAAATCATTCAGTGGTGATTCTACCTTCCCCCACCCCATCTGGAACTAGGCTCCCTGTTGAAAGCTTGTAAGCCTGGCACTTTTTGCCTTTATAAGCCTCCACATTTTGAATAGTCAATGTCTATGTTGCCAATCCCTGTCATCCTGTGTACCGAGGGAGTGGGAGTGATCCTTGCTGTGAAGCTTTGTTTCCTTTTTTGAGCTACTAAGTCGATAAGTGTAGGTAAAGTTCATCATGTTGTAGCAGGTTACTCTTTTTTTTTCCCCTCTTCTTTCTACTTCAAGTTGAGTTCTGATCATCTAGCCATCAAAGCCAGGTCAAATGGGCACTATCTGCAAGTATGGGTGTTCTTGTGGTTCTCCCCTCACTTCATATCAGCTGGACACTTCACTCTCCACTATATTCCTCTATGGCCATGTCACTGCCTCTGGGCCCAGGAGTTCCCAGGTCTTGCCATACTGCTGGCCATCCAGGTCTCCACCTGAGTTCATGGGTATCTATTGAATGTGGTTCGGCACAGCTCGCAAAATCATTGCTGTTTTTCCCCCTCTTCCCTTATCGGTGACCATTGTGGTTACCATCCAGACCACATGCCTGCTCATGTATTCCTCTTGAGTCTCAGTTTTAGAACAGGGTTTGCTCTGAGGGATCCCGACCACTTGCCTTGATGGCTCTCAGGCAAACAGCTTATTTGTTCTTGTAGTAATCAATCAGACTACCATTATTGTTTTAGAATTTTCCTGCTGATCGTTCTTTCACGAAGTATTTCCTGTTCTTCTAGCTGCTCCAGGCTGGTCTACTCATTCTTTCCAGTGGAAATTTCCTACGTCAGTCAGTTCTAGGCTGAAGACAGACTTACAGGCTTTCTGTAGTGATGATTCTGGCTATTCCTTTCTCCCCATCTCAAGTGTCTACTTTACAATGGTAGGCAAGGGAAACCAAGATTCAAAAGACAGCCAAGCATCGTAACACTATTCATCTCTTTTACCTCTTGACCCCGTGCCTCAATCCCTGTATCCCAGAGCTCTGTTGTTCCAAGGTTGTGCATACATCATCATTTACTTCTGTCCCACTTAGCCCATGTGAACCTGCCTAACTTCTCCCATCATCCTTGTTCTTCAATTCACCTTCCCCTTTTTGTGTATTGCTCCCCACCACCATTCCTCCCCACACAGCTAAGCTAACCTGTGTCTATTCCTTACCCTGTGCTCTATCTTGCCTTCTCCCTCCCCTACTCTTGTCCCATACATTCTGGTGATCAGCAAATATATATATAATTTTTTCCTCCTCTTAGTGTGGGTTTTTTTCTTACTATTTTACAATAATAGTCCTATGCAGTATTTCTCCTTTTGTGACTAATTTTACTCAGCATAATGTCCTCAAGGTTCATCCATGTTATGTGGTGGCTTGCAGCTTCCTTGTTGTTCTTCAGGGTGGCATAGTATCCCCTTGTGTGTATGTACCAAAGTTTATTTATCCATTTTTCAATTGATGGGAATTTACGCTGTCTCCATCTTTTTGCTATTGTAAATAGTGCTTCTATGAACATTGGTGTGCATATATCTACTCGTTTTATGGCTTGTATTTCTTGTGGGTAAATACAAAGTAGAGGGATTGCTGCGTCACATGGTATTTCTATTTCCAACCTTATGAGGAAGCACCATATTGCTTTCCAGAGAGGCTGGACCATTTTACAAAACCACCAGCAATGCAGGAGCGTCCCCATCTCTCCACATGCTTGCCAGCACTTATTGTCATCTACTATTTTTAAAATCTTTGCTGTTATTGCTAGTGTGAAATGATATCTCACTGATCGTGAACATTTCTTCATATGTTTGTTGGCTGACTGGATCTCCTCCTTGGTGAAGTGTCTATTCATATCCTGTGCCCATTTTTTAATTGGGTCATGTGCCTTTTTCTTGTAGAGGTGTTATAGTTTCCTATATATTTTAGAAATGATTCCCTTGTCTGATGTGTCATTGCAAAAGATTTTTTTCTCATTCTGTGGGTTCCCTTTTTACTCTTTTGATGAAGTCTTTTGATGCACATAAGTTTTTAATTTTTAGTATGTCCCATCATCTATTTTGTCTACTTTTGTTTGTGTAATTTTCAAAATGTTTGGTAGTCTGTGTATTCCCTGTATTAGAGCCCTCACATTTGTCCCTATTTTTTCATTGATGACTTTCATAATTTTGGGATTCACTTTTAGGTCTTTAATCAACACAGAGTCGGTTTTGTATAGGGCATGAGGTAAAAGTCTTGTTTCAACCTTTTGTATATCGCTTTCCAGTTCTTCCAGCACCATCTGTAAAAGAGACTATCACCTCCCCATGCAATATACCTAGGCACTTTGTCGAAAATCAGTTGACTGTATGCGGATGGGTTAATATCAGGATTCTCAATTCTGTTCCATTGATAAGTGTATCTTTCCTTCTACCAGTACCACACTGTTTTGACGACTGTTGCCATGTAGTAAATTTCCCAATCAGGAGTGAGTGGTCTCCAATCTTGTTCTTTTTCTTAAGCAGTGCTTTGCATATCCTGGGTCTCCTTCCTTCCAATATAAAGTTTGTAATTGTCTTTTCCATCTCTTTGAAGAATGTTGCTGTAATTTGGATTGGGATTGCATTATATGTAGAAATTGTTTTGGGCAGTATTGACGTTTTCATGATGTTGAGTCTTCCTATCCAGGAACATGGTATGTTCTTCCATTTCTGTAAGTCTCTTTTGGTTTCGTGTAGTAGTGTTTTGTAATTTTCTTTGTATAAGTCCTTTGTTTATCTGGTTATGTTTATTCTTAAATATTTAATCCTTTGGTTGTCTATTGTAAATGGTAGTGTTTTCCTAATGTCTTTTTCTGCACTGTCATTATTTCTATAGAGGAATCCAATTGATTTTTGTATGTTGATCTTATACCCTGCCAGTTTGCTGAATCTTGCAATGATGTCTAGTAGCTTTTTTACTGAGTCTTTGAGGTAGTCTATGTATAGGATCATTTGTTGTTGTTGTTCTTAGGTGCCATTGAGTCGGTACCAACCCATAGTAACCTTATGCACAGCAGAACGAAACACTGCATGATCCTGGGCCAACCTCACCACTGTTGCCACACTTAAGTCCACTGACACTGCCTCTTGGCCAGTCCAATTTGTTGGGGGTCTTCCTAGTTTTCTCTGACCCTCTACCTTACCAAACATGATATCCTTCTCCAATGATTGGTCCCTTCTGACAATATGTCCTAAGTATGAAAGACGAAGTTTGACCATTCTGGCCTCTGGAGCACTCTGGCTGTACTTCTTCCAAAATGGATCTATTGGTTCTTTTGACAACCCATGACACTTTCAATATTCTCCTCCAACACCATAACTCAAAGGCATCAATTCTTCTACAGTCTTCCTTATTCACTGTCCAGATTTCACATGCATATGAGGTTACTGAAAATACCATGGCTTGGGTCAGGCGTACCTTAGTCCTCAAGCTGACATCTTTTACTCTTCAACACTTTAAAAAGGTCTTGTGCAGCAGATTTGCCTAATGCAATACATCATTTGATCTCTTGACTGTGGCTTCCATGAGTATTGATAGTTGATCCAAGAAGAATGAAGTCCTTGACAACTTCAATCTTTTCTCTGTTGATAAGAATATTGTTTATTGTTCCATTGGTGAGGATTTTTGTTTCTTTACATTGAGATGCAATCCATACCAAAGGCTGTGTTCTTTGATCTTCATCAGTAACTGTTTTAAGTCCTCTTCACTTTCAGCAAGCAAGGTTGTATCATCTGCATATTACAGGTTGTTAATGAGTCTTCCTCCAATCCTGATGCCATGTTTTTCTCCATAGAACCCAGCTTCTCAGATTATTTGCTCAGCATACAGGTTGAATAAGTATGGTGAAAGAATAAAACCTTGTCACACAACTTTCTTGATTTTAAACCATTGAGTATTCCAATGTTCTCTTCGAACAGTATTCAGTATTCCCCTTGTTCCGTGTACAGATTCCTCATGAGCACAATTAAGTGTTCTGGAACACTTACATTTCTCAGTGTTGTCATAGCTTGTCATGATCCACACAATCGAAAGCCTTTGTCAATAAAGTACAGGTAAACATCTTTCTGATATTCTCTGCTTTCTGCCAAGATCCATCAGACATCAGCAATGATATCCCTCATTTCATGGCCTCTTCTGAATCTGGCTGGAACCTCTGGAAGTTCTCTGTCAATGCATGATTGTAGCCATTTCTGTATTACCTTTAGCAAAACTTTACTCGCAGTGGATATCAAAGAGATTGTCCAATGATTTCCACAATCCATTGGGTCACCTCTCTTTGGAGTGGGCACAAATATGGGTCTCTTCCAATCAGTCAGCCAGATAGTTGTCTTCCAAATTTCTTGGCAGAGATGAGTGAGTGCCTCCTGTGCCGCCTGACTTTCTTGAAAGATTTCAATTTTCATTCCATCAATTCCTGGTGCCTTGTTCTTTGCCAATTTCATCAATGCACCTTGGACTACTTCCTTCAGTATCATTGGCTCTTGATTATATGCTACCTCTTGAAATGGTTGAACATATGCTGCCTCTTGAAATGGTTGGTACAGTGACTCTGTGTATTCCTTCCATCTTCTCTTGATGCTTTCTGCATCATTCAATGATTTGGCAAGAGAATCTTTCAATAATGAAAGTTGAGGCTTGAATTTTTTCTTCAGTTCCACCAGCTTGAGAAATGCTGAGCGTGTTTTTTGTTTGTTTGTTTGTTTTCGGTTTTCTGATTCCAGATCTTTGCACATTTTATTGTAATATTTGGCTTTATCTACTCGAGCTGACCTTTGAAAATTTCTGTTCAGCTCTTGGACCTCCTCATTTTTTTCCATTTGTTTTAGCTCTCTACACTGGAGAGCAAGGTTCAGTGTCTCTTCTGACATCCACTTTGACCTTTTCCTTCTTTCTTGTCTTTTCAATGACTTTTTGCTTTCTTCTTGTATGATGTTCTTGATGTCATCCCACAACTCTTCTGGTGTTTAGTCTTTAGTGTTTAATGTATCAAATCTATTCTACAGATCTCTAAATTCAGGTGGGAAATATTCAAGGTCATGTTTTGGCTCTCATGGGCTTGTTTTCATGTTCTTTAGCTTTAGTTTGAATTTGCATATGAGTAATTGATGGTCTGTTCCACAGTCTGCCCCTGACCTTGTTTTCACTGATGTTATGGAGTTTTTTCATGGTCTCTATCCACAGATGCAGTCAATTTGATTTCTATGTATTTCATCTGTTGAGGTCCATGTGTGTAGTCATCTCTTAGGCTGTCTAAAGAAGGTATTTGAAATGAGCAAACTCCACATTTATATAAAGAGATAAATAAAAATATATGCATATATATTTATGGAGTCCTGATGTGGTGTATAAAGCTCTGGACAGCAAAGTCACTCTGAACCACAAAGTCATTAGTTGAAACTCAGCAGCTGCTCCTGATAAACCCTATACAGTGTCACTATGGGTCAGAACCATTCGACATCACTTAACAACAACAGCAATATATATTTATATGCCCATGAATCAACCAAGGACCTTTAGTAGTATAGTAGTTTTGAGTTGGGCTGCTAACACAGAAGTCAGACGTTCAAAACTACCAACTGTTCCACAGGAGAAAGACAAGAATTTCACCTCCTGTAAAGATTTACATCCTCAGAAACCTTATATATGGTCACTGTGAGTTGGAACAGACTCCACAGCACACTATGACAATCATCATACATCAACCACTCATCTGTCAGTTTGTCATACTATGGTAATGTGTAGGTATACATGTTGTTGTATTGCTAAAGCATCCTGGTAGATGGAGAAAAAAATGAAGTTGCCAAAGACTTCATTTGGCTTGGATCAACCATCAACACTCATGGAAGCAGCAGTCAAGAAAACAAACAACTTATTGCACTAGGCAAATCTGATGCACAAGCCCTCTTTAAAGTGTTCAAGAGCAAAGATGTCAGTTTGAGGACTAAAGTGTGCCTTACCCAAGCCATGGTATTTTCAATAGGCTTATGCATACGGAAGTTGGACATTGAATAAGGAAAACCATAGAATAATTGATTCATTTGAGTTATGGTCTTGAAGGAGACTACTGAAAATACCATGGACTGCCAGAAGAACAAAGAAATCTGTGTTGGAAGAAGAACAGCCAGAATGTTCCTTAGAAGCTAAGATGACCAGACTGTCTCTCATAATTCAGACATATTATTAAGAGGAACAAGCCCATGGAGAAGTACATAATGTTTGTACAAAATAGAGAATCAGTGAAAGAGAGGAAGACCCCTAATTAATTACACTGGCACAGTGGGATCAAGCGTAGTAACCTTTTGTGAGATTAGCACAGGACAAGTTAGTCTTTCATTCTGTTTTGCATAAAGCCAGCATGAGTTGGTACTGACGGGCATGAGTTGGTACAGCACATAACATTTTGAAGACATGAACATTTTGAAGACACCTTATATATATTCCATAACAATCAAATCTACTATGACTCATATGCACTCATATATATATACGTGAACACATCCATGCACAAATTGTGTATGCTACGGCTCTAAAGTTTCTGCCAACTGAATCATAATATTGTAGATTATTTTGCACAATGCTCCCCTCATAATTTGAGGAAATAACCTTCTTTCTTGCTATAATCTTGAGAAAATTATTTACATGAGGATCTTCATAGCATTCTTCCTTACTTGCTGGCTATTCCTTCACAGCCCATGTTTCTGGGTCTTTCTTAACTGAAGTTTATGCATTGGAGTGGCCATGATTATGTCCAGGTTCTCTGCTTCTCTGCACATTCATCCCTACCATGATTTTATTTATTCCCTTAGCCTGTAGGCAGCATTCCTAAGTTTTTATCTTCTTTCTGATCCCATTCTCTGAACTTCAAACTCCACTATTGGTAAGACATCTCCATTGGAATATTGATATACATTTCGGAATTAGCATGTAAACTCTTGTTCACCCATTGAACTCATCCTTATTGTAGTCTTTTCCAAATTTCTAGCTGTTCAGAACCGATATCTGGAAATTTTTTTTTTCTGATATTGCTCATTTTTTTCTTGCTTTTCTAGATGATTCATTAGAAATTCTGTGTTATGAAATTGGAATAAGCTTCATTTGATTCTGACTATTTCTTCTCTTTTCCACTATTGCCAACCTCCCCAAACCACCATCATCTTTTACCTGGAATTTTAACTAGTGGATATATTTCTACTCTTTCCCCAGTACCCCCAGAGAAAACAAATGAAGAACAATCAGCTTGAATGTGCTCAGTTAACACCTATTGAACAAATGCAAGATAATTTTGCTAACATATGGTTTTGAATAAAACATAGAAGCTGAATCTAAGTAACTTTATTTTTTAAAAAAAATTAGAGAAAAAGAATTCAAGGGCATTACATTAAAATATAACTTAGAGTAGGTAACTTTGATGGTAGGTTAGGTACTTAGGTAGACTTCATATGTTCTAACATGGTAAGACCTAGGAAAGGTTCTATTCATCATCTGTCTTTGGGTCAAAAGAAAAATTCCATGTGTTTGCTTATATGTCACTTTCTCCATGATGTTTTTTACCTCGTTGCTATTTAAAGCAACAATAATCTGTCTTTTCCTTTTCTAGCTCCCTCTATTCTGCTTCTCTTTGTATGTCTCTTTTAGTCCCATCAGATGTTTTATATATTTAGCTATGTCACTTTGTATATTTTTTGTAGTGGTTATGAGTTGGACTGCTAACCTCAAGTTCAGCAGTTGAAAACTACTCCGTAAAGATTTACAGCCTCAGAAACCCAAAGCAGGGTTGCTATGAGTCGGAACTGACTCCTTGGCACACCACCACCACTGTAGTACAATGAAGACAGGACTTTATAATGTTTTATTATAGTTTTATATTAAGGAGTAGAAAAATGTCTACCATATAGTAAGTTGTATTGTTCAGGTTTTAAGAGATGCTACTCAAATAGTAAGAGTTGTTTACAGGGGTGGAGGTGAAGGCAGGTAGAATTTAGGAAATCAATGACAGATTCAGAGTCACCTAGTTATTACAACAGCAGAAACCCTTACGTCCCTGAGGCTGCAAGAGGAAAGTGGGTTGTCATAACTAGGATTGAAGCTCAGTGAGATTTGAAGCATGGAGAGGGGTTGCTTGGTAGAAGTTTTGGTTCTAGAGAGAAAGGGCTGATCCCAATCACTCAGTTTAATGCAGCAGGGAAAAGGGAGTATACATCCTGATCTTTCTTGACCCCTGTTCTCAAATCTGCTAATGTCAATGGGTCAGTCACTTGAGGCACAAAGTCAGGTAGCGATGGGTACAGAATGAATCTGATTGACAAGGTTAACTACTAGCAAGTGGAATTAATAAGTGTGAAACAAATGTAAGAATGCCATTAGAAATCAAGATACTGATATCAACTATCAACAGAAACCAAGAAATAGAATCCAAATGACTGTTTACCTCAGAGACTTAACTTTTTTTTTAAAGACATAGTCCAAACATCAAAGTAAAACTAAAAAGAGTCAATTATGAGAGGTGTGAAGGTAAATAAGTAGCCTTCAAGCACTCAATCATGAGCCACCAAGGAAGAGCTCAATGCATTAGGGACCCTTTGGTCAAGTTAAAATGTTCAGATGAATGGATAGATACACATGTCCAAATATTTCACTGTTTTGCATGCCAATTAATTAGTTGGAATTTATAGTTTGCATCATTGATTCAAATTCTTACCATGGTATGCTGTTCAACTCTCAGGTGGACGTGACATAAAGGCTCCACAAGGCAAGTGATAAGCCCTCAGAAAAAAGGTCCAAAATGTAAACAGTAAGTGGTTTCAATTTTGGTGAGTTGAGATTCACATAGAAACATCTAGATGTTGATTTGATATCACTAAATCAGAGCAGCAGGTATTACACTGTAATCCCCCTACATATAATGGAGAGGAAAATGTAAAACATGGCTTTCAAAGCTGAGACTTGAAAAGGGATAATTTTTTAAGTAGCAAAGCCACCTGGAACTAGAGGTTTTTTTTGTTTTTGTTTTATTTTTCCCATTTCTATAAATAGTAAGGAAACACAGGTATGAGATGGAAACTGAAAAGCAGCTACTGAATCTTTCTGCTCTGAGGGATTCCAGGAGCTCAAAGAACTTCCCTCAACAAACCTGCACTTTATATTCTGTATGCAGATTGCGCCTCCTCCAGGAAGAAAGCTTGGAGCAAAAACTGCCTGAGCAGAGTCCTGAAGCTGAAGAGTTTGGGGTTATGTATGTGTGAATTTATCCTTCTCTGAAACTAGGTGAGTTTGGAAAGAGTAAAGTAGAAAGAGAGAGAAAACAATAAAGGGAGAATTGTAGTTGCCCTGCTTTTAAAGTCAGATGGGAAGAACATTCTGAGGTTGACCCCCTTTTGCTTTCATCAGTGGTTCACAGTAAAGGGCATTTATAAAAAAAGAGGAAAAACAACATGTCTCACACCATGTCAAAGTGCAGGCCCATCAATTCAGCGGCTGGCAGAGTTCTCCCAGCTAAGGGCCTGCTGCTGAAACATTATTGCTGGCGTTGACTTAGGAAGCTCTAAAGGCATTTTTATCCAGTGCCTGGAGGCGCTGACCTCACTGCTGGAAGTGGAAGATAAGAAAAATGTTTTAATCCTTATGTTAATTATTGAAATGAGAAGTGCAAACAAATATTTTGGGAAACTTCAAGTTGCTTCCAAACGTGGCACTTTCCATTTTAAGCCCAATGTGTAATT
Source organism: Chrysochloris asiatica (assembly GCF_000296735.1). Classification (NCBI taxonomy): domain Eukaryota; kingdom Metazoa; phylum Chordata; class Mammalia; order Afrosoricida; family Chrysochloridae; genus Chrysochloris; species Chrysochloris asiatica. Next base: position 22,087,768 of record NW_006408548.1, on the reverse strand, counting down.
GTGTATTCAAAGGCTCAAATCTTGCTGAAGATTCATGCATTATGTATACCTTACTTCACCGGGACATGCAGGATGTCACGCTCTGCATCCTGCTGAAATGGGGAAATAATTTCAGACAGAGTTTGACTAGAAAAAGTATAAAAACTTAAAAAAATAAATAAAAAAAATAAAACTTGGAAGACACTTTTGGGAACTCAGAAACTTTCACTAGTAGAGAGATTACTTTTTGGGTTAACAAGTAGAAAATTAAAATGACTGTTGAAATAGCAGATTTAAAGCTACAGATATACATTCTTTTTTGTTAAAAATATTTCTGAAAGAAGATGATATTAATCAAGTTTTGATACAATTTTTGTGAATATTCAGATGTTAAATATACAACTACCATCTCTCCTTTCTAGGGCAACAACAGCCCCATGAAATAAATGAGTGTGTCTATGTGACAATAAAACATTATTTAGAAAAACAGACAGACAAATGGAACTGGACAGAAGCTTGTAGTTTGAAAATTTCTCATATAAACTAGACTTTTACAGGCAAAGTAATAATTTGATTAAGCATTTTAACTACTATAAGCCTTACTAGCCATTCCTTGGAAACTCTACACAGGGTTGTTATGAGCTGAAACTGACTTGACATCACTTAACAACAGCAACAACAGTATTGCCTACTTTTATAAGCTGAATAGTCCTTTTATAAATTCATGATTACTTTCATCAGTAGACAAGTTCAGATTTCCCTACATCAACATCAATGAAAATATGACGTATTTACACTGTCAGTATCAAAGTTCTCCTGCGGCCACATCAGGAATCCTGACTATATTAGGCTTAACATTTTAGTCATCAGGTTTAATAAAAATCCTATTAATACTTTTGAAAACCATGCCCACAAACATTTTTTCTAAATTCTGTCTCAAAATTATATACTCATTTCAATCACTGACACCCCAGGCAATTCCAGAGCAAAGGGTTTTTGCTGCTCCAGGAAAGGCTAGGACAAGGAAATTGGAACATCTGTCTGTTGCAACTCCACTCAGAGTCTCTACTCAGAGATTTCTATCAAACCAAATGAAAAGAGGCAGAATGTAATAACATCCATTTAGATTCTCTATCTGATTCTCATTTTGTTGCCCTGATTTCTTTTAGTCTCTGGGCACATGTGCCAGCACTTATTTTTACAGTTGATTTATGGTAAAGGTTTGATTAAGATATTCTATACCTTGTGATATTTGAAAAAAACAGCATAGAGCAGGAATAGAGCAGATTTTAAATCCTGCAGTTTAAGGTCAAACGAAAATGTGTTAGTCCATCCAGCCAAGCCAATGAAGTTGGCCAACTCATTTGTCTATTCACAGGGCAGCTTCCTGCTTCAGCTTACATGCCCCAGGAAAACCAAAGCAACACACTGATTTAGAAACAAGATTTTTGCTTGTCTTTGTTATGCCATAGTACAGGTGTTTCAACTTCATCAGTTATAGTCTGTCATTACAAACTGGAAAAACTTACTATAATTATATTTTTTGTGTTCAGAAGTAAGTAAAAATTTTCATTTAGAAGATACCAGTTTCTGCTCATGAAAATGCCTTCACTTAAATCATTTAATGTGAACTGATTCAATGGCTCTTAACAAGAACAACTCTAATGACATTTCTAATATGACCTTGAAAACAAGTAAATTTTATCTTGTGGGCAGAGTAGAAATTTAGATAAATATAATTAAAATGTGTAAGAGGAAAATATGACCAATGTACAAGTGGTTTGGAAGAGTGCAACACTAAAGCTATTGAACAGACTGCATTGTTTTACAAATGCTAGCTGACAGAGCCAGTTGGCATATGGTGGAAGAACCCTGCCAATAGCGATACTGGATGTGGTTTCAGTAGAACTAGAGAACATAGTGAATGTTGTAGTTGTCTCCTCAGAAGCCATCCTTTCTCTCATTTTATAAAACATATGAATTAGGGTTATTGTTCAGTGCTCTCGGGTCCGTTTCAACTGATAGTGATCCTATGCACAACAGAGCAAAATATGGACTGGTCTTTGGATATTGTCACAATTGTTATATTTGAGACCATTTTGCTACCATTGCCACTGTATCAATCCATTTTGTTGAGGGTCTTCCTCTTCCTCACGGACCTTCCACTAGGGTGGAGGTGGGTTTGTTGATGTTGTTGTTAAGTCAGATCAGATTCAGAGTGACACTGTGTATGGTTTCCAAGGAGCAGCTGGTTGGTTTGAAATGCCAACCTTATGGCTCATAATCAAGTGCTAATCTTACAGCACCATTGTGATGTGGGTGGGTAGGATCTACCATATGTAGATCAAGCAAAGTAACCTCATTCTTTTTGTCACAGTGGCAGATTGAAGTAACCTGATCTCTGCTGATCAGTGCATAGTATTCCCTTGGCACTTGACACACACATTCTTCCAGTGTTCTGACAGAATGTGATTAGGAAGTTACACACTTTAAGAAAGCTCTGCTACTCCTTAAGACATCATTGTACAGTTAAATCAAATAGTAACTATCTAGTTACACGAAACAAATAATGGATTTGTACTGCTCAATAAATATACTTTATATTTTTATATTATAAAATATTGCCAATATACAGAAAAGTAAGCAAAGTCTACACCAAATAGCCAAGTATCTCATTTGCATTAGGAAATGTTAAAATTTTTGGTAATGCTATTGCATCCTTTACGTAAAAAAAATGAAAAATAATACAAAAACTCACATTTCAGTAATATAGTAACAAAGACTGAAAAGAGCCCTAACATGAAAGTATCACTGATGAATTGTGTGTAGTAGAAGCAGGTTATCTATACTTAACAAATTCAGGGTATTTTAACAAATTCAGGGTAAAAGCCTGAGAAGTATATACTTATTTTATAAATGTAGCATTAAAAATATCCTCAGAGTGATATAAATCTCCATGAAATATGGACAAATTGAGACTCTTATATGATACTAGCACTATAAAACTGAAACATGAGTAATACAAAAAAAATATTTCTTTCTGTCAAATCTGAGCAACAATTTCCTAAGAGAAGGCCATAGGTAACATGCAGGATTGTCACATCATGTATTATGTTTGTTTGGTGGTGGGATTTCTATTTTCTTAATATCATTGTTATGCTTTATGTATGGCATTTCAGGGTAAGAGGTTGTGATAAAGGCCCAGAATTCACATAGAAGGAGCCACCAGACCTTTAATGAATCATGCTGCAGATCAGATCTCTTTATAGTGGTGTTGATTGTGTGCCATGGAGTCTGTTACAACTCATAGAAAATGTATATAGGGTTTCTAAGACTGCAAATCTTTATGGGAGCAGAAAGCCTCATCCTTCTCCCCAGGAGCAGCTGGTAGATTTGAAGCACTGACTTTTCAGTTAGCTGTCAGACTTGTAATCCACTAAGTTTCCAGGGCTCCTAAATCTCTTTCTGTTTGCACGGGCCTATTACATCTGCCACTAGGAATATTAGGTTGTTGTACCAACACCTTTAATGACCTAAGACATACCTAACTTCAAGTCAAACTGAACTATTAGGTCAATTACAAGTTGTTTCGGTTGCAGCCAAGATTTCCGAAGCTTAATGAAGGTTGACTAGTGTCTTCCTACTTCTTGCTCCACATTATTTAGACTGCAAATCTACTTTCTCCTTTTTCTGACTGTATCTCATTTCATGTACTACGTGAAAATATATGCTAATAATATAAATGTAAGGTGTATGTTTCTCAAAGTGAAGAGAAACAGCTGTAAATATCCATTAATAATCGGAACATAGAATGTACAAAGTATGAATCTAGGAAAAGGAAATTGTCAAAAATTAAATGGAAGGCATAAACATCGGTATCTTAGGCATTCGTAAGCTGAAATGGACTGGTTTTGGCCATGTTGAATTTGACAACCACATGGTTTACTCTGACAGGAATGACAACTAGAAGAGGAATGGTGTTGCATTCATCTTCAAAAAGAAAATATCCAGATCAGTCATGAGGTACAATGCTGTCTGTGATAGGATAATATCCATGCACCTACA
>NW_006408548.1:22070234-22082794 GCF_000296735.1 Chrysochloris asiatica | reverse complement strand
AGAGTCACTGGATCAAAAGGAAATGGTTGATGATGTTCAACTGTTTCAAGAGGTAGCATATGATCAAGAGCCAATGATACTGAAGGAGGAAGTCCAAGGTACACTGAAGGAATTGGCAAAGAACAAGGCACCAGGAATTGATGGAATAAAAATCGAAATCTTTTGAGAAAGTGAGTCGGCACTGGAGGCACTCACTGATCTCTGCAAAGAAATTTGGAAGACAACTATCTGGTCAACTCATTGGAAGAGATCCATATTTGTGCCCATCCCAAAGAGAGGTGGCACGATGGAATGTGGAAATCATTGGACAATACCTTTGATATCCCATGCGAGTAAAGTTTTACTAAAGGTAATAAAGAAACAACTACAAGCATACATTGACAGAGAACTTCCAGAGGTTCAAGCTGAATTTGGAAGAGGATGGAAAATGAGTGATATTTTTGCTAATGTCTGATGGATCTTGGCTGGAAGCAGGGAATACCAGAAAAATATTTACTTGTGCTTTATTGACTATACAAAGGCTTTTGATTGTGTGTCTCTTGACAAGCTATGGACAATGCAAAATATGAGTATTCCTGAACACTTAATTGTGCTCTTGAGGAATCTGTACCTGGACCAAGAGGCAGTTATTCAAACAGAACATGGGAATACTGAATGGCTTAAAATTAAGAAAGGTGTGCAACAAGGTTCCATTCTTTCACCATACTTATTCAGTCCATATGCTGAGCAAATAATCTGAGAAGTTGGGTTCTATGAAGAAAAACGTGGCATCGGGATTGGAGGAAGACTCATTAACAACCTGTGATATGTAGATGATATACAGGCTTGCTTGCTGAAAGTGAAGAGGACTGAAAATCAAAAACCACAGCTACTAGTATGGATTGCATCTCAATGTAAAGAAAACAAAAATCCTCACCACTAGACCAATAAACAACATTCTTATCAATGGATAAAAGATTGTAATTGTCAAAGACTTCATTCTTCTTGGATCAACTATAAACACTCATGGAAGCAGCAGTCAAGAAATCAAACGATGAATTGTATTAGGGAAATCTGCTCCACAGCACCTTTTTAAAGAACAAAGATGTTAGCTTGAGAACTAAGGTATGCCCGACCCAAGCCATGGTATTTTCATTAACCTCATATACATGCAAAGGGTGGACATTGATTAAGGAATACTTCAATAGAAGAATTGATGCTTTTGAGTTCTGGTGTTGGAGGAGAATATTGAAAGCGCCATGGGCTACCAAAAGAACCAATAGATCCATTTTGGAAGAAGTGCAGCCAGAGTGCTCCCTGGAGGCCAGGATGGCCAAACTTTGTCTCTCATATTTCGGATATATTGTCAGGAGTGACCAGTCTCTGGAGAAGGATATCATGTTTGGTAAGGTGGATAGTCAGAGAAAAAGAGGAAGACTCCCAGAGAGATGGGTTGGCAAAGTGGCAGCATCAATAGACTCAAGACTTGCAACAATTGTGAAGTTAGCCCAGGACAGGGCAATGTTTTGTTCCATTGTACATAGGGTAGCTATGAGTTGGGACCAATTCAATGGCACCTAACAATCTATCTATCTATCTATCTATCTATCTATCTATCTATCTATCTATCTATCTATCGAGAGACCACTGTCATTAAAATCTCAAAGGCTAGTAGCATAAAATTATGTTGGGAGACCATGTAAGAGTTTATAGCTAAGCACAATGACTCATAATATTGGATTGGAAGTACCAATAAAAAAAATTAACTATATATAAAAGATGTATTTTTCTTTCTGATTTCATCATTTAATTTGTTTCAATTTTATTGAAATAAATATTTAAAAATTTGAAGATCATTTTTAAAATGAATACTAATATTTGATTTTTTGTAATTCATTTTCTCCTTTTTAGTTCATTGTAATCCTTGTAGGGTTAGTATGAGTTAGAATCACCTTGAAAGCAATGGGTGAGTTGTGTTGTTAGGTGCCATCTAGACAGTTTCAAATCATAGCGACCGTACATAAAACAGATGGAAATAATGTCTGATCCTGTGTCATTCTCACAATATTTGCTGTGTATGAGACCATTGTTACAGCCACTGTGTCAATTCGTCTAACTGAGGTACTTCCTCTTTTATGCTGCATGATTTCTTCCTTTCAGGCAGGAGTGGAAAACCTTTTTCTGCCAAAATGTATAATATCATTTGGGGAGCATACGTTATTATCAACTTAAAAATCAGCTTGCTATATTTGGTCAAATATTTAATTAACTCACTTCTAAGCAGGGTCGCTATGGGTTGGAATCGACTCGATGGCACTTCACAACAACAACAATGCAATGACTAAGAAGCTCTGGTAGCGTAGTGGTTACGCATCGGGCTGCTAACCTCAGTGTCAGCAGTTTGAAACTACCAGCTGTTCTGCAGGAGAAAGACAAGGCTTTCTGCTCCCGTAAAGATTTACAGCCTTGGAAACCCTGTACTGGGTCGCTATAAGTTGGAACCGACTCCACGGCACATAACTACCATCAATGTAATAGCTGGTGTGGTGATGTAGGCTAATGCGTCAGATTGCAAAGTCGTTTGAACCTCAAGGTTGGTAGTTGAAGCTCACCAGCTGTTTCTTTGAAACCCTATGCAGGGTTGCTATGGGTCAGAATTGACTCAATGGACGTTAACAACAACAACAATGTAATGGCTGGAACTGCAGTTGCCTTGGCAGTTGAGTCCAAATGATTTTCAGGGCTTTAATATAGTCAGTTGTTCCCCACCCCTGCTGTAACTCCTAGTCCTTCTTGATAACACGTACAAAGTATGTGAGATAAAGTCTCTCCATTCTTGCTCATTTTTCTGGTGGTCCTTGGTTTATTCAGTAATTGCAAACACCATAACTCAAAGGCATCAATTCTTTGATTATCTTTCTTCATTGTTCAGAGTCTTAGCATAGCACTGTGGGTTAATGCACTGGACCACAAAGGTGGGTTAAACCACAAGGTTGGCGGTTCAAGCTCACCAGCTGCTCATCGGAAATCTTGTTACAGGTCGTTATGGTTCAGAAGTGATTGGATGACACTTAGCAACACCAATATTCACTGTTCAACTTTCAAATGCATATTGTTGCTGTTGTTGTTATGTGCCGTGAAGTGCGTTCTGACTCATAGCAACCCTGTACAGGGTTTCGGAGGCTGTAAATCTTTATGGGAGCAGAAAGTCTCATCTTTCTCCTGATGAGGAATATCTGAGTTTTGAACTGCTGACCTTGCGGTTCGCAGCCCGATTTGTAACCACTATGCTACCAGAGCTTGGGCAATTAAATATACCATGGCTTATGTCAAGTGCACCTTAGTCCTCAAGGTGCCATCTTTGTTCTTTGATACTTTAAAGTGGCCTCTTGCACCATAGTTGTCCAATGCAATATGTGATTTAATTGCTTGACTACTGCTTCCATGGGTGTTAATTGTAAACACACACAAGCTGAAATCCTTGACAACTTCAATCTTTCTTCTTTTATAATGATGTCATTTGTTGGTCAAGTTGTAAAAATTTTTGTTTTCTTTAGGTAGAAGTGTAATCCATATGGAAGGCTGTTGTCAGAAAGCGTTTCACATCCTGTTCATTTTCATCAAACAAGGTTGTATCACCTGCGTACAGCAAGTTGTTAGTGAGTCTTTTGCCAATCTTGATAACACATCCTTCATCATATAATCCAGTTTATCAAAGTATTTGCTCAGTAAATGATGAAAGGATATGTATAATGAAATGATACAATGCTGATACACATCTTTCCTAATTTGACACCATGAAGTACCCTCTTCTGTTGTTCAAACAACTTAGACTAAGTACTTAGATGAATACAGGTTCCTAATAAGCACATCTGGAGTCCTGGTGTGGTGTTGTGGGTTAATGTGCCAGAGTGCAAAGCCATTTGAACTGCAAGGTCAGTGGTTCAAGCTCACCAGCAGCTCCTCAGAAATACTATACAGGGTCACTATGGGTCAGAACTGACTCGACAGCACTTAACAACAACAACAAAACAAGCACATTTAAGTTTTCTGAAATTCCTTTTCTTCATGACGCTATCCATAAATTATGATTCACACAGCCAAGTGTCTTTGCAAGTCAATACAATGCATACAAACATCTTTCTGATATAATTCGTTTTCAGCCAAGGTCTATCTGACATCAGCAATGATATCCCTCATTCTGCTTCACCTTCGTTATCTAATTTAAATTTCTGGCAGTTCTCTGTATTTCTGGTATTACTGATCCAGTTTCTGGCAGTACTGCTGCTGCTTCAAAAATAAAAATTTTCAGTAAAATTTTACTTGTATGTGATGTAATAGTATCTTTTGAAATTTTTTGCTGTTCATTCATTGATGTATCATTATTTGGAATGGACATGAATATTAATTTCTTCCAGTCAGTTGTCCAGATAGTTGTTTTCCAGCTTTCTCGGTGTAGATGAGTAAGCACTTCTAGCATTGTATCTGTTTATTGAAACATTTCAATTGGTATTTCTTTAATTCCTGGAGAGGTGTTCTGCACCTATGCTTTCAGAGCAGCTTAGACGTATTCCTTCAATACAATAAGTACCATGGGTCCTGGATTACATGCTACCCTCTGAAGCAGTTGAACATCAACAAATCTTTTAATGCTTCCTTGTTCATTCAATATTCTTCCTATAGAATTATTCAGTATTATAACTCAAGGATTGAATTTAGTCTTCAATTCTCTTGTCTTGAGAAATTCTGAGTATTCTTTTTTGGTTTCCTAATTTCAGGTGTTTGCACATAATGTGTACCTGTGAGTCAGTTTGGAGCCACAGTGACTATAGGACAGAGTACAACTGATTCATAAGCTTTCCAAGACTATAAATCATTACAGGAGCAGACTGCCTCAGAATTCTCCCAAGGAGTTCTTGGATGACCACAATTACACTAGCATTCTAATGATTAACCAGCTGTACCACCAGGGTTCCAAGTAGCCGATATGCATTGTATACTTGTTCAATGCATGCAACTGATGAAAAGATTAATGAATGTTGAAATATTCATATTAAACCTTGACCTTATTCTCAAAGCAATTTTTTCAGCTATGGGAAATAAGAATTTTTGGAAGATAGCTACCTGAAAAACTGATTGGAAGAGAACCATATCTGTAACCATTACAAAGAGAGGTGACTCAATGGAGTGCGGAAATCATTGGACAAGGCCATTAATATCACATGCAAGTAAAATTTTACAAAAGATAATTTTTAAAAGACTGCAACAGTACATTACCAGGGAACTTTCAGAGATTTAAGCTGCATTCAGAAAAGGACATGGAATGAGGGGTATGATTGCTGACATCAGATGGATCATGACTAAAAGCAGAGAATATAAGAAAGAAGATTACCTGTGCCTTATTGATTATGCAAAGGGTTTTGACTGTGTGGAACATGATAAGTGATGGATAATTTTGTGGAAAATGAGTATTCCAGAATACTTAACTGTGGTCAATTAGGAATGTGTACATAGACCAACAAGCAGTTGTTCAAACAGAGTAAGAGTTCTGTATGATTTAAAATCAGGAAATATGGGTGTCAAGGTTGTAGTCTTTAGCCATAATTATTCAATATATATTCTGAGCAAATGATCAAATACATTGGAACATATGGAGAACATGGCATCAGGATTAAAGGAAGACTCATTAACAACCTGTAATATGCAGATGATGCAACCGTGCTTGCTGAAAGTGAAAAGGACTTAAAATATTTACTGATGGTGATCAAAGACCACAGTCTTCAGTGTGGGTTGCACCTCAATGTAAAGAAAATAAAACTCTTCACCACTGGACGAATAAATAATACCATGATAAATGTAGACAAGATTGAAGTTAGTAAAGACTTCATTTTGCTTGGATCCACAATCAATACTCTTATAAGCAGCAGTCAAGAAGTCAAATGACATATTGAACTAGGAAAATCTGTTGTACAAGATCTCTTTAACGTGTTCAAGGATAAAGATATCAGTTTGAGCAGTAAGGTATACCTGTCCCATTCTACAATGTTTTCAATAGCCTCATATGCATGTGAAAGTTGGACAATGAATAAGGAAGACCACAGCAACATTGATGCATTTGGATTATGGTCTTGGAGAAGGAAATTAAAAGTACCACTGACTGTCTTGGAAGAATAAATAAATCTTTCTTGGAAGATATACAGTCATAATGCTCCTTAGAAGCAAGGATGACAAGACTTTGTGTCTCATATTTTTGACATGTTAGTAAGAGGAACCAGTCCATGGAGAAGGACATCATGGTTGGTAAAGCATAGGATCAACAAAAAAGAAAAAGACTCCCATGAGATGCACTGACATACAGGCATACAGGTATATGAAACAACTGATGAACTTGTTATAAATACAGATTCTAATTCAGCAAGTTTGTTTTTGCATTGTTAAGTACCATTGAGTCAGTTCTGACTCTTAGGGGTCCTGAATAGGGTTTCTAAGGAGCAGCTGGTGAGTTTGAGTCCCTGATCTTGGGGTTCAAACTGACCTTGTGATCCAGTGCTTTATCCTACAGCACCACAACAGGACTCCAACTCAGTAAGACTAGGGTCAAGATTCTACATTTCCAATATGCTTCCAGATAATGTCCATGCTGCTAATCGACAGACAACACATTTCATAGCAAAGAATCAGTACTCTCACAACGAATAAAGGACATCCAAATATGGAATAGGACAGAGAATCTGTGGATGCCTCCCCAATGCTTTGCATATGCATGTGCTGTCACACATGTATACATATAAGCCATTTAATAGTTTAGTTGTCAAGTAGTCCTTTCACTGTCATTTTAATAATCTGAGTTCAACAAATCAAATTGTTTTATAGGAGAGGAAAATGGACTAGGAATATACATTTGGCATTTAATCTTTGTCATGAGGTTGATAAGTTGACTAGGCATGCATCATTATTTTCTTACTAACTACATATACTGAAAGAAGAGATTGCATTAGATGAAGAATCATAATGATATGGTTCTAACCTTGCTGATTCCTTTAATCTTGGCAAAATAACAGATTATATTGCCTAAGAATTGGGACTGTTGTCTTGCTCTTTTGAGTTCTTACTACTCTGTGAATGGAAAAATTGCTTAATCTTTATAAGCCTCAACTTTCCTATTTTTACTTATGGGTAAAATAAATACATTTTAGAATCAAACAGACTAATATATGTAAAATGCTAGCATAGACTGTTCATTAAAGGACAGTGCTCTAAATGCTACAAAAATAACCAAATAATATTATGCATTTTCTAAAGTACTATATAGACTTATTATTATGATGATGGTTCTACAATTAGTCTTTTGGCTTTAGTTGTACCTGAAGATAACTATACAGCTTTCCGTTCCATTAGTTACTCCTTTCTGTCATGTTGTTTAATTCTGTTCTTAGTATCTTCTTACTGAGAAGCTAAGTATTCCGGTCTAAAAATGGCCTCGTAAAATAACATTCTTTATTATGCCAATAACTCAGAAATGTACTTCAAGTAAATACAAGTGATGTGTGAAATGAAGCCTTCAGAGTTAATAATGCTACTGACCAAACAGTCAAACATTCTTAGTGTTATTATAAAGGTCTGAAAGATATAGGCTACCTTTGAAACAATGTTTTAATATTTGTCTTTTGCAGCAGGTTCTCTGTGGGATGCAGGTGGGGGTTTCTTTTATTTCAATGAGGAGCCAACAAATTGCCATATTGTAGACAATTTCATTGGATATCACATAGTTGTTTTTCTTCAAATCATTACTGGTAATATCAGGCTATGATATAACCACAAATAATTATAGCATTTGATACACATTCTAGGCATCTGGCACCCTTAAGCTAAGTCATGAATTTGCTATACAAACTTATAAATAGATGGAATCAATATGCAGCGAAACCTCAAAATTCATTCCATGGTAGTTTAGTGTTTGTGATTTACCAGGCACAGTTTTGCCTTTTATAACATCTGTGGTAGGGGGAAAAAAATATTGGTAAGGCAGTTTAAAATGGTCATTTAACTTCCCTGAGAGGCCCTGGTGGTTCTGTAGGCTGCTGACCTCAAGGTCTGTGGCTCACACACACTAACCACTCTGTGGGAGAAAGATAAGGCTGTTGGCTCCCGCAAAGATTTATAGTCATGGACACCCTCCAGAACAGTTTTAATCTTCTCTCCTATATAAGGTCTCTATAGCGTAGTGGTTACGAATCGGGCTGTGAACCTTAAGGTCAGCGGTTCGAAACTACCAGGTGCTCCGCGGGAGAAAGATGAGGCTTGCTACTCCCGTAAAGATTTACACTCTCGGAAACCCTGTACAGGGTCGCTATGGGTCGGAACCGACTCGACGGCACTTAACAACAACAAACAACAACAATGAATTGATTGGCGCCCTGGTGTGGTTCTGTGGGTTAAGGGGTTGGACTGCAAAGGTGGTCTGAACTGCAATGTCAGTGGTTCAAGCTCACCAGCTGCTCCTAGAAACCCTTTACAGGGTCTCTATAGGTTGAAACCAACTTGAAGGCACTTAACAACAAATGAGTTGATTGGAATCAACTCAATCAATGGCTGTGTGTGGGTTTATCATCCCTACAAGGATCTCTGGTAGCACAGTGGTTACAAATTGGGCTGCGGACCCCAAGGTCAGCAGTTCGAAACTACCAGCTGTTCCATGGGAGAAAGATGAAGTTTCTGCTCCCATAAAGATTTACAGCCTCAAAAACCCTGTACAGGGTCGCTATGAGTCGGAACTGACTCCACAGCACATAACAACAACAACAACAATAGCATGAGGAGAGGAGGCTGGGTGCCACAGCAATAAAGCACTCAGATGCTAACAGAAAGGTTAGAGGTTCAAACCCACAAGCTATTCCACAGTCAAAAAAATAAGTTAGTTAGCTTCTTTAAAGATTTACAACCTTGGAAACTTATAGTTCTAGAGTCACTATGAAGATGGAAACAGATTTGGCTTGGTTTGGTTTTATAGTGTGTTATAGTTGGAGTCCTAGTGTGGTGCTGTGGGTTAATGTGCCAGACTGCAAGCCATTTGAACTGCAAGGTCGGTGGTTCAAGCTCACCAGCCACTCCTCAGAAACCCTACACAGGGTCACTATGGGTTGGAACTGACTTGATGGCAGTTGACATCAACAGAGTGGATGTTAAGTGCTGTCGAGCTGGTTCTGACTCATAATGACCCCGTATAGGGTTTCCGAGGAGCAGCTGGTGAATTTGAACCACCAGCCTTGCAGTTCAAACTGACCTTGCGGTCCAGTGCATTACCCTACAGTGCCACACCAGGACTCCTTTATAGTGTGAGGAAGTTAAAATAGAAAAAGATATGCATCAGGATTATGACCTTTCATTTTATTTATTCAGTATATATATGTTGTTGTTGTTGTTAAGTGCCGTCGAGTCGGTTCCGACCCATAGCGACCCTGTACAGGGTTTCCGAGGGTGTAAATCTTTACGGGAGTAGAAAGCCTCATCTTTCTCCCGCGGAGCAGCTGGTAGTTTCGAACCACTGACCTTAAGTTTCGCAGCCCGATTCGTAACCACTACACTACCAGAGCTCTATATAGAGTTCAACAATATGAAGAATTTGTTGTGGTGAAGTGCCGTTGAGTTGATTCTGACCCATAGCGACCCTGTATAGGGTTTCCAAGGAGCCACTGGTGAGCTTGAACCACCTACTTGGCAGTTCAAATGACTTGCAGTCTGATGCATTAGCCCACGGTCCCACACCAGGACTCTATATGAATATGGCATCAGAATTTGAAGAAGACTCACAACCTGCAATAACCAGATTACACAACCTTTCTTACTGAAAATACAAATGAAGTGCACTTGAATTTTATGTAAAGGCTCTCAATGATTATGAAAATAGATATCTCTCTCTCTACTTCTGTCTTTCTCTTCTCTTTATCTGTCATGACTCAGCACTAGATGTTTATGTTATATTAGTTTCCTAGAGCTGACATAACAATTACTTACAAGTGGAATAAAGTACTGGAGGGCAAGGCAGGTTTCAACTACAGGGTTGGCAATTCAAATTCAACAGCCTCTCCTTGGAAACCCTACAGAGGGTTGTTATGAGTTGGAGCTGTCAATAACAGGGTGACTTAAACCAACAAAAATTTATTTTCTCAAAATTCAAAATTCTAGAGTGTAGATGTTCAAAATCAAAGTGTCAAGAGGGTTTCTTCATTTAAAAAGGTTCTAGGAGAGAAACTTTCTTTTTCTCTTCCAGTTTCTGGTGTCTCTAGATGGTCTGTGGCTGTGGAACCATAACTCAAAACTTGGCCTCCATGTTCACCTGGCCTTGTGCTCTCTGTTTCTTCTCCCATTTCTCCTCTTATTAAGTTATTTGATTTGAATTTAGGGTTCACTCAACATATATAAAAGCTGTTATTGTGAACCATCGAGTCAGTTGGGAATAATAGTGACTCTGTCTAAGGTTTACCCAAGACTAGATGGTAGGTTTGATTTGCTGACATTTCTGTTACCATTCCAGTGCTTATCCTATAGCACTACTTCAGGGCTTATATACAGTAAATATCTTCTGCCAACTTAATCATATGTACAGGTTCATCACGTTGTTGTTGACAGGTGCCATTAAGTTGGTTTTAACTCAAAGCAACACTATGCACAACCGAATGAAACATACCTGGTCCTGTGTTAGCCCCACAATTGTTACTACAGTTGATTTCATACTTGCTGCCACTGTGTCAGTCTATCTTGTTGGGATATTTCTTCTTTGTCACTGACCCCTCACTTTTGCAAGCATGATATCCTTCTCCAGGCACTGCTCCTTCCAAATACAATGTTCAGAGTATTAGAGACTGTGTCTTGCCATCCTGACTCCTAAGGCGCATTCTAGCTGTATTTCTTCTAAAACAGATTTGTTTGTTCTTCTGGCAGTCCATGGTACTTTTAATATTCTTCTCCAATGTTATAATTCAAATGCTTTAATTATTCTACAGTCTTCCTTATTCATTGTCCAACTTTCACAAGCATATAGTGCTATCAGCTACCATAACTTGGTCAAGCATTCCTTTCTCGTCAAACTGATGTATTTGCTCTTTCGCATTTATAAAGAGGTGTTTTACAGCATATTTTCCTAATGCAATTCATTGTTTGATTTATTGACTGATGTTTCCATGGGTGGTGACTGTGGATACAGGTGAGATAAAGTCTTTGAACTTCAATCTTTTCTCTATTTTATCATGTTATTATTTTTAATACAGTTGTGAAGATTTTTGATTTCTTTACTTTAAGGTGCAATCCACACTAAAAGCTGTATGTCTTTGATTTTCACCAGTAAATATTTTAACTCCTCTTCACTTGCAAGCAAGGATGTTTCTTCTGCATATCACAGGTTGTTAATGAGTCCTCCTTCATTCCTTATGTCCTGTTCTCCTTCAAAATCTCCAGTCTTGGACTATTTGCTCAGCATACAGACTGAAGAAGTATGGTGAAAGGATACTACCATGGCACACACCTTTCCTAATTTTAAATCATTCAGTAATCCCTAGTAGGGAGTGCAATGGCTCCAAATGATAACCAGTGAATAGTGAACCACAAGGTCTGAGGTTGGAACCCACCAGTTGTTCCACAGGATAAAGATGAGTCTTTTTGCTTCCATGAAAACTTAAAACCTCAGAAATCCTATGCAGCATCAATGTGAGTTGGAACCAACTCCAAGGCATTTAATAAAAACAACAATCTCCTTGTTATGTTCAAGTGATTGTCTCTTAAAGGTTTCTCATAAGTACAATTAAGTGTTCTGGAATACCCATTCTTTGTAATGTTATCCATACTGTGTTATGATCTATAAAGTCGAAAGCATAATAAAGCAGAAGTAAACATATTTCTGGTATTCTCTGCTTTCAGTCAAGATCCATCTGATGTCAGCAATCATATTCCTAGTTCCACATTCTTTTCTCAATATGACTTGAATTTCTGGCAGTTCCCTGTGGATGTACTGTTGTAACCATTTTGGATTATCTTCAGCAAAATTCTACTTGCATGTGATATTAATGATATTGTTTGATGATTTCCTCATTCCAGTGTGTCATCTGTCTTTGGGCTCAGCACAAATATGAATCTTTTCACACCAGTTGGTCAAGGAGCTGTCTTCCAATTTTCTTGGCATAGATGAATGAGTGCCTCCAGTGCTGCATCAGTTTTTTGAAAGTGTTCAATTTGCATTATGTGAATTCCTAGAGTCTTTCTTTTCCCCAGTGTTGTTATTGCAGCTTGGATTTCTACCATCAGTTGTGGACCAGATGCTACCTCTTGAAATGGCTGACCATCAACCACTTCTTTTTGGCAAAGTGATTTTATGTATTTCTTCCGTCTTCATTTGATACTTTCTAAATCTTTCAAAAATTTATCCATAGAATTCTTCAGTATTGCAAGTCATGGCTTGATTCTTTTTTTCTTCAATTCTTTCAGCTTGAGAAACGCTGACTGTGTTCTTCCCTTTTGGTTTTCTAACTCTAGGTCTTTACCCATTTCATTATAATAGAATTCATCTTCTTGAGCTGCCCTTTGGAATT
>NW_006408548.1:22065865-22068963 GCF_000296735.1 Chrysochloris asiatica | reverse complement strand
TCAGTTTCACAGTCAACAAATCATATGCTTTGCTTCATCTCAATGATTGCAGTCCCCTCCATATAACAATTTCCCCACTCCCTTACTGTGGTCTTATATCCATTACATCCATCTTTACCAACCTTCTAAACTTTGTTCTTAGATAAATGTTGTGCTTTTTTTCTTGAATGATTTGGCCATACCATGGTGTACCTACATAACTAGTGTTGTTTTCCCTTCTATATACCAATCTACTCTTTGATTGAAAATTGAGCTTTGAGGGTGAGTTCTCCTGTAGACCAGAAGGGTGGTTGAAAGCCATAGTTTCAGGTTTCTCCAGTCAGTCTAGGATTTTTTATAATTTTTAATTTTTATCCACATTTTCTGCCAACCTATCCAGAACTTTCTAATATAATGACTTTCAGAGCAGTTAATACTGGTAGCCAGGCACCATCTAGTTCTTCTTGTCTCAGGGAAACTTATATTCACATGTTTCATTAGTACAAAGTACTAAGATTCCAAAAGTCTTCAACTTTCATCACTTTTCTTCTTTCCACACATGGAAAGACCAGTAGTTGCACCTTGGATGGCTGCCCAAGAGCTTTAGTGATCCCAGTGCTACTCACTGAAGTAGAATGTCAAACATTGCCTTTTTGAACTATGTTATGCCGATTGACCAGGTGTCCCTGAGATTATGATGCTGAGATCCCAGATCCAGCAACTCATTACCCCAAGGTGTTTGGTAATGTCTAATAGGTTTTCATCACTTAGTACTCTGCATGCTCTACCATATTCATAGTTCAGTTTACAGCAATGATAGATATTGTTACTCTTGTTGTCAAGTGCTGTTCAGTCTTGTTCAACTCATAGCCACCCTGTAGAGGGTTTCTAAGGAGTAAATGGTGGATTTGAACTGTTGACATGCAGTCAACAGTCAAGTGCTTATCCTACAGTGCACCATTTACAAATACCCTATGTCACATTGAATATATTTGTGGGTATACTCCCATTTTCCCTCTCATACATGTTCAGGCTCCATACGAACAAACAGAACATTGCTACTTCAGTGTTGTGTATATAACACCATTTATCTCTCCCCCCTTTAAGCTTTTCATTTCTCCCTGTGTCTTCATCTGTCTATCATTCTTCTGCCATCTTCCCTCTTGCTGTATACTGTCATTCCCATCATCTGATTAACATGTATTTGTCCTTCCATCAGTGAAATGTTCTACATTTTCTTCCACCACTGCTAACCATCAAAGAAAGTTACTTTCAACATGTAAAGCTCTTCATGAGTTTTCACAATAGTAGTCTCATACAATATTTGCTTTCTTGTGACTGACTAATTTCACTCAGCATAGTGACTTCCAGGTTCATCCTGGTTACAAGGTGTTTCACAAACTCATTGTTATTCTCCAATGTTGTGTAGTATTCCATTGTGACATGCATCAGTGTTTGCTTATCCATTCTTCCATTGATTAGAATTTAGACTGTCTCTATCTTCTTTGCTATTGTGAATAGAGCTGGGTATGCATATATTTACTGATGTCAAGTCTCTTATTTCTTGGAGATAGATATCAGTATAGGGATTGCTGGACCATGCAGTATTGCTATTTCCAACTTTCTGAGGCAGTGCCATGCCATTTTCCACAGTGGTCATATCATTTTAAAGTCCCACTAGTAATGTAGGAGCATCCCAGTTTCTCCACACACTCACAAGTTTATTTTGTGTTCTCTTTTGTTTTTTAATTTTGCTATTAATGATGGTGTGATATGATACCTCATTGTTGTCTGGATGTGGCTCTCACTTATGGCTCACTGCAGCACTATGTACAACTTTTCTGTCAGCTTTCTGTACTGTTGTGGCTTGTGCATTGCTGTTACACTGCAAGCTTTGCCACTGGTATTATAAATACCATAAAGATCACCCAGGGAAGGCATTTTGAGTTGACCTTCCAGACTAAGACAGATTAGGAAGAAAGAGGCACTGGCTAATTCTGAGTGTTTAGCTACTGAAAACCTTATAAATAATAGTGGAACACTCCCATATTGCACTAGAATATTAAATATTGCAACATTACAGATTGTTATTGTTGTTGTTAAATGCTGTTGAGTCAGTTCCAACTCACAGTGACCCTGTATAGGGTTTCTGAGGAGCAGCTGGTGAGTTTGAACCAACGACATTACAGTTAAAACTGACCTTGAGAGTGAGTGCTTATTGTATGGCACCACATCAAGACATCATGAATAGCATCAGTATATTGTCAGATATAGTGCCAAAAAATGAGCCCCTCTGGTGGGACAGTACTCAAAATATGCCCACTCAAAATAGCGTTGACCTTGATAATGTGAATGGAGTAAAACTTTGGGGACCTTCATTTGCTGATGGTACGCAACTCAAAATGAGGAGAAAATAGCTGTAATACTCATTAATATTCTGAATAAGGAATGTATGAAGTATGAATCTACAAAGATTAGAAAGCATGAATCTACAAAAATTGGAAGTTGTCAAAAAAGAAATGGAACAAATAAAGATCCAAATCTTAGGTATTCGTGAGTTGAAGTAGACTGGTGTTGATTGCAATACAAAGGTTGGAAACAAAGAGGAAGTATCAGTAGTTGGAAAATAAGGTCTTGATGATAAAAAGATACTAGAGAATGCTTCAAAGAATTAAAACACAAAAAAACGACTGTATACATGGACCTCACCAGATGGAATACACAGAAGTCACACTGACTACATTTATGGAAAAAGAAGGTAGAAAAGCTCCATATCATCAGACAAAACATAGCTAAGGGCAAACTGTGGAACAGAACATCAATACACAAGTTCAGGATGAAGCTGAAGAAAATTAAAACACATCAAAGAAAGCCAAACACATCAAAGAAAGCCAAACTATGACCTTTAGCATGCTGTTATTAGGAGCAGTCCAGTTGATAGAGAGTCATAACAACCTTATGCACAACAAAATGAAGCACTGCTTGGTCCTACGCCAATCTCCTAATTGTTGCTACCTTTGATCCCATTGCCGCTGTTACTGTCCCAATCACTCTCATAGGGGTTCTGCGTATTTTTCACTAACTTTGTTAAGCATAATATACTTCTCCTGGAACTGATC
>NW_006408548.1:22056616-22062548 GCF_000296735.1 Chrysochloris asiatica | reverse complement strand
TGCTTCTGCCACAGATTCCCCCAGCTGTAAGCCTTCCAACCTTCTAAGTATTCCTTTATATGTGGTTCAGAGTTCTGGGACCATCCCCTGAGCCTGCTTAGTCGGGTATTCTGTGTTGTTGTTGGCGGAGCTCTCTGCTATACGTCCACCCGATCCGCCATCTTGTTTGTTCTTGGAACTGATCTCTCTTGATAATATATCTGAAATATGACAGATGAAGTCTGGCCATCCTGGCTTTTCAGGAACATTCTGGCTATACTTCTTCCAACACAGATTTATTTCTCCTTCTGGTAGTCCCTGTACTTTTAATATTTACCTCCAAAACCATAACTCAAATTTATCAATTCTTCTACTGTCTTTCTTATATATTGTCTATGCTTCACATGCTTATGAGACTATTGAAAATACCGTAGCTTGGGCCAGGGGTAGCTTAGTGCTCAAACAGATAACTTTTCTCTTGAATACTCTAAAGAGGTCTTCTAGAGCCAGATAAACACACACACACACACACACACACACACACACACACACACATGAGAAAACAAGCAAACAAACAAGTAAGACAAAAATAATTTTAAAAAATAACAACAAAAGAGGAAAAAGCAG
The DNA here is from genome assembly GCF_000296735.1 of Chrysochloris asiatica. Classification (NCBI taxonomy): domain Eukaryota; kingdom Metazoa; phylum Chordata; class Mammalia; order Afrosoricida; family Chrysochloridae; genus Chrysochloris; species Chrysochloris asiatica. The sequence goes on along the minus strand of NW_006408548.1, from coordinate 22,061,942 downwards.
GAAACTGCAAGAAAAAGAATATAATAATCAAAAAGAGAAAATAGGGAGAAAGAAAATAAGAGAGCATTTTGAAAAAGAAAAGAGCACTAACCACAATGAGGGAGAGTGATGAGTAAAAGATAAAGACACTACAGACTAGTTAAGAAAATCAAGAGCAAAAAAAAGTAAGTAAAAGTGAGGGTGTATGAAAAAAAAACTGAAGAAAAGAATTAAAACTTAAAGTGCAGATGTTGTTGTTGTTGTTAAGTGCCATCGAGTCAATTCTGACCCATAGCGACCTTGTATAGGGTTTTCAAGGAGCAGCTGGTGAGCTTGAACTGCCACCCTTGCAGTTCGAACAGCTGTGCAGTCTGGCGCATTAACCTACAGTGCCACACCAGGACTATAGAAAGGATAAAATGCAAGGGAAGGGAAAGAAAGAAAAAAACAAAACAATGAAAACAAACAAACAGGGCAGGGGCAGACCCACAGAGGAGAAAACTCTGGAGGCTCCTACCAGCCAAGGAGCTCAAGTAGTTGCTGGACAAGGGACGAAATGGTGGCTTCACTAGCCTTATTTGGAGTTCCTATAGGCCCAGGGGTCTGTGCTGGGCATCCAATTCAAAAGTAGTGCATGTAGACCTTAAAACAACTGGGATCAGTCTTTCCAACTCAGAGGACAGTCAGGAGCAAGAGTTCTTTCTAACCCTGAGCTGGCCAGAACTGCCTTTACAGGTCTGAATTAGGCCTCACTTGAATTCAAGGGCTGAAGTTGGTGCAGATAACACTCAATTCAGTTTGATGTCACTCCAACTGCATAGTTCACAACCATGTGGCTCCAGTTGCTTAGAGAGCATGGACTTCATTGGAGCCATACGCATGTGGAGGCTGCCAAGAACTCTGGTCACCAGTATAATGTAGGGTACAAGAAAAATAAATCATACCTTTATCTCTGCTAGTCAACTTAGCTTCTATATTCATTAAGTCAACTTTTTTTTACTGTGATTTATGTGTAAGTCATCTCCCTTACTAAACTCTAAATACCTTAGAAAGAATCATGCTGTATTTCTCCTGTGTTCTGCAATAGTGCCCAGCATGGACCTTAAACATAATAGATGCCCAATTACTGTTAAACTAATAAATGTGAGCACGGTGACTCCATACAATTAGCACTGAACTGAAAACAACAAGGTCGGTGGTTCAAGCCCACCAAATATGCCACATGGGAAAGATGAGGCACTGGTATGTCTCTGCACATTGTGTGTCTCCAAAGTCACATGCAATAGCTCAAGATGGTCACATTGTGTCTGACTGGCCAGCACAGGGGACCAACCTGTCTGCTTCTATTATTGTATCTGTTCAGCTGGTAGATTTGGTATCTGTCCAGCCTTTTGGTTAATAGTCATTTGCACATATGTGTGTGTGTCCCCATCTTTCCCATGTGGCACATTTGGTGGACTTGAACCACTGACCTTATTGTTTTCAGTCCAGTGCTAATCATATGGAGTCACTGTGCTCTCATTTATTAGTTTAACAGTAATTGGACACCTATTATGTTTAAGGTCTATGCTGAGCACTATTGCAGAACACAGGAGAAATATAGCATGATTCTTTCAAAGATATTTAGAGTCGAGTAGGGGAGATGCCTTACACATAAACCACAGTAATAAAAGTGGACTTAATAGAGGTAGAGGCTAAGTATTTAGGATACAGAGAAACTAGAGATCTCTTTTCACTACAATTCAACACAATTCAATTAATGGTCACCCACTGAATGTATACACTTGTCCAGAATTTTGCTACAATACTAGCTGAACAGAAAAGAAGAAATTGAAGTTTTCTGCTACTTTTCAAACAACTCAATGGAATTTCAAGGAGATAGTTTCAAAAGTATTCTGTAAGTATACAACATAGGCATCGAGGACACTAAAAGCAAGGAAGAACACTATAAAAAGCATTAGACTGAGGACTCATATCTATGGAAAGGGTAAAAAGTGTGTATTTACAGAAGAATCAAGTTGGTATATTTATTATCATGCTCATCACCTGCTTACAATAATAAAAATAAGTCAAAGTAATATACCTATCACCTAACAACAAATAGAGTCTTTACATTATATTCTTTGCATTGTATTATCCAAAACAGACAATATTAGAGTGTTTTATGGTAGAACTGTATGATGCATGAAATTATGTCTTTTGTGGAAGAGCTATGAAGAGCTGAAGGATAGATAAATCTTTAGTTACTGTTGTTGTATACTATCGAATCGGTTCTGCCTCATAGCAACCCTGTATAGGACTTACAAGGAGTGATTGGTGAGTTTAAACAGCCAACCTTGTGGTTCAAACTGACCTTGCAGTCTAGTGCATGAACCCAAAGGGCCACACCAGGACTCTAGTAAATAGATATTATTGGGAAAAATCACTTGGGAATGTATCTGTTCAAAAACAAGTAGGATTCAATACAGCATAACCAAAATATAAAAAAGAATGGAATAGTAACAACAATACATTTATTGGATATTAGCATATCTCATTAGCTTTTTATCGTCATACTTATAATGTTGTTTCAGCATATCAACAATACTTGTTTCTCTTCCTTCCTCCTCTCTGTCCCCCTCCTATTCTCTCTCCTCTCTGTCCAGATCTCCTTTTCTTCTTCTTAACATTGCTTTGAAATGCACCCTGTTTGCATTTTCAGGAATTACTTGCTAATACTATTAAATATTTTTACCACTTAAGTTCTAAAAATACTACCATGAATTCAAAATACATTATTTCAAAATATCATGCTGAGGCAAAACACATTATTTCATACATGTAAATCAGATAGAAGTCAAAACTATTTTCCCATCATCTAGTGTGATTAGAGGAGTCCTATTGTGCACTGTGGATATGCACTTGACCATCAGGTTCATTTGAACTGCTAGTTCAGAAGTTCAAACTCACCAGTCGCTCCTCAGAAACACTACACAGGACCTCTATGAGTTGGAATGAACTTGATGGCACTTAACAGCAAATTAGATTAGTAGAAGATGGTATGCTTATACTTGAATACAGCACAAGTCTCTCAATTATGGTAATACTTTTCTTGCCTGCATTTTCATGTGTGTGCAAATGCTATCCATCTGCTGCATTAATATTTCAGGCACATTGTGCATTTCTGAATTATACCCTATTTTCAGCAGCTCAAATCCACAAGCCACTCCATGCAAATCCTATACAGTGTTGTTATATCTCAGAAACTGACTCGATGGCACTCAACAACAACATATTTTATAGATCATCTAAAACACAGCACATTAAAATACCACTATTATCAGTTGACAAGGAGCTCTGGTAGCGTAGTGGTTACGAAACCCTTAAGGTCAGCGGTTCGAAACTACCAGCTGCTCCGCGGGAGAAAGATGAGGCTTTCTACTCCCGTAAAGATTTACACCCTCGGAAACCCTATACAGGGTCGCTATGGGTCGGAACCGACTCGATGGCACATAACAACAACAATTATCAGTTGACAGGAATTATGGAAAGAGCAAGCTTCATTTATCTGTATTTCAGTTGAAGGTAATTATTATTATTTTTTTTTAATTTACAATTCCTATTTTCCCTCCTACAAAAGTTGTGTGCTGCAAAATAATGCTCTGAGAGACACAGAGGAAACATTATACAAGCTCACTAGAACCCGGATTAAACCAATAGGAGAAGGTTACTTTATTGTTTCATTTAAAAACTACCTTTCCAGTGCTAGTGGGTTGGTACATTTTGACAGGGAAGCTGTACACTGTCAAACAGTACAACATTAGACTGGAACTCAAAATACTACTGAGAAAAGAGACGTGAGAATTCTACTCCTAACTTGACTAAAACCAAAACATAATTATGAAACGTTGTTGTTGTTAATTGCTTTCAAGTCAATTCCAACTCATAGTGACCCTGTACAAGGGTTTCCAAAGAGCTGATGGTAGATTTGAACCACTGACTTTTTGGTTCACAGTCCACTACTGTCCAACAATGCCACACCAGAAGTTCTTGGAACAAATGAGCATATTTTTATGTGATATCTATTTCCATTAACTACAATACCCTGTAGATACTATCACACAACTTTAAAGCTAATATGTTTTCAGCATGTGACTCCCATGAAGGAGTTTTCCTAAAGTGTGAATATATATTGCATTCAGAAAACAACACTGATACTCTCAAAGTTGTATAAATCTTACTCAGAAAACCTCAGCAAAATCCACTAAGTTTTGGAAGCACCATTTAACTATATTCTGAAGGATCAATAATGGATAAATGGCAAGCTAACTGTGAGCTTAAAAAGCATTACAATTTTTTTCCTGATACAGTTCAGATACATAGAAAACAAAAGTAAAACCAGACTGCATTTGCTTTAACTGTTATATGGGAAAACTACAACATTTAATGAACAATAGTAATAACCAGGTATTTTGAAGTTAGATTAGCATCTTGCGCCATCCAAAAGCTGAACCCACTGTAATGAAGGGCAAAGTAAAATTGTCTCATAAGGTTTTGAATACAGTAAATATTTACAAAAACAGACTACTACATCTTTCTTCTGTGGAGTAGACGGTAAGTTTGAACCACTGACTTTACATTTAGTAGCAGAATGGTTAACTACTAAGCTACCAGAGTTCCTTTCTTGTACTATATGACATAATATTATACCTGGAATGACCTTAAGACAGTATTCAAAATAAGCTTCTTGCCAAATATCCTTCTAATCAGCTTTTTACTCATTTAAATTATTATGTAAATAATACCTTATTGTTAGTATAAAAGGCAGTTCAATAATTACCATGACCCTACAACTAGGTTAAGTCCTTTCCCAGCCCAACCCCTAACACTAAATCATTGTCCTAACCATAACCCTAACCAAAACCTAGGCCTAGCACAGACCAAAAAATAAAAGGAGCTCAGTAAAGTTGGGGTGGACAGCTAAAATTCAGAAACACATGCATCATTTTTAAGTAAATTTCTCTTTAACGTAAATGAAACCAGATAGAATCAAAGTTGATAAAAGAGGTTTTTATAAACAAAGATGATAAAACTCATGTTGCTAATTTTTTAAAAAGCCCCAAAATATACATAACACATTCTACTGTTATAATGGAATGGTCATTTCAACAAAGTAGACTAGATAAATTACAGCTACGTATTTTTTAGAATATCATCAGTGGTAAATAGCTAAGCACTTTGGCAATTATTTTTCCCCTCTGAAAGCATATGATTTTCATGACTAGTATCACAATTTCCAACAATCATTGCTGTAAATTTTAATTACCTTTGGGCTACCTATTACTTCAGGATTGTAAGGCAGGGTGTT
>NW_006408548.1:22045034-22056516 GCF_000296735.1 Chrysochloris asiatica | reverse complement strand
AGGGTGTAAATCTTTACGGGAGTAGAAAGCCTCATCTTTCTCCCGCGGAGCGGCTGGTAGTTTCGAACCGCTGACCCTAAGGTTCGCAGCCCGATTCGTAACCACTACGCTACCAGAGCTCCTGTAAGGCAGGGTAGACGGAGACTAATCAATTCCTCCTAGACTTGGCTTCTTATATCAGATGTCAGATTTGAGATAACAAGAAACCAGAGCTCTATTTTTGTCATGTTAATACTAAGACTTGATTTAAGACATGATTATCCTTCTAACTAGCTTTGCTCATTTGAATTATCGCTATGTAAATAATTCCTTGCTGCTAGTTATTCTATAAACTCCTGGTGTGACACTGCAGGATTAGTACTGGACTACTAACTGCAAGGTTGGCAGCTCAAGCCTACTAGTTGCTCCTTAAGATCCTATACAAGTTTGCTATGAGTCAGACCTGACTTGATGGCACTTAACAACAAGAGTTACTCAATAGTATGTAAACAAGTTCTATCCATGTACGAAGTAGCACTACTATAAATAAGATCTAACATCATAACTTGCAATTTGGTGGTTTATTACAAAAATACGATCATTCCTGTTGATAGTTTATTTTGCAGAGTAATGTCAGTCACACAAACCTCATATTCAAAGGTGCTGAAATTTTTCTAAATTTTAATGTTAATTTGAGCACTTGTAAAAAACACATGAATTCTTAGGGCAAAGATTCTGACTCTGATTAAGAAACTTGATAAAGAATTTGTCATAAATTTCCATGTGATGTTACTTATTCTAGTCCATGGTTTATTGCTTTGTCATGTCCTATCGAGTTGGTTCGAACTCATAGCAACCCTACAAACAACAGACCAAAACACTGCCCTGTTCTGTAGTGTTCTCACAGTTGATACATTTGAGCCACTGCTGCTATCAGTGTTTTAATCCTTCTCCTGGGGGGTTCTCCTCATTTTTCCTGACCCTCCACTTCATCAAGCATGATGTTGTATTACGTGGACTAGTTGCTCCATGATCTTGCAGTTCTGGCTTCTTATGCTTCATATTTTTAATGTTTCCATGTTCTACTTGGATTTTCATTTTTATGGTGTGTTGTATAGTATTAATTTTCTTTGAGGTTACCCTATATTCTATTAACTTTTTCTTCCATGTAAAACAGTCTATTTTACCCTGAAAACTACTTGAGCTCCTAATCACCTAGATCTCTGTTCCTATATCTTTTACCTTCTTCCACACTGTAATTGTTTTGAATATAGACTGACCTTCCAGATCTTCTGAATTCATTCTTATAGCTTTGTTCTGTTCTGGACTCTTCCATCTGTCGATAGATTTCCGGGTGGTGTTGCCACATATGTCAATCTCTGGTTGTTGTCTGTTCTTGTTGGTTCTCAGTCCAAATAACTTCCTTTTTGAGTGCTGGGTTGGCTTTCACAAAGTCGCTTTGCTTCTGTTTATCCTGGAATGTTTTTATTACACCATCATATTTGATTGATAGCTTTGCTGGGTAGATGCTTCTTGATGGGCAATTTTTTTTTTGGGGAGGGGGGGGTTGTTTCATAGGTCTCCACATTGCCTTCTTACCTGCATGGATTCTGCTTAGAGACAGAGCTTAATCCGATTTGTTTGCCTTTGCAAATAACATTTCTCTTTTCCCTAGCTGCTTCCAGGATTCTCTCCTATTTTTAATTTTATAAAGCTTGATTATGATATGTCTTAGTGGTTTTCTTTTGGGGGTCTATCCTTCCCGGGGTTCACTGAGCTTCATGAAATGCTTACCTTTTCTTTTTTCAGGATGTTAGGGAAAATTTCTTCCAGAAGTGCTTCAACTATCTTCTCTGTGGTCTTCTGTGATTCTTCCTGTTCTAGAATTCGCACAATACTCAAGTTATTCCTCTTCATGTTGTCCCACATGAATCTTAGACTTTCTTTTGAGTTTTAAATATTTTTTTCTGCTTGCTCTTCTATCTTAGCATTATAGAGAAATTTGTCATCCAACTCACTGGTTCTGGCTTCCGTCTCTTCAATTCTACTCCTTTGCCCTTTCAGTATATTGTCCATTTCTGATATTTTATTATTAATCATTTGGACCTCTTTCTGAAGGTTCTGAATGATTCCCAATGCTATTTCTATCTTATTTGATTGTTCCTGTAGTGCTTTCCTGAGTTTTTCCTTGTTTTTCTAAACCTATCTGTGAAGCATTTGGATTCACCTCAATAGCATTTTCCTGAATTCCTTCTCAGGCAGTTCCAAAGCCTGCTTTCCTTCCAATGGGAAGTTTAAGTGTACCTGTAGCTCATTTGTTTCAGTTGCTCTATCTTGTCTGTGGATATGTGCAGGAATCTTTGATTACCTCTTGGGTATCTTCAATAATTTGATGTGTTTTCAATAATTAGATGAATGTTTGTTAATGTATTATTAAGTTTTCTGATTGCCTCCAGGTAGATGTGGGCTTCCCTTTTCACTTTTATTATTACTCAATTCAGAGTAACTGTAGCAGGTGTTGACTGTCTATCTGGTGTATAGCTTGCATTGGCTTTTGTCTGCATGGTGGGATTTTATAGGTTGTGATTATAGCTTGGCTATATGATCATAATTGCTGTCTTTTCTTGGGTAATGTAGGGAGAGAAAGAGCAACCCCACCACCACCACCACCAAGTTAAATGGGAGGAAATGAAATAAAACCACAACAGCATAAAAACAAACAAACAAAAAAACAGATTGGATACTCTATAATTGCAAAAGAAAAAAAAAAAATGTAGCAAAATATGACTTTAAACCCCCTCGCTCAGCCAGCTGGAGTTGTTCTGGGATACTGTGGCATTTTAAGCAGTTCCTGTTGACTCCTCTCCATTCTTAGATTCTACGCACTGTGGTCTTTACTAAGCAGATCTGTGTGCATAATAAGTAAAACCTTCTGAGGGTGGGGTCGGTGTCCACTGCTCAGGTGACTCTAGTCACCAGAGTGGAGGTACGTAGACAGTGAAAGTCCAATGAACACTTTATCTCTGAAAATTGGTCAGACCTCTGCGGTGGGAACACTTCCTGTTCTGTCATGCCCAAGGTGGCTGCTCTGGTACCCACTGGCAGCTACAAATCAGAAAATGTCACCTTTCTTGCTTCTGCTACAAATCCCACTAACAGTAAGCCTTTGATCCTTCTAAATTTTCCTTTATATGTAGTTTAAAATTCTGGGACTGTCCCCTGAACCTGCTTCATGCGATATTCTGTGTTATTACTGTCGGAGGTCTGTACCACACTTCTCTCTAATCTATCATCAAGGCCTGCCTCTCACAATCCAGGCTTCTAAGGAGCATTCTAGCTGTAATTCTTATGAGACTGATTTGTTTCCCAAGATAGACAATTATACATTTAATATTCTCTAACACCATGCTTCAAATGCATGAATTCTGCTATGTTCTTCATTGTCCAACTTTCACATGCATATAAGGTGAATGAAAACATTATGGCTTGGATCAGGTGCAGTTTACTGCTCAAATTGGCATGTTTGCTCTTGAATGCTATAGAGAGGTTCTATTGCAGCAGATTTGCCTAATGCAATAATGTCATTTGATTTTTTGAAAGCTGATTTTAAAAGTGTTGACTGTGGATCCAAGGAAAATTAAGTCCTTACTAACTTCAAACTTTTCTCCATTTATCATGATGTTATTTATTGGACCAGTGGTGAAGAGTTTTGTTTTCTTTACATTGAGGTGCAACTGAAGACTGTGGTCTTTGGTCATCATCAGTAAGTATTTTACGTCCCTTCACTTTCAGCAAGCAAGATAGTATCATTTGCATACCACAGGTTGTTAATGAGCCTTCCTTCAATCCTGATGCTACGTTCTTCTTTATGAAATATAGCTATCTGGATTATTTGCTGAGCATACACATTGAATAAGTATTATGAAAGGACACAACTCTGGCACACACCATTCCTGATTTAAACCATTCAGTATCTACTTGTCCTGTTCTAACAACTGCCTCCAGATCCTTGAACAGGTTCATCACAAGCACAATACAGTGTTCTTGATAACCCATTATTTGTGATGTTATCCATAGTTTTTCATGGTCCACAGAGTGAAAAGCCATTTCATAGTCAATAAAGCATGCATAAACATATCTCTGATATTCTCTGCTTTCATCCACGATATACCTGATGTCTACAATGATATCTCTAGTTCCAAGTCCTCTTTGGAATCCAGCTTGAATTTCTGGCAGTTCCATGTCAATGTACAGTTGAAACCATTTTTAATTATCTTCAGTGACATTTCACTTGCATAAAATATTAATGATAAGTTTTGATCATTGGGTCAAGTGTCTTTGGAATGGACACAACTATGAATCTCTTCCAATCAGTTGACCACAAGTTGCTGTCTTCTAAATTTTTGGCTTAGACAAGTGAGTGCCTCAAGTGCTTCACCAGGTGACTGAAAGATTTCAGTTGTATTCCATCAGTTCCTGGAGTCTTGTTTTTCAATTTAACTTAATTTAATTTTAACAAGGCTTTCAGTGTTTAGACTTCCTTATTTCATTAACATTGGTTATTGATCGAATGCTACAACTTGATATACTTTCATCTTATTTTAGTGTTTTCTGCATCATTCAATATTTTGCTCATTTAATTAAACGTTACAACTCAAAACTTGAATTATTTTCAAGTTTAAATCTTTTCAGCTTGAGAAATGTTGAATGTTAATCCCTTTTGGTTTTCTAACTGCAGGTCTTTGTATATATCATCATAATAATTCATAATCTATTCTGTAGCTACCTTTTAAAATGTTCTGCTAAGCTCTTTGACTTCTTCATTTCTCCTAGTCATTTTAGCATCTCTGTGATGGAGTACTGGTGTGGCAATGTGGGTTAATGCACCAGACTGCAAAGCCATTTAAACTGCAAGGTCGGCGGTTCAAGTGCACCAGCTGCTCCTTGGAAACCCTGAACAGGGTCGCTATGGGTCAGAATTGACTCAACGGCACTTCACAACAACAACAACAACAATGATAGACTACAAGGAGCTCTGGTAGCATTGTGGTTATGAAACAGATTCCTAACCCCAAGGTCAGCAGTTCGAAACCACGAGCTATTCTGCAAGAGAAAGGTGAGGCTTTCTGTTCCCGTAAATATTTATAGCCTCAGAAACCCTGTACAGGGTTTGTATGAGGTGGAACTGACTCCACGGCACACTACCACCACCATGATGTAAAACAAGTTTCAGAATGTAACCCAATGTCTAGTTTTGTCTTTCCTTTCTTTATATATTTTTAATGACATTTTTGCTTTTTTCACATTGTTGTTTTTGTAGGTAAGTGCCTTTGAGTTGGTTCCAACTCATAGGGACCTGTATAGGGTTTCTGAAGAACAGCTGGTAAGATTGAACTGCCAAGCTTGTGGTTCAAACTGACCTTGCATCTAGCACATTAACGTGAAGCGCCACACCATTATATGCTAATGGCAGAACACAGCTCTTCTGGCTTCAGTCATTAATGTCTTAATACATCAAATCTGTTTTTTAAATGGTCTGAAAATTCAGGTGTGATCTCAAGGTCATATTTTGGCTGTCATGAAAATGTTTTAATTTTCAACTTCAGCCTAAATTTGCATATGAACAATTCATAGTGTGTTCCACAGTTAGTCCCCGGCCTTGTTTTGGATAATGATACTGAGCTTTTCCCACAGATGAAGTCAATTTTATTACTGTGTATCCCATCTGGTGAGGTCCATGGGTATAGTTGGATTTTATGTTGTTTAAAAAATGTATTTGCAATGAAGAAGTCATTAGTCTTACAAACTTCTATTCTAGCATCATTTCTAGCATGAAGGTCATATTTTTCAATAACTGATCCTTTCTTTTTGTTTCCAACCTTTATATTCCAACCACTAATAATTATCAATACATCTTGATTGCAATGTTTGATAAATTTCAGACTGAAGAAGTTAGTAAAATTCTTCAATTTCATCATCACTGGTTTAGTGGTTGGTAAACAAATATGAATAATAGTGGTAGTAACTGCTCTTCCTTATAGAAATATGGATACTATCCTCTTAAAGACAGCACTGTTTTTCAAGATGTATCTTGAGACTTTTTCTTGACAATGAATGCTTACACCATTCTTCTTGAATTTGTTGTTACCAATGTAGTAAGCCAGATTCAAAATGGTCAATATCAGTCCATTCTTGTTATAAGCCTTTGATTTGTTTCCAACTCATAACAATCCTGTATAGAGTTTCTGAAGAGAGGCTGGTGAGTTTGAACTGCTACCTGGCAATTCAAACTGACCTCGTGGTCTAGTGTTTATCCTATAGTCCCACACCAGTCCATTACAGCTCACTAATGCCTATGATATCGACCTTTATACATTCCATTTCATTTTTGACAGCTTCAAATTTTCTGAGCTTCATCTTCATACATTCCAAGTTCTGATTATTAATAGATGTTTGCATCCTGTTTTCCTCATTTTGAGTTGTGCTTCATTAGTTATTGCAGATCCCAAAAGCTGTACTTCATTCTTGTCATTGTGACCTTCCCCAGTCGTAGTTTGATACCTTCCAATTTTGAGGGGCTCATCTTCCTTCACTATATCTGATAATGTTCAGGTGCTATTCATAATGTTTTAAGTTTACTTCTAAACATTCAGAGTAGTCTACCTCACCTTCTTCCGAGTCTGTTTTAATCTGGAAGTTCTGCTGGTATTTAAAATTGGTATTGAAAATACTGGTGTTATAGCTTCCAGCACCACAGCAATGAACTTGGAATAATAGAATGAGAGGATGTCTATCTGGATGTTGACAGCATTTCTTTGGAAGTGCCTCCTGTTGTCCTCATTGTTAAGTGCCAGTGAGTTGGTATTGACTTACAACCATCCTAAATAGGGATTATGAGGAGTGGCTGGTAGATTTGAACTACTGACCTTGAGTTAACTATCCAGTGCTCATCCTACAGAGTCACACTAGTTTCCAAAGTACCTGCTAGGGGCTCTCCAAATGCATTTCATTTACACAACGGAACCTGTATTTAATATCAAGTTATTTCACGTGTACCCTTCAAATATGGTGAAATTCTGGTCATTTTCTTAGGACATGATAACAATGGAAGACAATATTAATAAACTAACTTAAAGCCCTTTCCATAATGTGTATAATGACTTGGTCACTATGCGATATTGAGAATTTTATTAAAATAAATATTGATTTTTAACTATAATCAGTAGATATTTAATTATACTTCAATAATATTTTTGCTGTATGTTGGAAGATATAATTTAAAAGATTGACTTCTGGTTTGCTTCAACATGTAAATTCTGCTTTCATCTCTCACATTCAGTACTTGAAAGATGTCATTTCCATTCTCAAAATAAGGAGAAAGGCTGAACAAACTGAAAATCAATGATTTTTCTTAGGTGCATCAGAGAGTTATACTCACAGGTCAGCCCATCACCTTGAAATCTGGTTGCTGTTGGTTGTTAAGTGCCAACAAGTCAGTTCCAACTCATAGTGACCCTGTATACGGTTTCCAAGGAGTGACTGGTGAGTTTGAACTGCCGACCTTGTGATTCAAACTGACCTTGCGGCCCAGGGCTTATACTACAGCATCATACCAGGAGACAGTTAAATTCATAAGATTACAGCTGAAATCAGTGTATCAGAAGAAGAAGCCCCTAAGGCCAATAATTCCTTGGAACACTTAAATGGTAATTTGATGAATTACTGGAGTACTGAGTGTGGATTAGTTTGACACTTAAAATTTATTGGAGGTCCAGAAGAATCCCTCTTAATTCCAGCAGAAGGAGGTGAATAGTAGCAATTCTTATATATACCTAGGAGAAAAATAACTGCTTTGAAATATGACCTCAATGTTCTCCATAACAAAGATTTGCTCTGTGCAGAAAACATATGAGATCCTTATCTGACCTAGTTATGACTACTCGAGCACACTCTTTCTTTCCTGTTTCATGTATGAAAAAAGAAAAAAATGTTAAAAAAAATTTTTTTGTTTAATCATAGAGTGTTTGTGCTCCCCACATCTAACTACTAAATCAACAGGGGTTCAGTATAATAAGAGTAAATTACAAATGGGATGTACAAGATACAAAAGCTATTTAAGGGGGAGCTTTTAGAGTAATCTAAACACAAGCTTAAAAAAAAGGAAACTGAAAACTGCTTTTTGTTGTTGTTGTTAAGTGCCTTTTAGTCAGTTCTGACCTATAGTGACCCTGTACAGGGATTCCAAGGAGCTGCTAGTGAGCTTGAACTACCAACTTTGCGATTCAAACCAACTTTGAAGACCAGTGCATTACCCCACAGAACTACACCAGGAATTCTGACAACTGCTACGTTGTTGTTGTTGTTAAGCGCCATTGAGATGGTTCCAACCAGTAGCGATCCTGTATAGGGTTTCCAAGGAGTGGCTGGTGAGTTTAAAATACCCACTTTGCAGTTCAAACCAATGTTGCAGTCCAGCGCATTAGCCCACAGTACCACACCAAACCTATGAAAGCTGCTATAGAAAACTTTAAATACAGTCAAAAGAATGTAATATATCTTAATAAATGTCTAATTACCACAGTTCCCATAGGCAAAGATGATATATGCCATCTCTTGCTTTTATCCAAAAATTACAAGGAATTCTGAATGGCAATTAAATACATAAACTGAAGAGACAAAGCAAACGTTACAACCAACCTTCACAGATTTTTAAATGACCAGATAGGAAATTACTAGGTAGAGTCAAAATGTACCTGCATTCTGGTTATATTAAAGTGCCTGTGAACGTCCACAGCTGATGACAACATGGAGCATGTAAATGAAATGATTCTGTCAAATAAATGAGTGACAGCAGATATGTTGCAAATCATTTGCAAATGAGCCAGGGTTCTGCCTAGAAAACAATCCATGACAGACTTGGGTTTCAAAATGTTTGTGTGAGATGGGTACTGAAAAAATCATGGAAGAACATAAGCATAAGCATTTGGATATTTGCAAATAAAATTTGGACTGATACGCAAAGGAAGGTAAAAGTTTTGTTAAAACAATCATTACTGGTGAAGAGACATGGATCCCTTTGAGCCTGAGAGTAAATGGTAAAGTATGGAATGGAAACATCCTCAATCACAGACCCCCCAAAAAGTTAAAAAGCTAACCAGCAGCTGGAAAATTGATGCTTACAGTTTTCTGGGATTTTCATGGGCCAATATTGGAAAACATCAGGAAAAACATTCAACAATCAACAAGTTGGTTACAGTGAGATTCTCACTGAAGAGCTGAAGCATAAACTTCAGATTAAATTCAGTGAACTGCTATACAAGGGCCTTGTGGTCTTGTATGACAATTCATGCCTTCACACTCTGCCCACACTGTTGACACTTTGCAAAAATCCTTTTGAGGTGCTAAATCATCTTTTCTATAATCCTGATCTTACTGCATTGGACTTACACCTGTTTGGTTCCCTAAAAGCAGAACTTCCAAGATGAATATTCACCTCTGATCAAGAAATGAAGACAGTTCACAGCTCAACCACATTTTTTAATAAGAGAAAATGAAAGCTTTTTGACAGGTGGACAAATTGTATTCAAAAGGAAGGAGATTATGTTGAAAAATAACGTATTTGTCTTTTCTAAAAGTTGATTAATATATATTATGCAGCCAGAGGGTGAGTAATTCTTGATTCACCCTCATAGAAGCAATCAGTATTAATATGTTAAAAGTACTAAAATTTGCGTGTAAGAAAGAAGTGTACTATCAAAAGAGTGACAAAACTTTAAGAAAAAATAAAAGGAAATTCTAAAAATAAAAACTATATAAATAGGAACTAAAATTCCCTTTGATAGGCATCTCTGGAGCCTGACTAAAGTCTACTTCAATAAAAGTAGGTATGCCATGAGAATCTTCCCAAATTGGAATGAAAAGACATAAAAGGAATGAAAAAAATAATGAAGAGAATAGTCAAGAACTGTTAAGAATTAGAAAGAGTAAAAATATATGTGTAAATAAAAAAATCAAAGGGTTAATAAATGGTGAAAAATAAAGATAATTATTTAAAATAATAATGGCTAAGAATTTCCAAAATTAATGATAAACACCAAATACAGAGCCAGGAAGCTCAGAAAATATCAAGCAGGACAATTAGCAAAATATATTTATGCTTAGCATACTATGTTTAAACTCTAGAGAGCTATGGACAAGGAAAAAAGTCTTGAAAGAAGCCAGAGATAAATATATCTTATATATAGAATACCATAGATCAAATATTTAGACTACTCAGAATAAACTGGAAAATTTAAGAAGAGAGTGGAATAAAATGTTTAACATCTTGAAAGATAAAAATCACTAGCCTACAATTCTCTATACAGTAAGATTATCCTTAAAATGTAGATGACATAGTCATTGGATACCCTTCAGACCTGAAATACAATCCACCTCCTAGAATTACCTTTCAGTTAAACAACAGATAGGCATATAGAGTGAACAATAATACCTGTGAGTAAAGTATTCTTCAGAAAAATCAACCATATCAGACTAAAAGGGTAGCATTTGTTATAAACAAATCTCAGAAGGCAGGAAGGGCAGGAAAGGAGAACAAATAGAAAAGGACAACTGAAGCAGGAATTTGGAAGACTGCTGCTACATTGAGAAGATGGCTACCAATGTTATGAAACAAAATTTGTATAAACAAATTGTTGAACAGAAAACTAACGTGCTCATTGAATTTATACTCAAACCACGATAAAATACATAAGTACAACAGGAAAATGAAAAACATATAGGAGAGAAATTAGATGTTTTCAGACAAACTCACACACACACACAAATATTACCTGTAATTTTCCTTTCTTGTAATGTCTTCGTCTCGTTTAGTATTAGATTATCACTGGCCACAATGAATGAGTTTCTCTTTTCTGAAAGAGGTTATAGAGAATTGTTCTCATTTTTTTCCATAAATGCTTAATAAAATTTACCAGTAAAATCATTTCAACCTAGTGGGGTTATTTTAGGAAAAGTTATTAATTACTTATTCAATTTATTTAATTGATGGCAATGTGTTCAGATTATCTATTCCTTTTTATGTTGGTTTTGGTGGTTTGTATCTTTCAAGAAACCATGCCACTTTATGTAAATTATCAAATTGTTATCAAAGTGTTATTTATAAATGAATCCACAGCCATTGAGTCCATTTTGATTCACAGTGACCCCTTATAGGGTTTTAAGTGAGCAGTTCTACCCTGTTCTATAGGATCATTGAGTGGAAATTATCTTGATGACCTTGGGTTTGGGTTTTTTGTTCTTGATATTATATAACCATTATCTGAGAAAGCTAGATTATATGAAGAAGAACATAACATCAGGATTAGAGGAATACTCTTCAACAGTCTTCGATATGCAGATGATACAACCATGCTTGCAGGAAGAGAACAGGACTTTAAGCATTTACTGATGTAGACCATAGACTGTAATCTTCAATATGGATTGCAACTCAATGTAAAGACAAAAA
>NW_006408548.1:22042990-22044364 GCF_000296735.1 Chrysochloris asiatica | reverse complement strand
GGGGTTGCTATGGGTCGGAACTGACTCAACAGCACTTCACAACACAATAACAACAACAATGATAAGCATAAATAATTCACTATGATAAGGCTGGAGTCCTAGTGTGACTTTGTAGGATAAGTACAGGACCACAAGGTCTATTTGAACCACAAGTTCAGTGGTTCAAACTCACTAGCTGCTCCTTGGAAACCCTACACAGGGTAGCTATGAGTTGGAACCGACTCAATGACACTTAATAAAAACAATAGCATAATAGCATTATGAGTTGTAACCAACTCCATGGTGTTTAACAACCAAAATGATAAAGAAGGTATACTAGTCTCTGATTTACAACTCATCTCTACAAATTTAAATTAAAAAAAAAATTACAGTGACAAATATATATGTAACAAAATATTTCTGCTTTCTTCACCTGTATAATTCAGTGACCTTAATTGTATTAATCATATTGTATAACCATAATTATTTTCAAATTTTATCATCGACATTACTGAAGCTCACTGTCCCCTAAGCAATGAGTTTTCCTTACTCTTCTCTCTCCCTTCCACTCCTGTTGTTTGTTGATAGTGCTGTGGCATCTATTCCAACTCATACAGACCCTGTATACGGGTTCTAAGGAATGGCTAGTGAGTATGAACTGCCAACCATGTGGTACAAACTGACCTTGTGGTCCAGTGCTTATCCTATAGCACCACACCAGGGCTCTTTGCACTCCTAGTTACCACTAGTAAACTGAAATCTGTATACACATGGCTATTCTAGACATAAGTGGAATCATACAAAATTTGTTCATTTATGATTTATTTAATTTACTTAGCATGATGCTTTCAAAGTTCACCCATGTTGCGCCATGTATTAGGACGTCATTTCACTAAATACATACATGTATAGAAACACACATACATTTCATATATGTATGTATATATGTGACATGTGCTGGTGGCTCTGTAAAATAAGCACTGGACTGCTAACTGCAAGATGAGTGGTTTAAACCACCAGTGACTCCGTAAGAGAAAGATGAGGTTTTCTGATCCTGTAAAGATTTACAGCTTCAGAAGCTCTATATGGTGTCATTATGAGTTGGAACCAACTAGATAGCACCTAACAACAACAACAATGAATGTTTATAAGTATTTAAGTATCACTTTTTTTTTATCCATTCAGATTGGGAGAAGAATTTGGGAATCGTAAATATGACAAGGGTCTAATACCCATAATATATAATACCCAAAATATATAAACAACTCTGACAACAGCAAAAAGACAAACAATTGGATTAAAAAATGGGCAAAGTGCTAGAATAGATATTCACCAAAGAAGAAACTAATGGCCAACAAGCACATGAAAAGATGCTTAATGCCATTAGCCACTGTT
>NW_006408548.1:22041382-22042325 GCF_000296735.1 Chrysochloris asiatica | reverse complement strand
TCTGAGGAGATGCAAATCAAAACCACAATGAGATACTGCTCTACACTTACTAGGATGGCTGTGATTTACAAAAACTGGAAAGAACAGTTCGCAAGAATCTGAAGAAATAAAAACCCTCAATCGCTGCTGGTGGGATAGCAAAATGGTATATCTGCTTTGGAAAATGTTCTAGTGATTTCCTAAAAACTTAAACATAAAATTATCATATGAGTCAGCAGTTCCTCTTCTAGGAATATATTCCACAAATTGAAAGCAGGAACACAAATAAACCTGCATAGAGTGATGTGCAAGAATATTCATGGTGACATTACTGACAATATTGAAAATTTGAAAATATTGACTTGAATTACAGCATTTTTTATTTATATAAGTTTTTATTGTGAATTAAGTGCCAGTTTATAGGGAAGATCATCAATTTTACATTCAACAAATCATATACTTTGTTTCATTTAAATGTTTATAATCCCCTCCATGTACCATCAGTTAACAGTATTTCGTTCTATTCATTTCAGCTCCTTCTAAAAAAAAAAAACAAAAAAAAAACCACTCAGGTATATATAATAATTTACACCAACAAAGGGCACATTCTGCAAGTCTGCCTCCTGACCACCAGCTCTTAGTCCTTCTCTATCTATGAATCTAGTATCCTCAGATGCTGTTTCTTTCCATGTACCCATCTCTGCCTCCATTTGTGGTGTCACTGCTTATCTACATAAGGTTCCTCATTCCACTTGTGCTCTTCTCCCTTGATGGTCCTGTTCCTGGAATGTAAGATTAACTACTCCCCTGTTTTTGTTATATAACTTCTACCTTTACAATTGTGAAGATCTCAATTAGTCATGATAACAATTACTCACTACTGAATCATAAGAATCTTATCCCCATCTCTTTTTACCAGATCTGACTAGAAAAGATAAAAACTATTCAGTGGGGACTCTATCTT
>NW_006408548.1:22034518-22039849 GCF_000296735.1 Chrysochloris asiatica | reverse complement strand
CTCCAGGCTGGTCTGCTCATCCTCTCAAGTGGAGATTTCTCATCTCTGGAGATCTGGATGTGGTTCCGGTTTCTACCTATAGTTTTATGTATTGTTAAGGCTCCGCAAGAAGCCTTGTTCACTGGGTACGCTGTAGCCCCATTTTAGGAATTCCAATCATCTATTGGTATTTTGAGCTACTAACTCCATGAATACAGGTCAAGTTCATTAAATTGTAACAATTTACACTTGTTTCCTTTATCAATTTTTTAAAAATCTTCCTCTAGTCTAGCTCTGATTATCAAGCCATTGAGGGTAGGTCAACTGAGTACTATTTGCAAGTTTGGGTGTTCTTGTGCATCTCCCCTTACTTCATATAAGCTGGATGCCTTCACTCTCAGCTCTAGCATTCTGTGCCTATATCCTTGTCCATGGGCTCAGGTGTCTCCAGGTCCTACCACATTTTGGACCAACCAGTTCTTCCCTTATCTCTTTCATCTCCAGGTCAATGGGAGTCTATGGAACATGGTTGAACTCAGCCCATTTCTTCATTTCTGCCTTTCCCCTCTTCTGCCACTTACCAGTAGACTGATGTGGTCATCATCACACTTGCATGCCTGGTCATGTGTTCCCTTTGAGTTTCAGTCTTAGAGGGGCGGTTTGTCCTGAAGGGATTGAATTACATCTTAAATGATTATGCCTTCAGGTGTCATAATAATGAACAACTATTCAAAATGACATTTGGTATTTAAAATGTTAAATAGGGAAAATTAGCAATGTAACTTAATTTCTAACATGATTTCAATTATTTTAGGGAAAAAAAGGTCTTGCATGAAATGAGGTAAAATGCTGAAAATGGTATCAATAATCTTTGTTCTCTTTCAGAATATATTCAGTAGGCATTTTAATTAACATATGTACTGCTAAGAATACTTGTTCATTATATTATCTTAGACTCTTTAAATCTTTTTGTTACTGCAAATTAGTAATTTACCTTGAAAACCTTTGTACCACAAACTTTGATATGTTTCTTGTGAGGTGCTATTAATTCACGTTGTCAGGTTTAAAGACAGATTATGCATTTTCTTTACAAAAAAGAAGTTCATGCCAAATTTTCTGTGATGGCTAATAGATTTCAACATTATGCTACTCAGCAAATATTTGGAGTGAGGAACAATCTCGATCTATTCTATCAAAATAACATGAAAATAAGTATGACTTTTTTTTTTGTAGTGTGAATAGAGCATTTTGAAACGTTGGTTGAAAATATTTTTCCTCATATTGACACACTACATATGCCCTGAATTGTATATACCACATAGTCTATGTTCTTAGAATAGTTGATCAAGTGGAAGCATATGAAATATTTGTTCCTTCCCTTTTTCTTGATTATTTTCTTCACTTGGTTTCCAGACTTTACATTCCCTGGTTGTCTCCCTATCTCAACGGCCTGTCTCACTGGTGGTCACTTGGTCTCTGGTTGCTTTCTCTTCATCTTTCTCTTAACATCTGGAGTGCACCTTTGGACTTTCGGTAGTTGTATTCACCCCATAAGTGATTTAAGCAAATCTTAAGGTCTCCAACTTGGATCTCTACTGCGGATGCCAAACTTGAATATCAACTAACTACTCAGCATCTCCATGAGGATGTCTAATAAGCATCATGAACTTGATAAGATCAAAAGTCAATTTTTAAGTTAATGCCCTATGACTGCATTTCATCATTTAAATGAAACCTCATTCTTTTACTTTTCAAACCAAAAACATCACTCAGAGGTATGTTGTTAATACTTTATGCAGTTCTTATTGTTAAGAGCAATCAAATTCGTTCTGACTCATAGTAACTCTGTAAAGGGTTTTCCAGCATTGGTTAGTGGGTTTAAACTGCCAACCTTGTGGTTAGCAGTCCAGTGCTTATCCTACAGTACCACTCAAGGACTTCCAAAAGATGATTGTTAAATTTTCAGGAATTTTGTATAAAGTATTTGTTTAATAAAGCCATTGCTATTATTAAGTGTTATACACTAAGTAAGTTATGACTCACAGCGATCCTGTATAGGGTTTGCAGGGAGCGATTGGTGGATTTGATCCACTGATCTTGTGGTTAGCAGTCTACTGATTATGCTACAATGTCACTCCACTAAAACTATTATTAAAACTTTAATTATATAAACTTAAAACTAAATAACATCAAAATACAAGTAATACACACTCAAAAATAATTATCCTAATTTTAAATTTTATTTATTACTATTTATGCTCTTCAGGTTATTTATAACTGTTGAATCTGTTGTAGAAATATTATACAAGAGGCCTCAAAATATTCATGGAAAAATGTCATGGTATTTTGATTCCATTTTCCCATGAATTCTTTGAGGACCCCTTGTATAATGGTATGCGAGGAGTCCTGGTGTGGTGCTCTGGGTTAATGTACCTGACTGTAAAGTCACTTTTAACTGTACGATGGCAGTACAAGCTCACCAGTAACTCCTCAGAAACCCTACTCAGGGTTGCTATGGTTCAGAACTGACTCGATGGCACTTTACAACAACAACATGGTATATCTCTTCCCAATTCCATGCTTAGTGATGTCATGTTGACAGTCTGAAAGGGACTATGTTAGGATTACTTACACCATGCAGATAGGCAAATGCTACAAATTAGGCTTTAATTTTTGGTTTTGTTAATTGTCTGGACTTTAGAAAGTGATTTTAAAAAATGTTAATAGTGTAGATTAAGGATTAAAATGTACTGTACTGGTAGCTGAAAAATGGAGAAGAAAAAAATTGAGAAAATATTCTTAACATTTAAAAACTATTTTTCCATACAACAAATAAGTCACTCATATCATTGATAAGTGAGTGTTTCAAACCATAATTCCTCACTGATCTACTTTAATCTCTGCCATAAAAATAAAAATAACCATGGGCAGTTATATTGGAACCATAATTGTTTGTCTTAGAAGAAGTATATCTAGAATTATCTTTGGAGGCAAGGAAGGCAAGACTTCAAGTCCTGTTAGTGAACAGACATGTTTTCAGAAAGCTCCAGTCGCTGGAAAAGGACACCATGCCTGAGAAGGTCATAGGTTTGTGAAAAAGAAGAAAACTCCACGGAGACAGATTGGTACAGTGGCAGCAATACTGGGCTCAAACAACAATAGTTGAGTACGGTGCAGGACTATAAAGTGTTTTGTTCCATTGTGTATGTATATATTGTGGATTAGAATTGACCCAGTAGCACCAAACAACAACAATAACAATACTTGTTTTTCAATCACAACCATATATTGGCTACAGACATAAGAGTTAGACAAAAATCAATTAAAGCTTTCTGTAAAAATCTGTTGACTGAGAATTACAATAAGGTGCACTGTGTATTTTATTATTATTTGTAAATTATGAACTATACACCATTTATACTAGCAAAAGTGATAACAAATTTGTTATTTATATGTATATATGCACCATTTTCCCCCTGTGAATTAATTGCTGGTATTTATCACAATGCCACTTCTTAGAGTTGTCTATATCAACACTTTCTTTCACATTCCACATTCAGAGCCTGACCAAATCTCCAATCACTACCACTCTTGTCTAAGTCACCATTTTCTCTACTAGATTGTTCCTGTTTGGGTCCACAATATCCTTGTGTATTCTTCATAATCAGTGAGATGGATGTTTCAAAAATGCAAATAACATCATGTCACTTCTCTACTAAAATTGAACAGCTGGTTTCCCAAATCAGAGTAACATTTGATTTCAAGGCCTCAAATAATCTACCTGCTGTCCCTTCCCAACTCTATAATCTCATCTCTCAGCATAATTCCCCACCCCTTGCTTGTATTGTTCCAGTAATACTAGGTCATCCTCATCTTGGAATGGCCAAACATGTTCCTGGCTAGGACCTTTACACATGGTGTACACACACATCCTGGAACATTCTCCACACCAAATTCACAAGGTTCATACTTTCACTTTTTTTTCAGGAATCTGTTCAAATGCTACCTTTTCAAAAGTCTTTGTCCACCATATCCTTACCACATATCATACCATTTTGGTACTCCTTAACCGTCAAACCCTGATGAATTTTTCAATATAGGATTTATCCTGATTTGAAATATTATTGAAAAATTTCCAATGTGTTTATTGAGTGTCTCAGTCTGGTAAAATGTAATCACCTAGAGGGCAGTAACTTTATTTTGTTAATTCTTTAACTCCAAAGTTTTAAAATGGCACCTGGAAATTAGTAGGTATTCAATAAATAATTTTTGTAGAGAAAAATCAATGACTGAAGAAAGGAAGGATTATCATAAGTAGGCAACCTAGTAAATAGCACATCCTCTATTGAAAATACACATTTATCAATGGAAAATGCAATTTGATAATAAACAGTTTGAATCAATTATTAAAAAATAAAAATTGACTTTGATATAATCTTAGTATTTTGATTTCCTTGTCAAATTAATATTTAAAATATGGTTTATTTTCTTTCAATAGCATTCTATTTAATGTCCATATTTATACATATTTAAGCCTATTATGGAGTTCTGGTGGTGCTGTAGGATAAGCACTGGACTGCTAACCACAAATTTTGCTGTTGAAACACACCACGTGATCCTTGGAAACTATACACAGGGTCACTATGAATCAGAACTGACTCACCAGCATGTAACAAAGACTTTACAATGCAATTCATGGGAGCATACTGACTTCACCAGTTAAGCGCTGGACTGTGAATGACAAGGCTGGCAGTTTGAGCCTACCTTCAGCTCTACAGGAGAAAGATGAGGTTTTCTACTCATGAAAAGATTTACATCCTCAGAAATGCTATATAGGAATGCTATGAGTTGGAACTGACTCAATAGCACTTAAAAACATGTTATATAACATACAACAATAACACAAAAAAATGTACTGATACTAGTGCATGGCTGGATGTTTCATGGCATTGTTAAAAGCTTGGTGGCTCAAACCCATCCAGAATTGACTTGAAAGATAGGCCTGGAGATTTGCTTCTGAAGTGTGACAGCCTTAAAAGTCCTATGAAACAGTTCTGCATATAAGAGGCTGCCATTAGTTGGAACTGACTCAAAGGCAACTAATAATAAGTGCATTATAAAAAATATTTGGAAATGTAAAGGTAGATGTTTTGTAGCAAGGAGGGGAGTTATTAGCTTTACAGTCTAGGAGTGGAGGTCCCTGGGACCGTGAAGGGAGAAAAGTGGAGAGTGGGACCCTACTCACAGAAGCAGTGATGCCTGAGACGGAGGCAGAGACAATGATGTGAAGAGATGGAGTGGCTGGGGACTTTAGACTTAGATAGAGAGAGGGGCTGTGTGCTGATGACCCGG
>NW_006408548.1:22030271-22032048 GCF_000296735.1 Chrysochloris asiatica | reverse complement strand
TACACCAAGAGAGATGGGTTCTAGAAAAACAAAACCATAAGGATGAGTTTTCTAAATTGGTTCTCAAGTCTGACTAATTTTAAAGGCACTGATAAAGGGTGGAGGCATGTTTGACCTATACTTCATAGGAATTAACCTTGGACTGATTTTGAGGTTCTCTTTCTGTCTTGTGGAGCTAGAGGAAGTCAGACATGGTCCCCACTTGGTTTAAGCAGTTGTTGCTGTGAGCAAGGTTCGTTGCAATGACTACAGACCTATGAAGTAACAAGGTTTTGTAAGAGAAAGAATGAAGGGGCATGGGACAAAATACTTTAGCAGGGAAAGCATCAGCTTCTGGAGTTGCCAGGAAATGATGACATCCTGGTTAAACAGGATAGCTGATCAGGGGCCTGGACCTACTGGAATCTGCCAGAGGACCAAGGCCATATGCATATGAATGGGGTTACTTTAAGGGAAAAGAAAAGATAGAACTTAACTGTTTTTAAATGCTTTATGTGTTTATCTTTTGCATATTGGTTTCTCCTACCTATTACTGTAAAATAGACATACATGTGTGAGTAAAATTAATATTAGAAATGATGATTACAGAGAACTGTAAGCCCACCTTCAGCCTGTACTTGATAAGATTTGGTTAAAGGGAAGTTGTAGTGCTGTGGGCTAATGGGTCAGACTTCAAAGTCCTTTGAACTGCAAGGTCGGTGGTTCAAGCTCACCAGCTGTGCTCCTTGTTAAACCTATATAGGATCTCTATGAGTTGGAATCAACTTGAGGGCACTTATTAACAATGAAAGGGAAGTTAGAATTTACCTAGGAAAAAAATAGATTTCTTGATTAAAGATTTTGTAGGGTTTGGAACTTTAGGTGGAAGCCTGAGCCACACCCAAAGTCTTCAGAGTTGGTACATTTGCATTAGAAAAGACATGCAGACCAACCCAGAACAGCTGGAAGAACAGGAGTTTCATGCAGAGTAAAAAGCAGACAGTATTTTGTTTTGAGTTTCAGAAGCATCAAAGCAAAGAAAATCAGCCCTTCAGAGAAAACCCACTTCAAAGACTGAAAGTTAAAGGGAACTGGTGATCCATATCCTTGCTGTTGACCACCTGAGTCTACATGTGAATGGAACTGAAAAAATGCAGCAATAAATATATAGACTAAATTTGGATATGTTCTATTTGCATCATTAGAACTTGAGGAAAGAGGAGTGGGAAAGCTGGCTAGTCTGAAGTTTGGGGAGTTATGTGAACTCCTGAGCCCATAGCCACTGGCCTAGCCCATAGGTGTAGGGCTGACAGTAAAGGGGCAAGCTGATGTGAATTGCAGGGAAGTGTATGTGAACTTCAAAACTTTCAGCTGGTACTCATTTGACCTAATTTGGATGGCTAGGACTGATATAACCAGATGAAGATAAAGATGTTTGAATACTCTGAGCAAGTGTCAATTGCTACAGTTTCATATACGGGACTTTTGCTTATGGATGCAGTTTCTCAAAATTCCATCCAGAATGGAAGATTCTTCATATCAAGAAATATGCTTGTCTCCTCAGTGGATTAGGTAGATTGTTGTTGCTATCTGCCGTGGTGTCATTTCTCACTCATAGCAACTCTGTACATGGCTTCTGAGGCTGTAAATCTTTACAGGAGCAGAAAGCCTCATCTTGGTCTAACAGAACGGCTGGTATTTTCGAACTGCTGACCTTGAAACAAGCAGCCCAATTGGTAACCACTACACAGTCGCAGTCCTGGTGTGGTGCCGTGGGTTAATGCACCAGACTGCAAAG
>NW_006408548.1:21995274-22012594 GCF_000296735.1 Chrysochloris asiatica | reverse complement strand
TGTATACAGGTTTGATAGGGATGTGCAACTTAGACATTGCTTACCTAAAATGAGGGGGCTATAAAGTCATGAAGTGACTGGCTTACAAGTTTTCACGAGGGATTTTTGTTCCAAAGTGTGCAGGGGAAGGTAGAGTCCTCAGTGAATAGTTTTCATCTCGTCTAGATGTGTCTAGTTAAAGAAAATAGGGATAAAATTCTTATGATTCAATAATGAATCATTGTTATCATGACTAATTGTGATTGTCACAACAGTAAAGGTAGAAGTTTTGTAACATAAAGGGGGAGTAGTTAATCTCATAGTCCATGAACAGAGGACCCTAGGACCATCAATGGAGAAGAACATGAACTAAATGTGGTACCCATCCAAAGAAATAGCAACACCAGAGATGGAGGCAGAGATGGAGACATGGAGAGAGAGAGCAGCTAAGGATTCTAGACTCATGGAAAAAGAAAAGTTTTGTGCAGGCAGTCAGGAGGCAGGCTTGCAGAACGTGCCCTTTTGTTGTTTATATGATCATATATTCCTAAGTGTTTTTGGTGTAAGTCCAAAAAAAAAAAAAAAAAAAAACAACAACAAATAGAGGGACTAGAAGCAAATACTGTTGAATGATGATGCACAGAGGAGATGATAATCATTGCACTGAAATGATGAGTGTAAAACTGGTGTTCTCCCATGTAAACTATCACTCAACTCACAATAAAACTTTTTAAAAATGCAATGTTATGTATAAAATGAAAATGCTTTAGTTACTGGTGACTGGAATGCAGTTTGGAAAGAAATAGGAAGGGTCAGTAGTTGAAAAATATGGACTGGGTTATATAAATGATGCTTTAGATTGCATGATAAAATTTAGTAAGACCAATGACTAACTCATTACAATTACCTTTTTAAACAGTATAAAAGACAACTAAACACCTGGATCTCACCATATTTAATACACAGGAAACAAATTGACTGTATCTGTGGGCAGAGATGGAGGAACAGCACAATATTACCAGACAAAACAACACCAGGGCAGACTGTGGAACAGACAATCAACCGTTAATATGCAAGTTCAGCCTGAAGCTGAAAGAAATGAACTCAAGTTCACAAGAGCCAAACTATAACTGAATTTTTCCAACCTGAATTTAGGGACCATATCCAGAACAGAGGTTATGCATTAGACAATAATGAACAAAGACCAGAAAAGTATGGGATGCCATTAAGAACATCATATAGGAAAAATGCAAACGGTAATTAAAAAGACAGGAAAGAAAGCAAATTGCAATCTTTCAATAAACTGATGAAGGACTGGAGACAGTCACTCATCTATGTCAAGACATTTGGAAGACAGCTTCCTGGAAAACTGATTGGAAGAGATCCATATTTGTATCTTTTCGAAAGAGAGGTGACCCAATGGAATGTGGATATCACTGGAAAATATCATTAATGTTTCATGCAAGTAAACTTTAAGATGATTTAAAAAATGGTTGCAACCTTACATCAACAGGGAACTGCCCAAAATTAAGTTTTGATTCAGAAGAGAACGTCGAGAGAGGAATATCATTGCTGATGCTGGATGGATCTTGTCTGAAAGCAAAGAATTTTAAAAAGATGTTTTGTTCTTTATTGAGTATGCAAAGGCTTTCAACTACGTGTCATGACAAACTATGGATAACATTGCAAAGAATGGACATTCTAGAACACTTGATTGTACTAATGAGAAACCTGTGCAAAGAACAAGAAGCAATTGTTAGACTAGAACAAGGAGATACTGAATTATTTAAAAGCAGAGAAAGTGTGTGCCATGGTTATATCCTTTCACCATACTTACTGAATCAGTATGCTGAGCAAATAATCTAAGAAACTGGATTATATAAAGAAGAATGTGGCATCTGGATTGAAGGAACACTCATTTACAACCTGTGATATGCAGATAATATATAACCTTGATTGCTAAAAGTGAAGAGGACTTAAAATATTTACTTATGAAAATCAAGGACGGTAGCCTTCAATACATAGCAAACCTATTTGTAAAGAAAACAAAATTCCTCACAACTGGACAAATCAATAACATCATGATGATAAAGAAAGAAAAAATTCAAGTTGTCTATCATTTCATTTTGCTTGGATCCACAATCAACATTCATGGAAGCAGCAGTCAAGAATTCAAATGATGTAATGCATTAGGCAAATCTGCTGCACAAGACCTCCTTGAAGTGTACAAGAGCAAAGGTATCAATTTGAGGAGTAAAGTGCACCTGATCCAAGCCATGGTATTTTCAATTATCTCATATGTATGTGAAAGGTGGACAGTGAATAAGAAAGAGTATACAAAAATTTATATATTAGAATTATGGTATTGGAAAAGAATGTAAAAAAATTACACAAAGTACCAGATGAACAACCAAAGTTGTCTTGGAAGAAATACACCCAGGAATTCCAACAAGATGGCAGACTGGGCAGACACATTGCATGGACCCTTCTATAATAAAGGTATGAAAGCCAGCATACAAGCTTCTCAGCAAAAGAAAGATGAGGCTTTCTGCTCTTGTACAGATTTAAAAGTCATAGCCTCAGGTAAGTTATAACCTGGGTGAGTCCTGATATCCAAGCAAAAGAAGAATTATGGAATCATATTCAAAACTTCATGCCTTAAGATAGGGACTCGATCCCAGTGAAGGATTTTGGATGGAAGGTGGGATGATGTGTACCACTGTTACTTCGAAACTGTGAATTATATAATTGTTCAAAAAAAGAATCCATATGGTTATAGGGGGTTTGAAAAGTGTGGGGAATGGGAAAATTGTTCACAAGACTGAGGGCAGACACATGCTGATATAGGTGACAAGGCAGACAATATACAGCAAGAGGGAGGATAGCAGAGGAAAGATGAAGGTAGCAGGAGACACAGGAAGGAATGTAATAATTAAGTGAATAGAAGTAAATGCCGCTAAGTATTGGTACATGGAGGAGACTGCAAACATGTAATGGAGCAAAGAATATAATAAGTTCAATGTAAAATTGATGATCAATTTTGTAAACCTTCACTCAATTCACAATAAAAAAGTTAAAAAAAAAAAAAAAGAAAGCAACAAAACAAAACAAAAACAAAGAAGTATACCCTTTGCTAGAAGCCAAGAAGGTGACATTCTGCCTCTCACACTTCACATGTGTTAATAGGAGGGACGAGTTCCTGAGGAAGGACATCATGGTTGGTAAAGTGAAAGGTCAGCAAAAATTCGGAAGACCCCAAGAATGTGGATTTACACAGAGACAGTGTTAATGGGCTCAAACGTAACAACAATTATGAGGATGGTGTAGGACCAGGCAATATTTTGTTCCGTTGTACAAGGGTGACTATGAGTAGGAACCGACTCCATGACATCTAATAGCAATAACAGTGGAAGAACCTCATACTGATTGGCCCCATAGTGAAGGGCCATGGCAAGGTAGTCAAAATAATTTACCTTATATCACTAAAGAGAGATTGGCTGCCTAAACAATTTTTCCCTATTGGTACTAATTATTTGTCTTCAAGAAAGAGTAAAATTTATTTTTATTCACTCTGTTAACCATTACACTGTAACGTAGATCCTTTTCTTGCCCATTCACTTAGCACTCATTCAACTAGCATTTATTCGGCACCCACTATGTGCCTGGCATTGTGTTCTGTGCTGGGTGTACAAGAAGAACAGAATAACTTTTCTACATTTATTTGATAGGTAAAAACTAATATGGATACTTGGTTAGGTTTTCTCATATTGCATGTCACATTGGGGTATCATTTTGAGTCACTGGAAACTCAATTTTCCTGATTTGCAGTACAAACGGTTTGAAAGCATTCTACCTAACATAAAAATAAAATTCTGCACAGCTTCATCCTGCTGCAAGCTACTAAGCATTAGCTTATGTCTAAATGTTCTTTCTTCCTCTAATTGCTTTCTCTAGGATCACTAATCTTCTAAAGAATCATTGTTTACATTATGTCTTTGCCCATTAACCAGAGAGGCATTTCTTTCCACCTTTTCCACACTCCAAGGAAGGATTAAGAGCAACTGTTAGCACAATTAAAGCTCAGTTTAATTTCTACGATCCTTTTGCATTTTCAGTAAAACAGTAATGACTGTGGACTCCTGGTGGGTTTTAAGTACCATGGGATCAGGTTTGTTCTGCTGCTTTAAGTTGTCTGGACAGAGTCCTGGTGTCGTGCTTTAGAATAAGCACTGGACCACAAGGTCAGCTAGGCGGTTCAAATCCACTATTCACTCTTAGGAAACCCAATTAGGGACACTACAAGTCAAAACCAACTGGATGGCATGAAACAACAGTAAACAAAGTGATTAGGACAGTAAGAAGGTAGACTTCATCATGTGGAACACCACAATGCTGAGATTCACCAAGCAAGGTCATTCTGGACACTCTTCCTGTTTGCATGTTGTTGTTGTTGTTAAGCGCAGTTGAGTCAGTTCCAACCCATAGCGATCCTTTATAGGGTTCCCAAGGAATATGCCAGAATGCCAACATTTCTTAAGCACTCTAAGAGCTTTACATGTATTCTTCCTTTAAAAGATGCTCCATATTTCCCATTTTGATATCTCTGAAATCAATGCTATATTATAATGGTGCATCTTAGAATTTATGTTATCCTATGTTTAGGACATGTGGTGCTGTAGGGTAATAGCTGGTGAATTTGAACCACCAACCTTGCAGTTCAAGCTGACTTTGCAGTCCAGTGCATTAACCCACAATGCCACATTCTGTTTGCATAGGAATAGACATTTTATTAACTAACTATTCTGTTTTCACTTCTTATGAAGCTAAGATTCAGCCCAACACCTTAACCAAATACCTATTGCAGACTGCCGCCAAGAAGCTTCAAAGGCAGAGTAGCCTGGATTTTGATCCACTTAGGAAATCAATTGAAGAGCAGATGCCCTCAATATGTGACCTATTCATTGGGTCTGTGATTCTAGGTAAGCACGCACAATCTCAGAAACGTGTTAGATTAGAAGGATGACAGCAGTGTCACACAGACTTTGGTAGTTATTTAAAGTTAATTAATTTAAGCTGACCTTTCCCTATAAATATAAGGCACAATAGACTACTAGTGATAATTGATTCTGGAGAGTCTCCAGAATGGTTCAGAGAAAACACAGCTGTGCTGTTTAACAGTTCTTGTTTGCTCTGGATTATAAACTATTTTTAGTACTTAGTTAATAAAGCTAATTTTCTTAAGGGGCCAGCAGTGGAATGCATGAGCTGCTGTGTCAGATACTGTTGGAATTGGGATTTGCAATGGATGTACCTAAGAAAGTTAACTCTACCCATGCTGGCGGATTTTGAGAGCTGAGTAACCGGTGTGACTGCTTATACAGTTCTAATGGGGACAGTTACAGTCGCTTTCATGACTTTTTAAAAAATAAGTATATTATCAAAGCAACAAACTCAATAAAGTCTGTTACTCCCCTTTTCTTTATTGTATGCATTGAAAATTTATTAATTTTACCATATCAATACAATAAAGATTTCAGAATATAATTGGTGGAGGTGGTTGTGTACCATCAAGTCAGTTCCAAATCATCATGGTTGTGATCGTGGTTGTGATGTGCTGTGGAATCGGTTCTGACTCATAGCAACTCACAGTGATCCTGCATAGGGTTTTTGAGGCTGTAATTATTTGTAGGAACAGAAATCAGCATCTTTCTCCCACTGGGTGGCTGGTACATTCGAACTGCTAACTGTGTGGTTAGCAGCCCACCTCATCACCAACTATGCAACCAGGGCTTCTTAATATAAGATGGTTGTGGTTGTTGTTTGTTGCGGACCATGTAAGACTGGTCAGAGGTTCGAGGCCCTATAGGCCCGAGTGTAACAGATCTAGCCACTTGGCAGTCAATAGCAAATTGTTTTTCATCTTAATATTCAGTTACATGTATTAATTTAATACATGGAGCTCTTGATAATCCACAGATAAATGTGATATTTTCCTAAAGCCGAGACTAAAGGTTGCAAGGTTAAGCCTTTCTCCAAAGGATTAACTAAAAATATCTTAGCTACTTCTCGGTTCTTTGTTCTATAGACAAAAAACCCATCCTCCCTAATCCTTTTCCAGGTGCAGCCCATTCACCTGGGCGTCTCGAGTCCTCCTGCAGACCTGGCTCAGGAAGCCAAACAGCGGGACTCCGCCCAAGCTTTTGTGCTTACCTCTCACCTTCCCCCACGTGAGCTCAGGGGCTATAGATATGTTAATTGGGCCTGAGAATCCAAGTTGCTGGCCTGGGATTCGAACCAGCGAAGTACGATGTAAAGTTACCTGAATGTCTGGAAAAGTACTGATGTTAGCTCTACCTTGCTTAAGTCCCTCCCAGCTTGGTGTGAAGCTCCTCCCCTAAATAAAAGGAAGGCGCAGAAGGAATCCAGGTGCATTACGACTGGCAAGGCATGCATTACAGCATGCAGGGGGCATAGTCCAGCCTTGCAACCATACTGCCTGTTTAGCTAAAATGTTCACTATGCAGGATATTACGGCCTTCGTGGCTGAGATGTTTGCAATGCAGGATCTGCCTGATGCCAGCCCAGCATTCACTCTGGTTTCGGAGTGTCTCTTTGTCTCTCTCTTTGTCTCCTTCTGTGTATTCTTTTGCTATATCAACTGCCGTCAGGTATCTCCTCCTCGTGAACCGAACCCCTATGTCGAGGCAGGTCCCCGACAGTTGTTAAGTGCTATCGAGTCAATTCCAATTCACAGTGACCCTGTATAGGGTTTCTAAGGACCTTGGGATTAGCAGTCCAGTGCTTATCCTACAGCACTATGCCAGAATGCCAACATTTCTTAAGCACTCTAAGAGCTTTCCATGAATTCTTTCTTTAAAAGATGCTCCATATTTCCCATTTTGACATCTCTGAAATCAATGCTGTATTACAATGGGGCATCTTAGAATTTATGTTATCCTATGTTCAGGACATGTGGTGCTGTAAGGTAAGCACTCGATCGTAAGGTTGCTTTGTGCCAAAAGGTTGACCTTTCAAAGTCACCATATTCAGGGTGGTATGAGTTGGAATCAGCTCTATAACATTTAACAACAACAGCTGATGCAATCATTTAAGCAACTTTCTAAAGAAGGCATTCTTCTTAATATTTGACAGATGAAAAATCTAAGGAAAGAAGACATTGTAAGTACGTTGTTCAATGAGTTAAATCTAGTAAAGAGAGTAGTAGGGATCTCAAGGAAAGCAGACTGGTCCCATACTCTAAATCTTAATTACGATGAAATATTGCCTCACTGCTCCATTTACATGTGACCCAGATGCTATTTGAACAAGATCTTCTTATATCAATTTCATGTATCTATCATCAGTATGAAAATCTTATAGCAAGTATAAAATGGAAAACGTTGGTATTGCTTTGAGTATGTTTACATTAAAGTGTATTATAATGTATAAACTTTTATACTTTGCTTTTAACTCTCACTAATAAATTTTGGAGTTCAGTCCATGCTGTTAAATAACATTAATCTTACTTTTTAACTGCTCTCTCTCTATATATATATTCCATTACAGAGAT
This sequence comes from Chrysochloris asiatica, assembly GCF_000296735.1. Taxonomy (NCBI): domain Eukaryota; kingdom Metazoa; phylum Chordata; class Mammalia; order Afrosoricida; family Chrysochloridae; genus Chrysochloris; species Chrysochloris asiatica. The sequence continues at coordinate 22,005,045 of NW_006408548.1, read as the reverse complement.
GGAGAAATAACTGATTTTCATATTTACATTATTACAAACAACACTGCAAAGAAACATATTTAAATATCTTCATTTCAACAAATGATTCAGACACCAAGAAGTGGAATTTCAAGGTCATGGGTGTGCTCTGGTTTCTATTTAGATTTCAACATGTAGTCACAACACACCAATCTGTTATATAGCACTTATTTCTCAAGAAGAGCAAGTTCAACTACAACTGTAAGACAGAGTAGGTATTTCACAAACTCACTTGAAATAGTTTTCTGCATTTGTATGGGGATCTCTTATAATACTGCTTTTAAACAGGCTTATGCATACTCTAAAAGGAGCTCTAGTAACATAATGGTTACGAGTCAGACTGCTAACCTCAATGTCAGCAGTTCAAAACTACCAGCTGGTCCATGGGAGAAAGATGACGCTTTCCGCTTCCATTAAGATTTACAGTTTTGGAAACCCTATGCAGGGCGCCTAGGAGTCAGAGCCAACACCACACAGCACATAACCACCACCACTACCATACATATCCTAAAGGCATTTTTGTGCAAGTAGTTTTTATTGTTAAGTTTCATGAAGTTGGTTTCAACTCATGGTGGTTATGCACTGTGGAATTGGTTCCTACTCATAACGACTCTACATAGGGTTTCCAAGGCTATAAATCTTTATGGGAGCAGAAAGCCTCATCTTTCTCCTGTGGAATGGCTGGTAGTTTTGAACTTCTGATCTTGAGGTTAACAGCCCAACTCGCAACCACTATGCTACCCCTTCATAGGGTTTCCAAGCAGCATTTGGTGGGTTTGAACTACCAACTGTATGGTGATCAGTTCAGCACTTATCCTACAGTTCCACACCAGGACTCATTTTATATAAAGAACGTGTATAGGAGTAGGTCAGGGGGCTATGACTTGCTGCCAAGAGTAGTTCTCTTGCAATACATTTCCAGTAAAAGAGAGGTGTCCTTTTTATTTTTCATCACTGAAATGCCTCTTAAATTTGTAAAGCATGCCAAGATGGCAACACTTTGCTTGTCATGAATTGACATTGACAAGAAATCAAATGATAGTTTACCTCCTATTGGTTCAAAAAATCATGAACAGGAAGATTATTCTGTAGTATTTGTCATGTTCTTTTAACACAAATTGCTTAGTCCCCTTGACTTCAAAGTGTTTGTTTTTATAAATTATCTCTGCCAAAATGTAGCGTTACTGAAGTGACAGAATGTCGACATAGGAGAGGGCATGCAGGATCTGATAAGAGCCCTCTCTGGGATTGGAATGTTGGCTGTCCACTCATTTTACAAATGTTTCTTGTCTTTATTTTTAATACAGTTGTTTAGCATTAAAAGCATTGTTCATCAAAAACTTAACATGAGTAGCACAACTGTAACTGTGCAATGGTGGAGGGTTTTGTGTATTAGTTTTACTTCTATAAACTAACCTTTCTTCAAAGGCAGGTAGCTATTAAGATGGCTTTATTACCTCAAGTATCAAGTCCTTCACACACTCGCTAAATACAACACTTCTCTCACAGCTGCTGTAACATACAGCAGCACTTCAATTAAAAAATAGTCACACGATTTAGGATTAGTGTCGTAAAAATAGCTGCCTCTGAGCCACTGGATGCTGCATTTAAAAGGGACCAGAGGGTCCTTGTTTGAAGAGTTACTTACACAGTTCAGCATCAGAGGACATAAAAATATATAAGACCTCAGTTGACTTCATGATATTAGTCCTTAAATCATACAACAAAGAGAGGGAAAGAGAAATTCTTCTTTTCTTAAGTGTTTTCACCTTCCAAATTAAAACTGTGCAAATGGAAGAGCAAATCCTTTTTCCACATACTCTTGAACTTCTAAGTCAGTTCAAGTAATTAGCTCTTGGCTCCACATAGCAGCAATAAAGCTAATAGATCAAACAATTTTTGATAATGTAAAAATTACTATGGGTACACGAATCAGTATGCAAATCAAGCCACTCAAATTACTTCAAATAACATTATAGCCCCTTTCCTGGTCTTTTTTAGAAGTCCCAGATGTATAAAGTGAATCAAACAGCAAGACTCACCTGCCAGCATTTTAAAAATATAGAAAAACGTGTCCACCCCAGAACTTGTCAATTAGGATTTACATTTTAAGAAGATATCCTGGCTCTCAAATATTAAAGCTTCAGAACCACTGATTTATAATATGCTATTGCTAATTACTATCAAGCACATTTATAACCGAATGAAGTACTGCTCTGATGTGAGTGTCTTCTAACCTAAGGGATACAGAGCTTTTAGTGCTATAATGAACAACATTCTGGTTATAGTTTATAGAATATTCATTGGCTAATTTTGAGAAGGAGATCACCAGATCTTTCTTCCTAATCCAAATTATTCTGGAAGCTCTCCTGAAACCTTTCCACCATAGGCAAACTTTCTGGTATTTGAAATACCTGTGGCATAGCTTCCAGCATTAGAACCACACACACACCCTCCACCAGAGAACAAGAAACTGACGGATGGATGGTTGCTATATCATATAACCCAGTTAAGATTCTGCTTTCAGTTTTAATTAAACCTAGAACATGCATAGTTGCATATTAGGTTTTTCTTAACCAACGATATAATTTTTCATTTAAAACTTGGAAATTTGCAATTTCACCACTTTGTTCTCAAAACAAATGCGAGTTAAGCGTGATTAAGAAGATCACCCTAATAGTGCTCACATTTAAAATATTCATTCTGGAGAGTGGTTTCTGATTGAACACTTCTCACTATATAACAAAATTCTCATTAAAAGATTATTTTAAAAAACATTAATGATGGTTATTTAGAGATGATAGATTTATGCTTAATCTCCTATCATATTGAAGATATTTTATAAGAAAATACCCATTATCATCTGTGGGTTAGTTTATGTGTAGCTAAAATTATTCTCTCTTTTGTCTAGATTTATGAAAATACCTTAGTAGCTTGATTCTCATTTTTTAAAACTGTTTGTTTAATATAAAATCATTAGCTCTACAAGAATTAGTTAATGGTGAAAATTGAAATTGACATTAAATTTAGAAACATGGGTTTTAAAATAACGTCTTCATCCTTAAACAACAGACTCCTGGAGGTGCATTCTTTTCCCATGGCAAGACACTTGGCTTCTGACTTTGCCTTCTCACCCCTACTAGGTAGTGGCGGCAAAAGGCCTGAAGGGTCGGGCCAGAGCCAGACTGGGCAGATCCTGGGACCTGGCTGAGCTTCCAAGGTGCTGCCGGAGGTCTACAAATTGGGCCACGGGTTGGAACAGGTGGTGAGATGTGGGGCATTCCCTCGTGTCTCCAACAGTGCGAATTCTGTGGAGTCATGGCGTACTGTGGACCTATGGATGGTGTGGGGCTGTTGCACTAAGGCTTCTCAATCTGAGGGTGAGGTGGGGGCTGGAGTTGAGATAAACTCTGAGGGGGCCACCCCCAAGCCCCGTGGTGTCCCACCTGGTGTAATGAATCTGGACAAAGAGAAGATGGATGAGTACTGCGAGGAGGAGGACATAAAACTCCACAGAAAGACCTCGAACAATCTGCGAAGGTGTTAAAACAAAAGAGGATACCCTTGGGTATACCCAGGCGGATGTGGGGTTCTTGGGAAGGTGTTCACCCAAACAACCCTTCTGAGTCTCTGCAGCTCAGTTTTAAAAGTATGTGTAAGCTGAGGCCCCTGCTACAGAAATGCATAGAGAAGGCGGCCAATAAGGAAAATCTCCAGGAGATAAGCAAAACGGAGAACCTCCTCCAACAGGTATGAAAGAGAACACGGATGAACATTGAGAACCCAGGAAACAGATCTGGTGCCTGCAATTCCCCGAGCCCCCACTGCCGCAGATCGGCCACATCACCCAGCATCTCAGACTCGAGAAAGATGAGGTCAGAATGTGGTTCTATTATTGACTTCAGAAGGGTGAACGATCCAGCAGAAAATTACTCCCAAGGAGAGAATTTTGAGGCTGCTGGATCTCCTTTCCCAAGGAAACTAGTGTCTTTTCCTCTGACACTATGACCCCATTTTGGTACCTCAGGCTGTGGAGGCCCTCACTTTATTACTCTGTACTTTTCAGTCCCTTTCCCTGAGGGAGAAAACTTCCCCTTTGTCCAGGTCACCTTTCTGGGCTCTCCCATGCATTCAAACTGAAATGCCTGCCATTTCCAGAAACAGGTGACAGAGGAAAGTGGAAAAGCTGGGGAAACAGGACCCTGAGGTTTGTATCAGGGTTTCTGGGGTTAAATTCTTAATCCATAGAGGGTGGTGGCAGGAGATTTTGAGGTTAACTCGTTGGAAGGAAGATGAATTTCAATGATGTGTTTTATTTTAATCCCCACATTACTCATCACTTTGCTCTTAAATAAAGAAACCTGGGACACAGTATATACTAAAAAATAACAACAAAAACTCCTCCTTCCCCTACCTTAAAATGTGTTTTCTAACAAAAAAAAAAGTGTCTTACCACCTCATTCTACGTCTGTAGAATAAGGAGGTTTTATGTGATCACTAAAGATCTTACAATATAAATTCTGATATAAAATTTTATGATTATATGTATCTAATATTCATCCTCTGTCATGCAATTTCATTACATGAATAAACATATACAATTTGGTAGACTTTCCTGAAGCTTGGCATGGCTCAGGTTTAAATAAATTAACTAGAAATTATGAGGAATGAGTTTTGGTTATGTTTTCTGTGCAGCAAAATAAAGCACATTGACTACAAAATGAAGGTCATTTAATTTTTACTATATTTCACCAAATTGTTACATACACAAGACTAAAACTTATATATGTGGAAAAATGTGATTACTTGTTGGTTCTGACTCATAGCAAACCTTTATAGGGCTTCTGAGGAGTGGCTGGTGGGTTTGAACCCATAGCCTTGCATTTATTTAGCAGTCCAGTGCTTATCCTAACCACAGCAGGTTTGTTTACTAAGGAAATACATTTCCATCACCATTTTTTAGTTTCTTTCAGTACTAATGTAAGCTGAACCACATATAGAACAATTAGGGTCATATTGAATCATGCAAGTCCAGGTGTGTGGCACGTTAGGATAAGCACTGATTGCTAACCACAAAGTTGGTGATTCAAACCAATCAGCCACTCTTTAGAAACCCTATGCAGGATCGCTATGGGTTGGAACCAACTTGATGAAACTAAATGACAACAATCCATCTCATACATTTAACTAACCTCAGTAAAGAAATCATAACTTCTAAATCCAATCCATTGTCTTTCAAAGGGAATCAATTTGTGCAAAAAGTTATGGTATCATCAGTGAATTTTAATAGAGATGCTCAAACTTTTAGAGCTTATGTGGAAGATAAGACACATAGTCTTAATGCAGATGTTTGACAGAGAGGTAAGGAAGAGAGAGAATAAGGCATATCTGATTAGTTACTACCATTTTGCAAAGAGAACAACTCTTGATTGTTAAATTATTCATTTAGTAAAACTATTAATAAGAGTTTTATTTAATATGGTTTCATCCAAATAACATATAGCTAGCTGTAGTTATCAAATATGGTTGAATTGTAACCATAGGTTAGCTATGGGTACAAATGGTTGTTTATTCATTTGTTATTTAAAAAGGAAGAATCAATTGTGAGAATCAATTGGCTATAACAAATTTACAATGAAAAGTATTTTATATTATATGTTTTTTAATTCGGGTGCTAAGTACTAGACTGCACCGTCTGTTTGAATCATGGGATCAGCTGTTCATAGTCACTAGCCACTTCTTGGAAAACCTACACAGGGTTGCTATGAATTGGAACCAATTCAATGACACCTAGCAACAAAAGCACATTGTTTGGAACAGTGAAACGTATAACAAACTTATGCACATCCCTCCCTTTTTTCGCCCCCTGTTAAAGCAGTTGTTAAACATTTGCTAGTATACACTGACCCTGGCCCACCTCCAATTCTGCCTATCTTACAGTCATCTACTTATTTTGTCTCTTCTTTTAAACTTCCTAATGCAGTTAGGGCTTAGAATGGAAGGAGCTCTTCCCTCCTGTGATATACGTGAGTTTTGGGCTGAATTTATTTCACAATAATTGTGAACTTTGAAGCTAGGTCGGGTGTGATCAGAGTGGAGTATGGATGATGAGGAAGAATTTTCTTTCATTTTTTTTATTGTTGTTGTTGTTCAAAATTCAGCTCTGTTTTATATTTGAGCTCTGTTTGTATTTTGTGTACCCTCACCCTGACTCTGGCATGCCCCTTCATTTATATCCTTGATTGGCCCTAGCCCTGTGTTCTTTGAAAAGGAACAGAATCTCAGATGAACATGGCATGGTGGCCTAGATCAAAGAAACAGTACTGATATTTTTTCAACTATGACACTTGCATAGGCTCAACATTGTCAGTTCTGGGAATGTTCCCTTGTCTATATTAAATTGGAGTGGACCTACATACAAACAATGTAGGCATGGACAGCTGACATACAAGGCTATTTATGGAATTCCCTCCGGTTGACATTTCGCAAAGAACATAATAAACTAATAAGTTCAAATACATGATTAGCATTGGCCCTGTATAAGCAAATCTAACAATGGATTGTTTGTTTCTTAATAGTTGTTTCTACCTAATGTTATTAACTTAAATCTTTAGCTGTGGTAGCAATTGGATCCATAGTGTCCCTATGGGTATTCTTCTATCACATTCTTTCAGTCATATATGTGGGCCACCTGGCTAGAACGTCTGTCACCTCATTCAGTGCCAGGCTGTTTCAGGAGACTTGGCAAGTACTATTTTTTTCCCTCACCACTCCAAGGATGTCTCTCTGAAAGGAGCATTTATTGATCCTTTTTTTTTATGAATACTTCAATTTCCCACATTATGCTAGACACCAAAGAAAAGAAATAGCCCTTAATCTACAGGGGCTTATATAAAATTTTACTTTAAGAAAGTTTTATGAAGACAGGACTTCACCTTGGGCATCTGTAGTTTGTGAAATGGAATGTGATTTGATTTGTGTGAATTAGTCTTAAGTATTACAGTTTGTTCTGAGGGTGCCTTTAAGTTCTCTAATACTGAAAAATTGATTCTAGCATTTCAGCAATTATTGTAGAAAAACATAACTGTGATGCTTAATGGCACTGTTTACTAAAAAAAAAATAATAAATAAAAAATTTATGATATGAACAAAGAATCTTTGTGGAAGGAGAATTTGCCAAAGCAAGAAACAACAAAATCAGTTAAAATCCAGAATTTTTCTAAGTCAAATAAACTAAAGAATGTTATAAAAATAAATTAAAAAATACAAGTTTTAAGGGAAAATTTTTATAATTATTATAGCAGGTATTGTGCATTGTGAAAACAAACAAACAAACCAAATAATATACATATTGCTTTCCCAGAAGTTTATACGTGGGAAAGCAATGTGATTTTAAAAAAATACGGTGGATAATATGAGTATTGGGAACAGGAAAATTGTATTTGTATTGGGAGTAGAGAAATTGTAAATGTAAAATCAGCTAACTAAGTGGTTAAGACCTAATCTAGGCTCTGATTACTCCTAAATAAAATAATATATAACATCCCTCAAAGATTCCCCACATCCTTTCCTATATTAGTAGAATTTGAACCCAAAAAATTTTAAAAAGAAAGAAAACCATGACTAGAAAATTCATGAAATACTTTCAAAAGTTGCTTATTTTTGTTTTAACAGAAGGTTTTCAAATGGGTGACACATTTCAACTGAAAGTAGATTAATAAATTGTAACATAACTCAAGTATTTACTGAAAAAAACCTCTCATATCACAATGAATGCAATTACTTTCAAAATAAAGTGATTAAAATGATTAAGACACTATTTCCATTTTTTCCCCTCTTATTCAAACTCAATAATTGCTCTTCCTCTCTTTTAAAAGATAATCTCCTAAATTGTTTCAATGCAAGATAATTCTTCAATTGTCTAGATTGCAGAATTCTTATAACAAGTATAATAGTTCAAACTGTGTAGTTTCAGAAATGTTCATTAAGTAGTTAGATAAGTATCTGGAATTTGTCTGGTGAAAAGTTCAGGAACGTGAACTGGTGTGGATCCTTATATTTGGCAATGATTGTTGTTATGTGCCATCAAGTTGGTTCTGCCTCATAGCAACCCTGTATAGATTTCTGAAGAGAAGCTGGTGGGTTTGAACCACCACCCTTGTGGTTTGCAATCTGTTGCTTATCGTACAGCACCATTAGAGAACCATTTTAATAATGGGTTGAACTGTAAAATTAAGGGGAAAATGGGCCAAGGAAAAAACCCTAAAAACCACGACACACATCTAACAAAGGCTAGAAGAGGAACTATTCAGAAGGAGATGGAGAAAGTAAAGATGAGAGAATCATGTCAGAGTATTCAGGAGGGTAGACATTGTAATAGACAGGAGAGATTCACACTATCAAATTCCAGAGTGACTAAGAACTGGCCACTGGATTAAGCAATGAAGAGTTCATTGGTAGCTTTTTCCAAGATAGTTTTCAAGATAGTTGTGGAGGTAGAAGACAGGGCTGTGGATTAAAAATAAGTAGGGTGAAGTTCAAGATAAAAATGGAAGAGCAAATTTAACTAATTTTCAGAAAGATTAGAAAAAGCTTTCTTTTTTTCTTTTTTTTTTCAATGAGCAAGGACAAATACAGAAGAAAAACATGAGCATCAGTGATAGGGTGTTAAAATAGGAACCATTTTATCATTTTATCTAAGACCTCAAATTAGTAGCTAAATAACAGGGAAAAGTCCTCTCAACATGAGATGCCAGTCTATCTTAGCTGGAATTCCAAAGGAAGTAGCAAAGGACCAGGCCTATGACTCACAAATGACTACATACCTCCTACCAATAAAAAAGGTTAGAGGCCTAAAGATATTTAATGATGTACACATGATTCTTTGGAGAGAGTGTACTATGTGTTGTGAGTCCCCTTGTTATCCATTGAGAGGTACCATAAAGAAATTTCTCAGACACTGTAATAAGAGCAGTTTGCAGGACACCATGATCAAGCATCTGACATTGGAAAAACGTCTATCAAAAAGTTACATGAGTGGAGGTGCAATGAAGTTCACCGTTGTGATACTGCAGAATACCAGGGAAAACAGATCCAGGGCAGAGCTCCAAAACTTGGAACCACCGAGACAGGAATGTTTAAAAGGCTCATATCTAGTGGAACTTGTCGCAAAAGTAAGAAATCACATCCTTTTGAATCTGCTGTGCTTGCCAGCCCTGAGCTGACTCCTTGGGCGAAACCAAATGGCAAGACCAAGAGGGGGAGCAGACATACCACGGAAAAATGCCACGGGAACCTCGGAGCAAAGGAGGACAATATAATTTGTAGGGTTTACTTTGTTCTGATTTTCTTTTCTTTTTTTTTTTCAGTATCTGTTCATTGCTTCCCACCCCTTACTGTTTGCACACCTCCATTCTGGTGACTAGAGAAAGTGCCTGAGTGAGTAGACACCCCCCAACCTCACCACTGGTGGGTTCTTCTGCCACGCATACACACAGATACTCTCAGCCCAAGAGCTGGCTCTGAACTGTTTTTTGTTTTGTTTTGTTTTGCTTTTCAAAACACGGGAAAAGCCAGGACAGGGGTGTAGAGAGGGAAAGAGAGTTTAAAAACAAAACAGGCTGAGAATTAAATTAAATCCTGAGTTACAGCATAACAGCCGACAGTGGCACCTTGAAATCTCTCAGGCAGCTTTGAAGGCAAGAAGCTGAAGAGAGGACATTAAAGTCATACTCATATTAGGCTACAGATTTT
>NW_006408548.1:21992594-21993917 GCF_000296735.1 Chrysochloris asiatica | reverse complement strand
CTGAGAACCAACAAGAACAGACAACAACCAGAGATTGACATACGTGGTAGCACGTCCCAGAATTAAATCAACAGAAGGAAGAGTCAAGAACAGAACAAAACTATAAGAACAAACTCAGAGAATCTGAGAGGTCAATCTATGATCAAAACAATTACAAAAGAAGGTAAAGCGATCAAAACAATGAAAAGAAGGTAAACATGTAGGAACAGAGATCCAGATGGTGAGAAGGTCAGGTCGATTACAGGATAAAATAGACTGCACTAAATGGAGAGAAAAGTTAATGGACTATATATGGCAACTTCAAAGAAAATTAACATTTCACAACATACCAAGAAAATTAAAATCTAAGAAGAACATGGAAACATTCAAATTATGAGGAATAATTATATGAGGCATGAGAAAGAACTACAGTTCCTCTGATATCAGATGTAATGTGTATGTTTTCTAAGGACCATATGTAATACACATGAGAAAGAAAGCAGGCTTGGCATTCTATAAATCATGCCCAGAGACCCATATGGGAAAGTAAAAAGACTTTAGTAGCAACATTACGTAAGCAAGCTACCAGAGTATGGTCTGAGTCTCAATCATAATCAAACAGAGATCAGAATTGTATAACCTGTGTGAATGGGACATATGGTGAGTGGTCCCAGTAGTGGCAAACAGAGAGGTTGTTGTTATTGTTAACATGCCTTGAATAGGTTCCAATTTATAGTGACCCTGTATAGGGTTTCTGAGAAGTGGCTGGTGGGTTTGGACCAGGGACCACTCAATTAGCAGTCCAGTGCTTATCCTACAGTGAAACGCCAATGTTCCGCTCATAAAAGCAAGTTCTTGTTGTTAGATGCCAACAAGTTAGTTCCAACTCATAGCGAACCTCTGCACAACAGAACGAAACACTGACAGGTCCTATGATATCCTTTCAGTCATTGTTTGCTTGAGTCCATTGCTGTAGCCACTGCATCAAACTATCTTTTGGGAGTCTTCCTATTTTTTGTATATCCTCCACTTTGCCCAGCATGATATCTTTCTCCAGGACTGGTCCCCCCAGTAATATGCCTGAAGTATGAAAGATGAAGTCTCGCCATAAAAGCAAGAGATGACATTAACAGTGCCATGCCCTCAGAAAACGTCCTATCATGTTAAGTACCACTGGATAATGACTCATTACTACTTTGTACAGGATCTCCAGGGATCATGGTGGCTCCATACAATAAGCACTGGGTTGTGCACAACAAGGCCTGCAGTTCAAGCCTGCCAGCCACTGATCGGGAGAAAGAGGAGATTTTCTGCCCCCATGAAGATTTAAAACCTTGGGAACCA
>NW_006408548.1:21990280-21991351 GCF_000296735.1 Chrysochloris asiatica | reverse complement strand
TTAGCTGTGCAGCCAGTTTACAAACCTTCTAGAATGATGTGTCTCTATTACTTGTTGTTCTTAAGTACCGTGGAGTTGGTTCTGACTCCTAGTGACCCTGCACAGGGTTTCCAAGGCTGCAAATCATTATAGGAGCAGAAAGCCTCATCTTTCTCCCGTGGAACAGCTGGTAGTTTTGACCTTGAGGTTCGCAGCCCGATTTGTAACGACCATGCTACCAGACCTTCTTGTCTCTATTACTAGAAATCATTAAGACAATATTTTATAATAGAAAATTAAACAAAATGTATCATAAAGGCATTTATCTAGAACAGCACTTGGTATACTGTAGGTAATTAGTAAATGTTGTTATTGTTAAATGTAGTCAAGTCGATTCTGACTCATAGCGACCCTGTATAGGCTTTCCAAGGAGAAGCTGGCAGGTTGAACTAAACCATGTGGTTAGCAGGCCACTGCTTATCCTACAGAGTCATACCAGGACTCCTTAGTAAATTGATGTTCTAGTTAAGTGTTGTAAAGTCAGTTCCAACTCACAGTGACCCTGTATAGAGTTTCCAAGGAATGGTTGGTGGGTTTGAACCACCGACTTTGCAGTTAGCAATCCAGTGCTTAACCTACAGCTTCACACCAGGTTTTCTCTTAGTAAATACTGTGTGTGTGCTAAATGCCATCAAATCGTTTCTGACTTACAGCAACCCTGTATAGGGTTTCCAAGGAGCAGCTGGTGGATTTTAACCACTGACATTCTGCTTCGCAGTCTAATACTTATCCTATCATTTTATTATTAATGTATTTTTATTGTTGAAATTCCCTTCATTATCATCATTTCAGACTTGGAGGTTTGGTGGGGGGATGAGGTGAAAGAATATGGAGTGATTCAGTACCTTTAGTATCTTTTGTGTTGCTGTGTAACCGATTACTATAAACTTCTTTATTATCTCAATGTTTCTGTGGGTCAGGAGTTCAGGCATGCAGTATCAGGGGCTCACAAGACTGCAAGACTAGAAAAGAGCTGGCCTGTGTTCTCATTTGGAGGCCAAGCTGGGGGATAATCTACTTAATGGGTTGCTG
>NW_006408548.1:21975874-21989007 GCF_000296735.1 Chrysochloris asiatica | reverse complement strand
ATATGTTTGCAGATCTGTCTACCTGCCAGCTTGCATCATATCTATGTGTCTGTCTTTTTTTGTATATATTTCGTCTCTCTCTTTCTCTATCCCTTTTGCCACCAGATCTCCCATCTTTGTGACACCCACACTTCCTTGTCGAGGCTGGAATCCCACATAGGACCTCGACACGAGACCAAGAGGCAGGAATGTGGCTGACTCATTCAGTGGCCAGCCTATATTCTCTCATGTCCTATAGTTATGGGGCAAGACTCCTAACTCCAAATTTTATGAGAGGCTGGAAGCCGACATAGGACCTCGACATATGAACCTCAACATTACAGTTTAAACTCACCAATCCTTGGAAAACCTATCCAGGGTGGCTGTGAGCTGGAACTGGTTCAACAGCATTTAACAATAACTATAATGAAATTATAAACTACATTAGACTCAGGTTTTGTTTTTCTTTCCTTTGTATATCCAGTGTTTAGAACTGAGTCTAAACATACAGGAAACTCTAAAAATGTTCGCTGAGTGAACGAAGGTTACAATCTTAAAGCAGCAGAAAATATTCAGCTAATATTGAAACCAAAGTGGTTGAATCAGTTTGAAATCAGGCTGAGAGTTCTTGAAATTTCCTAATAATGTGAGAAATGAATTGCTATGGTAGCATTCTACTCTCATTATTAATAACTGGTATATTTCTAGAATTCTGAAGTCCCAATTAAGTTTCTGTTATCGTAAAATCGATACTAATTCTCTAAATTCAGTAATACATAGAAGGATAATTTGTCATTGATATAATTTTGAAAAGTACTCCTTTGTATCCTCAATAGCTTTTTGAAATGTAGATCCAAGCTGATCACAAGTGCTAAATCAAAAGGATATTATCAAAAGTCATATGTGTATGCAGAATATCAATTTTAATGTAATTGTACCTTATATGATACTTGTTCATTTCAAGGATAACAGAGATTTACTTTAAAAATCAGATTTCAAATACTTGTGTTGTGAAAAAAGGCAAAATTTATAATGAAAATCCCTGGAGTCAGAGTGAAAGATAACACTGGAAACAATGGCTCTGAATATGTGTGCAACTTTATCTTAATAATTGTTAATAGAAGAATTCTAATTTTATGGATCAGGAGAGAACGTTCACTGAATTTCTCAGACTCTTTAGTTTACAGTCTTGAAAAAACTCTAGACGTCATTAATATGATGGGTCAGCACAAAATTCCTGAGCAAAAAATAATAGAAAATGATAGACAGTCTTGGATTTGCCCAAATATATTCCTCAAGAAATCTGTAGCAAGATAACAATACAGAAAAATCAGTTTCAAAATGTACTCTTATTCTTAACTCAATATTTCTTCCTCAAATAGACTTGTTTGTGCTTTACTCTCATTAGATTTAAAAGTATTGTCTTTACTGATTTGACTTGGTAAAACACTTATAAATGTAAGCCCATGTTCTTTCAAATTACACTCAGGATTAAAGCTTACTGCTTTCCTACCACCAGTCCTATTTATATTCAAAGGAGCTAAACATACGTCTTTAATGAATTTTAAATTTAATCTAATTTAATGTAATTAAATTAAATTTAGAAGATATAGACCTTCCTACTCTTTTTACCCCACTTGTCCATGGCCCTCTAACGTTAATTTCCAAAAACCATTTATTCTAACAGTAAGATAAAGCCAGAAATAAAGTGAATATAATATTTTTTAAACCATGGATTGTGACCAATTAGTGGATTCTGAGATGAATTTACTTTATCATGAATTAAAAACAGAGAATAGAAAATATTAGATAAATTACATGTTGTAAAAATAATTATATTCTAAAAAATGGTGTGTGTATAAAATAATATCTGCACTTGGTTTCATGTAAAACTATGCTTGTTTTTCTTAGCATGGATGCTAGTCACAAAAGTTTGAAAAGCACTAAAACAAAAATGAAATTTAACGTTAACAGGATTATCTTGAACTCTGTCTCTTAACACTCTTTACCTGTATGACGCTGAGTGTTAGTTAACATTGCTGAACCTCAGATTTCTCATATGAAGTGATGTTGATAATTCTAAGGGGTGAAGTGGAAGAATATCAAAATTTCAAACCAACTTAAACATAAAACAAACCCAGTTGAAATCAGTCCTGAGGCAGTCAAATCACTTCTGACTTAGTGATGTTATAGGAAAAAGTAGAACTGCTTCACAAGGTTTCTAAGGCTATAATCTTTACAGAAGCAGATTGCCACATCCTTCCTCCTCAGGATGCTGGTGGGTTGCAACCTCTGAACTTTCAGTTATTAAACAACTACTTTATCACTGAGTCACCAAGATTCCTTATTCTTATCAAAGTTTACCTAATTCTCAATGTGAATTGCATTTCTATAAAAGTGAGGAAGATCTGGCACAAAATTTTAAACACCAGGGGAAAAAGAAAAATGTCTTGCACATTGTTGTTGTTACTGAATATCATTGAATTAGTTGCTAATCAGAGTGACCTTAAACACAATGGAACAAAACACTGCTTGGTCCTGTACCATCACAATTACTGATGCTGCCACAATTGCTGCTGCCATTGTGGCAGTCCATCTTACTGGGGGTCTTCCCCTTTATTAATACTCCTCCACTTTACCAAGCATGATGTCCTTCTCTATGGACTGGTCCAAAATATAAGATACAAAGTCTGGTTATTGTGGCTTCTAAGGAACATTCTGGCTGTACTTCTTCCAGCACAGATTTGTTTGTTCTTCTAGCAGTCTATGATACTTTCAATATTCTTCTCCAACACCTTAATTCAAATGTATCAATTCTTCTATAGTCTTCCTTCTTCATTTAAGGCAAATTATATCTGATATCTATGATTGGGAGCATGGTGGCTTCATAAGATAAGCACTGGATTGTGAACCTCAAGATCACTGGTTCAAGCCCATGAACTGCTGAAAGATAAGGCTTTCTGTTCCGGAGAAGATTCACATCCTCAGAAACCTATACAAACCTATGCACAGAAAAATTATCAAGCCATGTTTGAAACTTAAAACATATCCCATTTGATGTCTCCTTTAATGCAAAACATAACTTTGTTTTTCGATAAAAACACAAACTCAACTTTACATATGATTTCTTTTCATCTTAGAGATTAATTTAGTTATCTGTATACAACTGCAAAATGCACATTATTTTAAATCTAAAGATCTCTGTAATTATTTTAAATTAGTGTACTCTATGAATGGCAACTATTCTAAATTCATGGCATATGGGCTCCCTCCAGTGGCTAATAAAGCATCCACAAATTTCCTGATATGGCTATTTAAAGCTACCAGCTTAGTATAACAATGATCAGTCACTATTTCATAATCTCTAAGCTTAAACCTTACAAATAGAAAGCAACTTCAAATACGTATAAAATGAGCATATAACCATCTGCATTTCACCTCTTGACTTGATTTAATCAGAAATTGTCCAGCTTGAAACATGTACCAGACACCATGCTAAATAGTGGCGATTCAAGATCAATCTTTCTCTATGAGCACACTTTGAAAAGGGGATGCTGTTGTTTACACACAAGTACTGTCTACCAAACCAATACAAATCAAGCAAAATGACTATGATATGTACAAAGTGCAGTAGAGATATCAATGAAAAAGTAAACAATCAAAGGCAGGTAGACCAGTAAAAGTTCATCAACAGAAAATGCTGAAATAGTAAATCATAAAATATGTAGTTTGAAAGAAAGGACAATCAAAGCAATACATAAAAATATGTTCAAAGATACAGACTCAGAAAATAGCTGGGCATATATGAAAAATCCCACCACTTGACTCTTAGTGTGTATTGTAAGGGTTTTGGAGTTGCTATACTGTTGGAAGCCATGTCACTGTATTTCAAGTACTGGAAGAATCTCTTATGGTGGGTGCATTTCCAGACTAAGAATGACTAGGAAGAAAGACCTGGCTATTTACTTCCAAAAATTAGCCAACGAAAACTTTATGGATCACAACAGAACAGTGTGTAACTTGCTTGCTTTTGTCACATCATCAAGAGGAATCCCTAGAGGAAGACATCATGCTTGGTGAAGTAGAAGGACATGGAAAATGAAGGAGACCCTAGTGAGATGGATTAGCATGATAGCCACAGTGATGACCTTGAGAATGTTGGCAATTAAGAGGATGAGTTAAGACCTGGCAATTGTTTAAACTATTGTACCTGGGATCACCTTGAGTTTGAATTAACTGAATGGCAGCTATCTATCTGAACTAAGAACTTCTAATAGACTAATTAACATTCAGCAATATCAGTGGTAAGATCTAAGGGTCTTCAGGATGATAGGAATGAACTATAGAGGACACAAGATTCCTACAAAATACTTGGGAAAATACCTTCTTAGTGTTGTTGAACCATTCAGGAGTTTAAAACAAGGGAGTGACAAAGACAGACTTACATTTAAGAAAAGAAAAGTACAGTTTTGGAATGTAAGACAGATTGTGCCAGGGAGTGAACACAAATTTGTAAGATTCAGAATGGCAATTTTAAGAACAAAATGATAAGTTGTAGTGAAATAAAGGAACTGAATGATATGAAATAAGTGAATAAAAGTGATTGCAGAATAAGCAGAGTTAAGGGATACAGAAGATTTAGACATATGATGGGTGAATGAGTCTCCTATGGCTCCTAGATGTCTGACTTACATTGAATTCTAGCTATTTTCTAAGTCAAATAACATTTAAATTTTTATATCATATCATTGGAAATTTATGTAATTCCATCAATGACAATTATATTTAATTAGAGAACCAGTTTGACCCATATTAAAAATTAAATTTTGGACATGGATAAGGGATGCATCTCTTTAACATTTGCAATCAGTGATGCTCAGTCCTGAGATATCTCCCCTTCCATGTTTACAAAAGAAATTCAGTGGCACTATGCATCTACTAAGAAGAATGTTAACTGAAATCAAAAGAGAAGCTTCAGAAGTCTGCAATCCTAACACCTGAAGAGTATACACAGCAAACAAATTAAATTTGTGGAGGCAATCTCTGGAGAGGAGTTTTTCCTCATGTGGCATTGTATGATGAGCACAGGACCTCAAGGTTTGTTGGCTGTTCAAATTCACCAGTCGCTCCTCTGAAACCCCGCTATAAGTTAGAACCAACTTGACAACAGTTAACAAGAACAACAAAGAGCCAGAAGTTTGGGAGTCAGGTTTTTAAGTAAAAATGTAGAGAGAAAATAAAATTTACCAGTCTTAAAACAAATGAAATTATGTTTTTGCCTGCTAAAAGTCCATCAGATGATGCCTTAGTGGTTTCTTAAAGAAACAGGATGGTTGAAGAAAAATATCACTGTTAAAGTAGTAAATATTAAAACACTTCTTTAGAAATAATACAAAGGAGGTTTAGAACTCATGTAGTACCAATCCACAACTTCAGAAGTTCTAAAGTTGATTATTCAAATCCTGATATTTTATAAAAATAAAAGCACATATGACCTAAGCTTCAAATTTATGTAAGAAAAATTCTAAAATTTATTTTATTTATCATTTTCCTTGAAATTATCTATTTGAAAACCATTCCCCAAAAAGATTTCCTAAATAAGAAAAGTTTGAGTCACTCTTTTAATAACATCAATTACGATCATATAGAACTTTAACTACCACAAAATAGTTTCTCAATTTATTTTCAGAAACACTGAAAGAGGACATTTGTTTTATATATGTTCAAATAATAGACTCTGATGTCAAACTGCATGTAAATACTACCAGTTACAACCTTTTCAAAAACTTAACTCTGAACTCATCAGCAGAGCTGCTCTGGAACCCCAAATTGAGGACAACTGGCTCATAGAGAACTTGGAGAGACATGAAAACTTTGTCTGAAAGGCTCACACACAGACGAATAGTGGTCCCTTATGCACTACACCATTTGGCTTATCTCAAAATTCACATCATTGTAGTTTCATTTGTCTATTTCTAAATATTTACTTGAGATAGACATAGGTTTATTTCTCTAAAAGAATCATTTAAATTTATAATTATATGTGAATTTCTTTGGTATAGTAGAGAAAATCTCTTCCATTTTCAAGGGTTGTCTTTTTGGTTTTATGAATGCTGCTTATTTACTATTCCTGATTTCCTGTCTCTTATGACAATTCCTTGTGCTACTGCGCAATCTTCAAGAGAAATGAAATCCTGGTGTGATACTGTAGGATAAACACTGGACTGCTAACTACAAGGCTGGCAGTTCAAACTCAACAGCTGATCCTTGGAAACCCTATATAGTGTTGCAGAGTCAAAATGACTCGACAGCACTTAACAAGAGAAACAGTAAAGGTAAACACACACATATAGTTGTTGTTGTGTGCTTTCCTGTTACTTCTAACTTACAGTGACTCCATTTGATAGAGTAGAACAGCTCTATAGGGTGGTCTTGGATGTAATCTTTAAGGAAGCAGATTGCCTGATCTTTCTACCATGGAGTTGCAAAATTACAAATCTATCTTATACCCACAACTGTAGGCACTAACATTTACATACAACCATTAATTTTTAGATGATACCAGTTACATACAGTTTGAGGATAATGTAATCCAGTGCTCTGTCCCCTAAATCATGCTAATCATTTAATGTTAGATGGCATTTTCTTTCCTGCTCCCATTGAGTCTTCAAATGATGAACTCCGATCTTTTGGAAGCATTGGTGCATTGGACTTATGCCCTGCATGGTAAGCCCACATTTCCATATTTGGAAAGCTTCCCATAGTTCAGATACCAACTTCCTAAAGAAGAATGAAAGATTCTACTATTTTCAGCTTTCTCTAATACTAAGGAACAAATGTGTGATTTAGTCTACAATCAGATATACATCCATGTGAGATTTTGATTTGAGTTCAATTATGTGAGAGAATGAGGCTGATCTTGGGATATCCTTTTTTTTTTTTCTGATGTAGATTATGAACAAAATGTCATACTCTTAACACTAATAACAATGGCTGTGGCAGATGCACCATGCTTTAAAATCAGCAACTGTTTTCTGTAGCAATAAGACCTGATTGTGATAGAGGTGTCAATTCTTTTGTTAGAAGTAGTGATTTAGGACTAGGGGAGTTAGTGATATGATATGAGAAAATATTCTTGGAAATTCACACTTTACCTTACCAATGCATTCTTAATAAGTCCCTTTATAGTTAAATGCATAGAGAGGAATCTGTTGTCTACAATTAAGACATTGGTCATTATACAACCACTAGAATAAGTTATAACAAGTAGCAGAACCTCAAAGAAACAAAAATCTGGGATTGCTAATTTGGTGGCTGTGTTTGTAAACAATCCAGTTACAATTTGTGGGTGAACATTGGTAATTCATGAAAAATAGACATGAAACAGAAATTATCATTTGAGGACACATCAAGTGAAGAAGTTATTAAAGGCAAGATTTTGGCTTGTGAAATAAGTGTTGCAAATAGACTTGCTAATTTGGATTCTACTGGTTTAGAGTTTGTTTTATTTTCATATCTTTTTGTTTGCCACCTGAGGACTAACATAAGAATGTTTCTTGTTGTTGTTAAGCGCCATCAAATTGAGTCAGTTCTGACTCATAAGGAATGACTGGTGAGTTTGAACCACCAACCTTGTGATTCAAACTGACCTTGCAGTCCAGTGTTTATCCCACAGTGTCACATAAAAGACTGGTTACCTTGAGACTGTACAGGGCCATCTCAGACTTCATAGGCTATTTAAAAATATTAGTTTAAGAGTGTGTGTGTGGGGGGGAGATAGTGTTCCCACTAAATAGTTTTCATCTTGTCTAGATGGGTCTGGTAAAAAGAGATGGGTATAAGAATCTTAGGATTCAACAGTGAGTCACTGTTGTCATGACTAATTGCAACTGTCACAATTGAAAAGGTAGAAGTTTGGTAACAAAAATGGGGGAGTAGTTCACCTTACAGTCCAGAAACAGAGGACCCTAGGATCATTGAGGGAGAAGAAAACAAGCAGAATGTAGGACCTTATGCAGAGAAGCAGTGACACCAAAGATGGAGGCAGAGACAGGGACATGGAGAGAGGGAGCAGTTTAGGACTTTAGATTCATGGGAAGCGAGGGACTGAGAGCTGGTGGCCAGGAGGCAGATGTGCAGAATGTGCCCATTGGTTATTTCAATTATTATATATGCCTGAGTGTTTAAAAAAAAAAAAGAGCTAAAATGAATAGAGAGAAATACTATTAACTGATGGTACATGGAGGGGATTCTAATCATTGTAATGAAACAAAGTATCAGATTTATTGAATGTAAACCTGACAATCTGCCCTACAAACTTTCACACAATTCACAATAAAAACTTTAAAAAAAATCAAAAGGGGTAAAAAAGGTCTTGGATTTGGTCTTGATTATAAAGTGAAAATACAGTATTTTGTGATATTAAGAATAAGAGAAGGGGTATGGAACCCAGAGGATTCTTTAAAACTCTTTTAAATCTCCTGACTAACTGTAGAAATCAGGTCTGTGGGAACAATCTTTGTTTTCTTCCTTGCTGGGTTATGAATTTAGTTAGATGTGCTAATTATCCTTTCTCTTACTATTTTTTATTTTTTTTATTTTTTAGCATATGCTGACTGTGGCAAATTTATAATTTAATTCCTAGATTTCACAATATTGAGATAAGATTATAACTGACCATGAGGAGAAATGAACATTAACCAGACATTTTTCATTTGGATTCCATGTTCACAAACCTATCTCCAAATACTCATGTGACCACCATAAAAATTTAACCAAAGCTTAGAATTCAGTGCTTCCCTGTGGTTAGAAAAACTGCTGTAATCTAATCAATACCTTGTTGTTGTTGTTGTTGTTGTTGTTGTTGTTGTTAAGTGCCACTGCATCAGTTCTAACTCATAGTGACCCCATATAGGGTTTCTGTGGAGCCGCTGGTGAGTTTGAACCACTGACATTGGGGCTCAAACTGACCTTTCAGTCAAGTGCTTATCCTACAATGCCATACCATGGCTCCATTTAATGCCCAACATGAATTTATTAACTTTTGGTACTCTCATTTGCTAGTTTTAAGGAAGTGATACAATCTAGCTTACATCTTTATATCAACCAGAATTTATTCTTCATTTCCACTCACCAATAGTTCCTTTAAAAAAAAAACCACACACACACCAAAAAAACCCAGAGATGATTAAATCATGAGCAGCAGGATTATTTATATATTTATTCATTCAAATGTCAGACTATGAAGCATGTGAATCAAATGTACAACTTGCCTTTCCTTTAGCATTTAAGTATTACTTTTGAGGCTAATTATTTAAAACAAAACAAAAGAATAATGCACAATAAAGAGATGAAATTATCTTTCAGTGATGTTCAAAACCACACACAAAAAATTCATTATCACTGAACAGCAAAGACACCTGGGCTTATATTCACTAATAAAATCTCCCCAAGATTTTAGCATAATAGCAGTATTCTACATGAAAATAGCTCATTGTAATGGAATTTTCCTGATATAGATATCCAAATGTGATTTCTGGAGAGTTTCATTTTCATTGTTATTGAAAGACAAACTTCATACATAATCACATAAGATAATGTTGTTCAGCAAAAGCTACTTCTAGATTATATTCTCTATATATCAATATGGCTTCATATCATTTATATTTGTAGTTTGCTTTATTTTTATTATTTGAAAAGGAAAAAGATAGATATATAATTTCCCATCTATGAAAATTCATAAATACCTGAATACAATATCTCCAATCATAATGCATGTATCAGTTAGGATATTTTAACTCCACCTGACACAAAACAATGAAGATTTTAATAACAAAAAGATTATTATTTTCAAACAATAATAAACTTGATGAGGGCTCTTTACTGGATTGAATGATGAAAGAGCTCTCAATTACGGCATTTTTTTTTTTTTTTTAAACACAAATAGGCTTTCTCCTCATGGTACGAGGGATGCAAAACATTATGCTCAAAGAAAAGTAAGAAGAAAGACATTTTCTCCTGCACATTTCTTAGTTTACTGGACTGGAAGATCTATCAAAGGAGCCATTAAAAAAATTATGGTGATTAGATGATTAAGAATTAGTTATGGTACTGAAAGTAGAACAAGTACAAGTCATTCTGTAGGGTCTTGGTCCCATTAGGAGAATTTTGTCACCACCACCACCACCATCAGATGGAGCTCAGTGGTTCTGTAGGATAAGCATTTGATTATGAACCACAAGTTTGGTGGCTCTAACCTACCATAAGGAGCTCTGGTAGCGTAGTGGTTACGAATCGGGCTGTGAACCCGAAGGTCAGCAGTTCGAAACGACCAGCTGCTCCGCGGGAGAAAGATGAGGTGATCTGCTCCCGTAAAGATTTACAGCCTCGGAAACCCTATTCAGGGTCGCTATGGGTCGAAACTGACTCGACGGCACTTAACAACAACAACAACAACAACAACCTACCATTGACTACGCAGGAGAAACATGAAGCTTTCTGCTTTCACAAAGATTTATGGCTTCTCAAACCCTATCCACAGTCACTATGAACTGGAACCAATTAACAACAGTAATAACCACCAATAGGACACATTTGGCAATGCCTGGAGACATGAGGCAAATTCTCAAACACATTTTTTTAACTTTTGCATTATTGATATTTTGGGCCGGATATTTTCTTTGCTGTCAATGGTCTTCTCTATGTATTATAGGATGTTCAGCACTATTCCTGGCTTCTATTTACAGAACCAAACACTTACCTACCCCTGTGCCAATTC
The DNA here is from genome assembly GCF_000296735.1 of Chrysochloris asiatica. Lineage (NCBI taxonomy): Eukaryota > Metazoa > Chordata > Mammalia > Afrosoricida > Chrysochloridae > Chrysochloris > Chrysochloris asiatica. The sequence goes on along the minus strand of NW_006408548.1, from coordinate 21,978,251 downwards.
ATCTCAATGGTAGTCTTCCTCTTTTCCCTGACCCTCCACTTTACCAAGCATTATGTCCTTCTAGTTCCTCCTGATAACACATTCAAAGTATACAAGATGAATCTTGCCATCCTGGCTTATAAGGAACATTCTGACAGTATTTCTTCCAACACAGATTTATTTGTTCTTTGGAAGTTCATGGTACTTTTAAACATACCATCACAAATTTCACTACTGGTGTGTCACTGTAGCATAAGCACTAGACCATGAGGTTGGTTTGAACTGCAAGGTTGGCAGTTCAAGCTCACCAGCTGCTCCTGGGAAATCCTATACAGGGTTGCTATAGGTCAGAATCGACTCAGCAGCACTTAACAACAATACATCATAGTAGAGTCATATAATAAACCAACAGTACACCTTTTTAAAGATATGACAGAAATACATTTACTGACAGAAAAAAGTACCAAAATGTATTGCAAATTATTAAACGCAAGGTGAAAAGTGATAAAGTATATAGATACACATTCTTGGAATATGCATAAAAAGGGTATAATGACTATCACTGGTTTGTTTGATTATAGATGCTTCCCTCTTTTTCTGACTGATATCATAAATATAATTAAAACCCAAAAGAGAAAGCAATTTCATTTTGTGCTAATTTTAGAAATTTTACAAAATATTTCTACGATCCATTTGGATATTAGAGAAGATTTCTGTAAAGTTTCAAAAGGATGAACAAATACATATTGTGATTTGTCTGCAAATTAAGTTTCTAAAGTGTGGATATATACATAACATACAACACTAAAGGAGTCCTGGTGTGGTCTGCGGGATTGGCACTGGACCAAAAGGTACAGTGGTCAAAATCTAACAGTCGCTCCTTGGAAACCCTATATAGGATCACTATGAATTGGAACTGACTCAAAGGCACTTAACAACAACAATAATTAAATTGGATAAAAAATAAAATAATTTGATATATTGAACAACAAATTGCTAAGAGAAATTCTAAATTACTGCATGTTCTACTATGTGACTGCTAAAATGTAGTCTTTGAACTGGCGGCACAGCATCTTCTTAAAAACTGACGGGTATGCAGGCTCTCAGACTCCATCCCAGACCTACAGAATTAGAATCTATACTCCCACATGATTCACAACTATATTAAAATTTGAGAAGCCTGTTCCAGAAGGTAAGCTCAGCAGAGCCTAGACCATCCTGATTCCTTGAAGGCAGTTTAAGGTGTGGTCTCAGGAAGCAACAAGATAGGAGTGGAAAATTAGCAGATCAGACAAACAAGTTTTGGTGATCATTGGAAAGTCATGTTAAGGAGATTGACCACCCTTTGAACAAGAAAGTGTGGATATTCTAAAATGATAGTTAACCACTTAAAGGAAAACAAATCAGAGACACAGCTCATGATATTCAACAAATTAAACTGTAAATGGATGATAGAGTAAAACAAGCAAACAAATGCAGCAAATCAAAGATTAAATAGTGGAAGAAATCAAAGTGGAATACTTACTAGATCATGTTGTTGCTCTGGTAGTGTAGTGGGTACGAATTGGGCTGCAAACCTTAAGGTCAGCAGTTCGAAACTACCAGCTGTTCCGTGGGAGAAAGATGAGGCATTCTGCTCCCATAAAGATTTACAGCCTCAGAAACCCTATACAGGTTCGCTATGAGTCGGTTCCGACTCCACGGCTCATAACCACCACCACCACCATGTTGTTGCTAGGTGCTATTGAGTTGGTTCCGAATGTAGTGACCTTAGGCACAACAGAATGAAAACATGCCAGATCCTGTGCCAACCTCACAATCATTGTTATGCTTGGGTCCACTGTTGCTGCCATTGTGCCATTCCATCTCATTGGGAGTCTTCCACATTTTTGCTGACCCTCCACTTTAGAAACCATGATGTTCTTCTCCTGGGATGAATCTCTCTGATAATATGTACAAAGTATGAGAGATGAAGTATGGCCATCCTGGCTTCTAAGGAGAATTTTGGCTGTATTTGTTTCAGCACAGAACTTTTGCTAGTTACTTAGTGTAGTAGCTATCAATTGTTGTTGCTCTTCAGTTCCATCAAGTCAGAGACCCCATACAGGGTTTCCAAGACTTTGTAAATCTTCAAAGGAGCAAAAAGCCTGATAGAGTGGCTGGTAGGTTTGAACTGTGGATGTTGTGGTTCACAGTCCTCTGTTTATCATATGGGGCCACTGCTTTCTCAAAACATACATTAAGCAGTAACATATTAATAATCAGGGATAAGATAATGAAATACGTAATAACAATAGCTAGCATGCATTAAATGTGTGTGGTGCTATAGGATAAGCACTGGACTGTGAACCACAGGTCAGCAACTGAAACCTGCTAGGCACTCCTCAGACATCCTATA
>NW_006408548.1:21973766-21974899 GCF_000296735.1 Chrysochloris asiatica | reverse complement strand
GAATAAACAAATAAGTCTTGAAAAGTGCAGCAAGAATGCTCCTTGGAGGTGAGGATGACAAGACCTTGACTTACATATGTTAGACATATTCTCAGGAGGTACCAATTCCTGTAAAAGGACATTATGCTCGGCACAGTAAAGGGTCAGTGAAAATAAGGAAGACTCAAACGAGATGGATTGTCAAAGTGGCTGCAATAATGAGCTAAAACATGACAATAATTGTGAGGATGGTGGTGTTTTGCTGTCTTGTGCACAGGATCCCTGAGTTGAAGCCAACTCAACAACACCTAACAACAAAACTCCCAGCCCCAATAGTTAGATTAAAATTGTCTTCAACAGCATTTTGAGCCCCAGCACGGTGCTGTAGTATAACACTGAACTGCTAACTGTGAAGTTGGTGATACAAACCTACCCATCACTCATCAGGAACCCTATACAACAGAGCTGGGGAGCCCTTTTTTCTTCCAAAATTTATAAAACCATTCGTGGGCCATACAAAATTATCAACTTAAAAATCAGCCTGCTATCTTTGGCCAAACACTTAATGGCTGGAGTGCTGTTGTGGCATTCTGGGTTAATGCGCTGGACTGCAAAGTTGGTTTGAACCACAAAGTCAGTGGTTGAAGCTCACCAGCTGCTCCTTAGAAACCCTATACAGGGTCATTATGGATCAGAACGGACTTTATGGAACTTAACAATAACAATGTGATGGCTGGAACTGTGGTTGCTTTGGCAAGGCCAGACCAAATGATTTTGAGGCCCTTTACCAACCATTGGCTTACTGCTCCCCACCCCTGCTATAAGTCAAAACTGATTCAGAAGTTCTTAACAACATTATCATTTGTTTCCAATGGAGTGAAAAGTGAGAATTCAAATGGGATTAGAAGCTGCCCATTTCTCTCTAAAAATGTATATTAAGTAGCTTTGTGCTATTGTTGGTACCAACTCATAGTGACCTTATGCACAGCAGAATGAAACACTGCCTGATCCTGGGCCAACCTCACTACTGTTGCCAAGCTTGAGTCAGTCGATGCTGCCACATGGCCAATCCATCTCTTTGGAGGTCTTCCTCTTTATCGCTGATCCTCAACCTTACCAAACATGATATCCTTCTCCAGCAACTTCTCCCTCCT
>NW_006408548.1:21961546-21973336 GCF_000296735.1 Chrysochloris asiatica | reverse complement strand
TTGTATCATCTGCATATTGCAGGTTGCTAATGAGTCTTCCTCCAATCCTGATGCCACATTTTTCTTCATAGAACCAAGCTTCTCAGATTATTTGCTCAGCATACATGTTGAATATGTATGGTGAAAGAATACAACCCTGTCTCATACCTTTCTTAATTTTAAAACATCAAGTTTCCCTTGTTCTGTACAAACAACTGCCTCTTGGTACAGGTACAAATTCCTCATGAGCACAATTAAGTGTTCCAGAATACATCACCATGTTGTCCATAGCTTGTCATGATCCACACAATCGAAAGACTTTGTGTAGTCAATAAAGCACAGGCAAACATCTTTCTGATAGTCTCTGCTTTCAGCCAAGATCCATTGGACATCAGCAAGGATATCCCTAGTTCCACAGCCTCTTCTGAATCTGGCTTGAACCCCTGGACATTCTCTGTCAATGTATGCTTGTAGCCATTTCTGTATTAGTTTCAGTAGAAGTTTACTCGCGTGGCGTATCAAAGATATTGTCCGATGATTTACGCATTCTGTTGGGTCATCTCTTTGGAATGGGCACAAATATGTATCTCTTCCTATCAGTCAGCCAGATAGTTGTCTTCCAAATTTCTTGGTAGAGATGAGTGAGTGTCTCCAGTGCTGACTTACTTTCTCAAAAGATTTCAATTTTTATTTCATCAATTCCTGGTGTTTTTTACTATGCCAATTACTTCAATGCACCTTGGACTTCTTCCTTCAGTATTATTGACTCTTGATCATATGGTACCTTTTGAAATGGGTGAACATCAACCATTTCCTTTTGGTACAGTGACTCTGTGTATTCCTTCCGTCTTCTTTTGATGCTTTCAGCATCATTCAATAATTTGCCCAGAGAATCTTTCAACAACGAAAGTTGAAGCTTGAATTTTTTCTTCAGTTCCCCCAGCTTGAGAAATGCTTAGCATGTCCTTTCTTTTTGGCTTTCTGGTTCCAGATCTTTGCACATTTTGTTGTATTATTTGGGTTTATCTTCTTGAGCTGATCTTTGAAATTTTCTGTTCAGCTCTTGTACCTCCTCATTTTTTTTTTTTCCATTTGCTTTAGCATCGCTATGCTGCAGAGCAAGTTTCAGCATCTCTTCTGACATCCATTTTGACCTTTTCCTTCTTTCTTGACTTCTTAGTGACTTTTTGCTTTTTACCTGTATGATGTTCTTGGTATCCTCCCACAACTCTTCTGGTCTTTGGTTTTTAGTGTTTTATGTATCAAATCTGTTTTTCAGATGAATTCTACATTAATGTAGGATATATTCAAGGTCATATTTAGGCTGTCATGTATTTGTTTTCATTTTCTTCAGCTTTAGTTTGAATTTGCATACAAGCAATTGATGGTCTGTTCCACAATCTGCCGCTGGTCTAGTTTTGGCTGATGATATTTTCATTGTCTTTTTCCACAGATGTAGTCAATTTGATTTCTGTGTATTCCATCTGGGAGGCTATGTAATGCCAGGCCATAGGCTCACCTTTATCTTCCTTCTCTTTGCTGAGATTATTCACCCATTACCAAATTCTTTCTAATCACCTTTTTCCTTAAAATTAACCAATACATTGGGTCTTCCTACAAGAACTGTGTCGTGATGCTTCCCACAGTTAAATAGCTTCTTACAAAACTTCATCTTATGCAGCTTAACACATTCTGGAGATTAATAGTTATGAAATATAATCCTAACTCTAACACTCAATAAATTATTTAACTATACATCACTTGCTTTATTAGTGAAATGAGAATAATGATGTACTTTAGAAGACTATTGTGAACATTCAAGCTTACACAGGGTTGCTGTGACTCAGAACCTATTTGTCAGTATACAACCTCCTCCCTGACCACCATGTTTTAAAAGTCTGTAACACAGGACCTTTCATTTTCTGTTGTTCATGGTGGTGTGTGCCATTGAGTCGATTTCTACTCATATTGACCCTACATGTAAGTATAATTGCCTTCATGGATCTTCTGGGGCTATAATCTTCCTGAGGATAGATTACCAGGATTGACCTCCAAGCAACAACTTCTTGGTTCAACTGCAGAGCTTTCAGTTAACAGCCAAATGCTTAACCATTATCCCATAAAAGTTCCTTAACTTGCATATAATATGCATTTAGTGTATACCAATTTTTGATATTACTTCCTCTGTTATCTTTTTCCTGATCATTAATATATTATTGACTAATATATGTGTCGCTAGCTACACATATGGATCTTGGCTGAAAGCAGACAATATCAGAAAGGTGTTTACTTGTGCTTTATTGACTATGAAAAGGCTTTCAATTGTGTGGATCATGACAAGCTATGGACAACATTGCAAAGTATGAGTATTCTGGATCACTTAATTGTGCTCATGAGGAATCTGTACCTGGACCAAGAGGCAGTTGTTTGAACAGAACATGGGAACACTGAATGGTACAATATTAAGAAAGGTGTGCGAAAGGATTGTATTCTTTCACCATACCTATTCACCCTGTATGCTGAACAAATAATCTGAGAAGCTTGGTTATATGAAGAAAAATGTGGCATCAGGATGGATCAGTCACTGGAGAAGGATACCATGTTTGGTAAGGTGGAGCACCAGAGAAAAAGAGGATGACCCTCAGCAAAATGGATTGGCAAAGTGGCAGCATCAGTGGGCTCAAGTGTGGCAACAGTGGTGAGGTTGACCCAGGATTGGGCAGTGTTTCTTTCTGCTATGCATAAGGTCGCTATGAGTCAAGACCAACTTGATGACCCGTAACAACAACAGTGGCCTGTCACTAAAAATAACACAAGTATAAATCAGTTGTTTATTAATTTGTCAACACTCAGGAATGACTGGGATGCTCCATCTTCCTCTCAACTGGGTAATTGTCTGTTATTTTTTGTATTCTTGTGTGCCCCAAAACACAATACTGAAATGCTTGTTCCATTTGAAAGGAAGGATGGCTAAGTAAAATCCACATACAACATGTTACCTTTCTCGGTGTTGAAATATTTGTAAAAATATGTATCACTCATCTGCATTAACAGCACCGACACCTATTTGTTAGTTTGTTGCACTGTGGTGGTTATGTGTTTCTGTGCTGCTTAAAGCTATGCCACCAGTATTTTAAATCAGTACTATATGTATCTAGGTTTTAGAGTATCTGTCAGACTAAGACAGATTGGAGAAAAAGCCTTGTGATCTACTTCTAAAGATTAACCAGTGAAAACCATATGATGACAAGAGTAGATTGTGTGACTCACTTTATTTTAATCACCCCATCAGAAGGGATCACTCATCAGGAGGGATCAAGCACTTCGTGACTTGTAAAGTAAAGAGCCAGTGAGGGCAAAAGATGCCCTTGGTAAGATGGCTGGACACCTGAGCCCCAGAAATGATGGTAATAGTGTGGATGACTCAGGACTGAGTAACATTTTGTTTTGTTGTATAGAAGGTCACCGTGAGTTAGAGTGGACACTATACAGTTATCTCTGTGCATTCAAAATTGTATTCCTTTAATTTTAAATTAGTTTTTAAAAAGGTAGAAAAATTTTTGTCTGACTTAAAGAGAAAGTAAAAAACCTTCAAGAGTATACAGTATATTGTAAAGTACTGAGATACCCAATAAGATGGACTAGCATAGTGGCCACAACAGTGGACTCAAATATATTACTTATATTTGAGGAAATGGGGTAGCATTTCCTCAAATACAAACAATTGTTAGGATGGTAGTGTTTCGTTCTGTTTTGCATAGGGTGGGTCTCTATGAGTCAGAACTGACCTGATTGCAACTAACAGCAACAACAACAATAGCTCATGGAAACCATAAACTCTTGATCAGTCAATGTCAAACAGGTAAATATCTGATGGGAATCAATCAATTCATCTGGCTCTCTTTTCTTCAGTTCATTCATGAGAAGAATAAAGTTGCTTTTAACAAAAAGGAAAAAGAAAAAATTAAAAGATGGTAAGCCATTCTTTGGGATAATTTATGGATCTTTAATAAGAATGACCAGATTTGTATCATTGAAAAGTGTTTCCTGTGAATTATTACTTTTATTTATTTTAATGCATTAATTTTATTTTCTAAGAACCAAGACAATGATGGTTGAAAGAAAATAACACTTTTTCTGTATCAGATGTGGTGATAGTGGGAATAAGTAGATGTCTTACTAAAGAATTATATCTTGACAGATTTATAATGGTCTTAGCCCTTCAATTAACCTCATCAATACAAGTGTATCTCTTTAGTCTTTGAGACCATGACTCTAGCTTCATCATCTTCCTTGTGGAGGGATAACTTGGTTTCTGCTATAGTTCTTTGTAAAGAAACAACCTTTGAAATTCTAGTTTTATAAACCCACACCTATAAAATGATTGCACCTGTCACACCATGGCATGAAGTCTTCAGACCATGAGATGAAGCAAACCATTCAGTCATCTTTCTAAAAGGAGCTAACCAATTTTAATAACTGGCACTACGCATGAACAGTTTAGCCTGAGGACAGAAGCTGATCATTAGAAGGATTTGGGGTGGCATTTCCTTTTATTTCAAACACAGTAGCATGGAATTAGAATTGAGTGAGGAGGCTCACTTCAAATAGGAACCACTGCCAGGGGCAAAAAACAAGACATAATTAAAACAGAGACCCAGGCTCTCTCATGTCACATTCTCACCTCTGCTCTGTTTTAAAAAGATCTGAGTCTGTGGGACTGACTCACTGGACAGTATCAGCTTCAGCTGGCAAAAGGCCAGGTGTTCTAGCATTTTATGAAAATCAAAATTGATGGCTGTCATGGAGCTTTATGGGCTGACGAAAATGCTCTATATTTTAATAGTGGTGGTGGTTACATTGCTGTAAACATTCCTCAAAATTCAATGACCTGTAGATTTAAACTGGGTGAATTTCATTGTATGGAAATTATACCTCAATAAAGTTGATTTGACAGCTGCACATGTTGACTATGACACATGTTCCTCTGGCAAAAACCATAGAAACATTAAGTCAGCACTGGCTGAATGGTAGTAAAGATTAAATATAGCAGTGAAGACTATCTGCAGCCATGAGCAAAGGGCTTCCTTGTGAGATACTGGAAGCAATGATTAAAGATCTATTGGCAACTTCATCTCTAACTCTAAAACAAATAATTTTTTATTTGTTATTTATTCAACATAAGCCTCTGAGGTTTTTTTTTCCCCCTTTATCAAACTAATGGTAGAGTGTTCAGCACATTTAGTAGCTTTTCAAATGTTCACATTCTCGTATTGCCTACATCTTATGGTTAGAGATGGTGGCTAAGGCTCAATAAGAATTTTAACTATGAAGAATCTGTCTTCTCCTTCCCTTTCTTCTGGTTTTGTAGAGATAAAACTGTTTCCAACAGCATAGTCCTCTGGATGTATATCTAAGAAAGATAATTATGTAGGCTAAGTTCCTAGATATATAATGTAGTAAGCACTGAATGCCAACACAAAGTTAAAGAAAACAGTTTTGATTGTATGGCTTTTGTGACTTTAGAAAAGTCATATTCCTGTCTGGATTTCTAGTTATATATTTCATATAATGACGAGGTTTGACATGATAAAACCCAATGAAACTGACAAGCCTAACAGAAAATAAAATACATCCTATTTATTTTGGTGAAATCACAGATTAGAAGCTCTGATTTTATTACCTGGAATTCTCTTCTTGTTGTTGTTATTAAGTGCCACAGAGTCATCTCTGACTCATAGCAATCCTGTGTAGGGTCTTTGGGCAGCAAGTGGTGGGTTTGAACTACTGACTTTGTGGGTAGCAGTCCATTACTCATTCTACAGTCACACACTAGGACTCCATGGAAATTATCTTAGTTCATACTTAATGGTTCCTTTTCCTTTGTAATACTACAGTAACCAAAAGAGTAACTGATCAGAAAATAAGAAAAACAACAAAATGTATAGTTATCTCATTGAAACAGCAAGCAAACATTCTATAAAAATACTAGCTTCTTCTCAGAAGTCTGGAAGTGATAAGTGTAATTTTCTAGACTTAGTATTGTCAAGAAACAAAAATTTGTAAGAAAAAGTACATCATGGAAGAGAAAGAGAAAAAAAAGCAAGTGAAACTATGATTCCTTCCATTAATGTGTGTTTTTTAATGTTTTATTGTGAATTATGTCATAGTTTACATGGGAGAACAGTAGCTTTACATTCATCCTATCGTATATCATTTCATTGCCATGGTTACAATCCCCTCCATGTGTTATCAACCAATCAAAGGGTATACCCTGCAATCCTGCCTCCTGGTCATCGGCACACAGCCCCTCTCCCTCCTTGGGTCTAAAGTCCCCAGACGCTCCATCTTTCTCATTAATATTTTAACGAAAGATCTACAATAGACTATCTTTCACTGGAACAATTTAGACATATCTTTGATTTTAATGGAAACATATGTATGTGTGGCTGAAAGTTCATTCACACAGCATCTGACCATATATGGTTACAGAAGGTCCATTGTTACAGAAGGTTTCTTGATTCGTTTTTAAGGGAAACAGCTTTGTTTTTAGTTATTATTTCACCCTAATCCGGACTTGCATCACTGGATAATGAGTAGCATACAGGCAGATGAGGCAGAGGACATGGTACTAGGTATGAGTTCTTGAACTTCGCTGTACCATGAACTTCCTTGATATGGCTTCTTTACCTAATGTCCTCTTAATTCCCTTCAAAATTTTGGGTGGGATCATGCAAATACAGTGTACAGAACTCTAGCATTGGGATTGGTTACATTTGCCATCCCGCAAGGTTTAAAAGAAGCCATCTCAGTAGCAGGAAGACATGATCCCAGGATCATCAAGAAAGAAGAGAATAAGTAGAGCATGAGATAACTACCTAGAAAAGCATTGATAGTAGACACTGGAAGAGGCAGCTGCACAGAGAGACAAAGAAGATGCTGGTTTCTTGGCCCATGGACCGTGTAAAACTGAGGCCCTACATGCAGAATTCTGGCTTGCAAAATACACCCTTCAGGAATTTGCAGACTGGCTAACAGAGCTTTGTAACAGTTTCCCTAGGAGGGCAGAAAAGAAGGGTCTATATGGCTGAGAGGCCAAAGACATGAGCAAGAAATGCTTGCAGTATGACAGAAAAGAGGCATTCCTAATTGAGAAACTGCTGTATCCTGGGTTATTTCTAATACTGAATTGTACCCTGTTCACTTGCCTAATAAAGCCCCTAATCATGAGTATTGCAATAAGTTTTGTGTGGCCATTGTAATGGATTCTTGAATCCAGATTTGAAGCAAAGAGTGCTATTAGAGCAATGGTTGGTTTCAGAATAGAGTAAAGAAGGCTGAAAGGTGGAGGCATGTCTGACCTCTGACTCATAGGAATCTGCTTTGGGCAGGTTTTGATTTTATTTCTCTTTCTCCCTTGTGAAGCCAGAGGAAGTCAGACATGAACTCTGAACAGCTTTTGCAGTTTGATTGATAGGTAGGTGAGCAGAGGCAACTGGAACTCTGGGGCCTGGGTTACTCCTATTTCTCAGGCAGGGGAACACCAGATGGGGCTGGGTTCACTCCACTCCTTCCCCTTTTATTTCTTCTTGCTTCATTCCCACCACTGCCATCTAGTCTACCATTGTTGTCATCACTCATTCCTCGGGCCTCGGCCAGCTATTCTAGCAGTAAAGTCCAATTGCAAGTGGACTTCTTTGTGATTTTATCACAATATCAAAACCACGTAATGTCCTATTTCACAGAGTATAAATGAAACTTAAGGGACATACACACATAAAGGCGCTCTGGTAGCGTAGTGGTTATGAATCAGGCTGCTAACCTCAAAGTTAGCAGTTCAAAACTACCAGCTGTTCCTTGGGAGAAAGATGAGGCTTTCTGCTCCTGTAAAGATTTACAGCCTCAGAAACCCTGTGCAGGGTCACTATGAGTTGGAACCGACTCCACGGTACTTAACAACAACGTACATGCAATTGTCAGAAATAATTCAACAGCAACAACATACAAGCAATTATTTGTACTACAAATCATAACATCATAGAATCTTAGATATATAAGGGAATTTAATGGTAACTATCAGTTTTTCACTTTGAGAATAGTGGTCCAACATATATTTTAAAATAAGACACAAAAATAACTAAATCTGTCCTGCTTTTAAAATTTTTATTAGAGAAATGTCACAGAAATGTCACATATTTGTCACTTTGCATCTATAACCCAAACTACAATTAATATTTTAGAGATAAATATTCAGAAATAGCAGCAGGGTATTTCTCTTATCACAAGATAACTAGATTTTATCCAAGTTTCCATTTATCCATTGACTTTAACTTGTCAGCATCAAGCCATCTTTCTCATCAAACCAGAGCACACGTCTCAACCAGTAGGTATGCTAAAATATAGATTTGCCCAGGGATAAAAAATAAAGCAAGAAGAAACTAATGATAGTAGATCAGAACATCAGAAAAAATATCTAAAACTTGGAAATAAGGTGCAGAGATGAGTGACATTCATTTAAAAATAATAATAGTGCAAAGACTACCTTAGGGATATCCAGGGAAATATAGTTAGTTCATCTCATTGCTTACTTCTGAGTAAAAATTTCAAACAAAGCAAAGTTACTTATTAATCCAGGTTTAAACTGATAATGATATAAATAATTTCTGTCAGGTGAAAACAAAAGTTCCAAAGTGAGTGACTTGTTGTATCTTATAGATTGAATTGCTGTTGTTGTTGTTGTTAAGTAGTGTCACATTGGTTCCAACTCATAGTGACCCAGTGTAGGGATTCCAAGGAACAGTTAGTGAGCTTGAAACACCAACCTGTGGTTCAAACCCACTTTGTAGTCCAGCGCAATAACCCACGCACCACACCAGGACTGCTATAGATTGAATTATGTCCCCAAAATATGCATTCGAATCCTAAGCTTGATATCCATAAATATGATCTCATTTGGAAATAGGGATTTCTTTATTATGTTAATGAGTCATATAAGTATCTTAAACCAATCACCTTTGAAGAATTAAAAAAGTAGATTAGGTAGAAAAGGGTAAAAAAAGATAAGCACACACACAAAAAAACCTCTGCCCTACATTTGATTGCAACTCACAGTGTCAGAATAGAACTGCCCCATAGAGAATCAGAGGCTTTACTCTTAGCAGAACACTGCCACATCTGCCTCTTGTGGAGTGGCTAATGGGTTCAGACTTTTTGATCCATAGCTGAGCCCCACAAGGACACAGAGATCAGACTTTTTGATTCATAGGTGAGCCCCACAGGGACACAGAGAAGGAAGGCTAGATAGAGGAGAAGATAGAAACCATAAGAAAATCAATAAGGAATGCCAGAGAAGCTAAAACAAGGATATTTCCTAAGAGTCAGTGCACAGACTTTGGACTTCTAAACTGTGAGGAAATGAGGAAATAAATTTCTGTTCTTTAAGATCACCCACTAGTAGTATTTCTGTTATAGCTGCACAAAAAAACACAACAGACGTCAACCAGTTTGGGTTTTTTTTTTCTCCCCCTTAAATGTAACTCAGCAATTATATACAAATATTTCTCTGATAAATTGCTTTGTTGCTGTTGCTAAATGCTGTCTAGTCGGTTCTGACCCATAGCGACCTTGTATAGGGTTTCTGAAGAGCAGGGTGGTGAGCTTGAACTGCTGAGTTTGTGGTTCAAACGACTTTGTGGTCTGGCACATTAACCTATATCACCACACCAGGACTCCAAATTGCCTATATGTACCTAACTATCAATTGCTCTTTCAATGGATCAGAACACTTTATACTTTCCTTCATTAACTAATCAGTTAAATGAAATTGTTTATACAGGTTCTTTTTATATTTGCCTAAGAATCATGATTTGTTTTCTTTGTAAAATTTTAGTTTAACAAGTTGCCAAATGGAAACTGCAAATTGCTCTTCTAAATAGAGAAGGTTAAAATTAAAAGGTTGAGATCTAGAGGTTCTATGAATCGTGAATGCTCAGGAGAAAAAGTGACAAAGAAATATCTTAAAAGTCGACTCAAGCTCAAATAAAAGAACGCTGTGCTTCACATGCTCTTCCCTCTGCTGGAAAGCACTTCATCTCCTGTTTCCCAGCTCCCACTGTTGTTATTGGGTGCCATGGAGTCATAGTAACCCATGTGACAGATTAGAACTGTGCCACAGGGTTGTCTAGTCTATAATCTTTATAGGAGCAGATAGCCTAGTCTTTATTCCACTGAGTGGCTGGGTAGTTTGAGTCAGTAGCTTTCTGGTTACCAACTGAACACTTAAACATCATAATTTACCCCTCCACTGTACCTTGACCTATCCATGCCTCAAAACACAGCCAAATTACCTTTTCTTTTGAGATGCTGTCAGTACTTCCCAGAGAACAGTTATTTTCTTCAAATCATTTGGTTCATCCACCTGTACCTTGAGGAATATAGTACTTAGAATATTCACAGTGTTTCCAGGTTTTGCCTCTGCTTCATATCTTCATTTAATGATTTCATATCTGACATACAGTCTTTATTTCCTCTGGGCTCCATTTACCACAGCCTATTCCCATACGCAGTGTTGGTTCCAAAACTGCAGATTTGACCAGAAACACAAATTATATTTGTGTTTGGCTTTTGGATTCAATTATTGTTCTCAAATCTTGAAGCCATTATTTGTCTGTCATATTGTGTTGCCCCCCAGATTCCAGTATACAGATAGCTGAGGCAAACCATAAATTTCAGCATTTACAGTTCTCAGTCTTCAGCCAATGCATGCTTCAACTTATACTGGCAGGTAAACCTGAGCTTTTTATTAATTCTAGGTTTCTGTCCTGCTCTGTTTCACACTGCTCAACAGCTAATGGTGGTGGTTGTGATGGTGTGCTGGGGAGTCAGATCAGATTCATAGCGAGCCTACATAGGGTTTCCGAGGCTCTAAATCTTTGGTGGTGGTTATGTGCCACGAGTTGTTTCCAACTAACAGCAACCCTGTACAGCCCAATTTGTAACCACTACCCTAAATCTTTACAGGAGCAGAAATCCTCAACTTTCTCCCATGGAATGGCTGGTAGTTTCGAACTGCTGACCTTGATGTTAGCACTCTGACTTTAACTACTATGCTATCAGAGCTCCTTTCAAGAACTAATAGTGTGGTCATAATTGTTAAGAGTGCTTTTACGTCTTGTAACATCTACCTACAATTCATGTTGCTATCACTCCCAATAGGTGCTAATTTAGCCCTAATACCAGACCATTTAAAAATATACCTCTCCCTGTGCATCAAGAAAGTTGATTATAATTTACATCTTTCCTTAGCCAAACTGATGGATACTTAAAGTTAGTTATGTTTCATTTAGCAAACAATAAAACTTGAGTTAGTTGTGAGAAAAACTTTTGTGTGTGTGGTCCATCTTCAGGACTAAGGGAAGTCTTGGGTATAGCAGGCTAGGGATAATAAAAAGGGGTGAAGAAATTGTATGATTAGCTAGGAACTTTAAAATAAGAATACAACTATCAAGGAAATACAGTCGTTCATGAAGAAAGAAGGAAACTAACTTTAAATGAGAAGGCTCTCAGTAAACACTAGTAGGCAACCTTGGGAGGAGAACATGACCTTGTAATACTCACTAGAAGGAGAACTGGAGGAGGTGAATAAAACTGTTTGTGGGCTGACCAAAAAGCAGGTCTGCCTGTGTCTACTGGGTTGGGCGCCCGATTTTGTAAAATCGAATAAAGAAAACCTTTCTCTCGCGAAAATGAGTACAGATTGGATTACTTGGATTACTTGAGCTTTTTCAGTATGGACAACATTTCTCACATATT
>NW_006408548.1:21955733-21961408 GCF_000296735.1 Chrysochloris asiatica | reverse complement strand
GCACAGGGTTTCCGAGGCTGTTAATCTTTATGGGAGTAGAACGCCTCATCTTTCTCCCGCAGACCAGCTGGTAGTTTCGAACTCCTGACCTTGCGGTTCACAGCCCGATTCGTAACCAGTACTCTACCAGAGCTCTTTTATAGTCCAAGATAAAGAAATATATAGCATACCTGTAAATTTGCCAATCCAGAGTCAAACGTTGCTTTCACCATAGTTGTAATGGTATACTTTCCCCTCAGCAAAATATATATACACGTTGTTTTTATGGAAATTCCATTTTATTATATTTTGTAATATTTTTATTTTGCATAAAAATAATTTCCATGATAATAAATTTAGTTGTTTCACATACTTTTAAATATCTAAACTATATTTCATCATATAGCAGACCAAATGTTTATAGAAGTAATTCCTTACAATAGAGAAAGTTAAGTAGTTTCCAGTTTTCATGATTAAAAACAGCACTACAATGGATATGTTTGATCATAAGTATTCAATAGTTAGGTTAGGAAAATTGTGGATATGGTTCAGTCAAAGGGGCTGAAACTTAAAACTCTTTGATACCATATTGCGCTTCTCAAAGGTGGTTCTATTATTCTGCCAGTACTTCCACAGAATCTTACCAACACTTCTTATTATTGATCTGTTACAATATTTACCAGTAAAATAAACAAACAAATATATAAGGAAAAACCCCTCAATTCCATGCATACAAAATGCCACAGGCTGTGAACATCATTGTGTCCTCCAGCTATGCTGTGAGATCAGAATTGTAACAATACTTAGGTTTAAGATGAAGGAGACTAAAGGGAGGACACACATGCCTACTGGAAAACAGTAGGCCCAGAAAGACCTTTCCTTATGAAAAGATAAACAAACCAGATAAAGAAAAGCCATAGAGGCCTGTGAAATGATAAACTATTTAAAGGACAAAAGGCATTACTATCAAGTTAATGAGGAAAACAGTGTTTAAAAAGTCACTGAACATAACTGAAGAACTGGGAGAAAACTAATACTATTATTATTTTAAATTTATCAATATATTTTAAGAACACAAGGACTCCAGGAAACAAGAAAAAAGAGAGGAAACTAAGATACAAATGGACGAGTTAAAAATTAGCTGGATAAATTAAGAAAAATTGTAAGCAGAATCAAAACATAATTGCAGAATGCTAATCTGAATTGGAAATAGGAAAGAGCTTGAGTGACATTATCAAAGGAACAAGTATTTTTTTCTATGAAGAACAGTGTTATGCTGTATATTATTCATTGTTTCTAAGGATCACTTCTGGTGACCATGCTGTTGAATAAGCACTGGACTGCTAGCCTCAAGATTGGCAGTTCAAATCCATCAATTGCTCTTCGGAAATGCTATACAATGTCTCTATAAGTCCAAGTTGATTTGATGATACTTAACAACAGCAACAATAACACTATGCATGTCAACATTAAAATCGTTGCCTTGGATTAATGACTCATAGTTATCCTATCTTACAGAAGAGAACTGCCCCATCGGGTTTGTTGTTGTTAAGTGCCATCCAGTTAGTACTGACTCACAGGATCCCTGTATAGGGTTTCCAAGGAGCAGGTGGTGGGTTTGAACGTCCAGCCTTGTGATTAGTAGCAGTGCAGTGCTGATCCTACAGTACGAGAAAACTATAAATCTTGACAAGAGTAAATAATAGCCAATTACTTTCTCCTGTGGAATTACTAGTGGATTTGAGCTACAGAATTTTCAGTTAGCAATTGAGCATTATCTCCTGCAGTCCCAGGCTCTTTGTATTCCTATTAAAATCCCAGTTTGAATAGGGCACTTTTTGTAAAGAGAGAGGCAGATTGGCAACAGTGCTAGCAGATTAAATTCTCAAACTAAAGCTACATTAGCACAACTAAAAGAACAAGGCACCACCTTCTAGGGCTATAAAATTCACACAGGACATAATCATAAATCAGAGTCTGTAGAATGAAACAGATTTCACTAGACTTGAAGGAAGGGAAAATTCCAGGAAAAGGAAAAAATATAACAGAATTCTTTTTTGTTTTTTTATAACAGAATTCTTAAATCCAGTGCATATATTTCATCTACTTCCAAGAATCCATGGAATACTGGCTCTTACCATATTGAGGGATAATTTTAGTTCTAGCTTTTATAAAAAATAAAGTAAACCCAAAAGTGTGCAAACCATAAGCATATACACTCCATGTTAATGTTAAGACAATGTAAGTGGATACAAATATTATATAATTATAAATCATGGGGATTATTTCCTCCCACAGACTAGTTCTGTTTGACATAGTTAATAATCATAAATTATTTACCCTATTTATAAAGGTTTCAAGAAGAGTCAAATATAATAGTTTTCAAATTTTATAAAACAAAGTATAGTTTAAAAAAAAATTATCTGTAGAGGTCTCAAAACTAAGGAAAAAGTTAATTGCCCCTTGATAGTTCAAGTGTTGAAAACAGATGTTCTATTTCTTTAAATAACTTCTATTCCTACAGAATAGCTGCATCCTGTAACACATAAGTTCATAGGAATATAGTATCGATTGCATATGGAAGCAATCACATTCCATTTTTGGAGCAACTTCGCAGAATTCTGTCACTGCACAAATTACTAACTCCCCTGCTCCCCTCAAACACACACACTTTTATTCATGTAGCAAGAGTTCTGTTTAACAACAGAACATTACTTGAGAGAATTGGGCTAAGTTTCCTTTTCCTCTGTGTCAGAGAGGAGAAGAGATGGGAACAAAAAAAATTATTGAAAATAACATTTGGAAAATATGTATTCTAGGCTGTTGTGCAGGTGGAATTCTTTATTGGTCACAAAGCCCTTGTAATCACTGTATCTTTAAATATAGCTAAGTACAGGATTTCATGATCAGTTTTAGAAATAATGCAATATTAATATGAGCATACAAATTTATGTAGAGCATAAAATTTGAAGGTTTTTTTGACTATGAGTAACTCCAGTCAGGCAGAGCTTCACTGCCTTGTGTTCCTAAATTTAAGTGTCCAGTCAATTTTTCTTGAGTACCTGGTGGACCACTAACACCTGAATTGTCAGGAGTTAGGAACACTATAGTTACTTTTTAGAATGTCCAAATCATCTATTTTATCTCTTTTTGTGTAAATTTTACAATGTTTGGTAGTCTGTGCGCCCTGTACTCTAGCCCTTAAATTTGGTCCTATTTTTTCATTGATGACTTTTATAATTCTAGAATTCACATTCAGATCTTTAATCCATACTAAATTGGTTTTTTATATGACGTGATATAAAGGTCTTATTTCAATCCTTTACATACCGATTTCCAGTTCTGCCAGCACCATCTGTTGAAGAGATTTTCTCTTTGCCATTCAATGGACTTTGGCCCTTTGTCAAAGAACAGTTGGCAGTATGGAGATGGGTTAATTTCTGGATTCTTGATTCTGCTTCATTGATCAGTGTATCTTTCATTATACCAGTACCAGGCTGTTTTGACCACTGTAGCCATGTAGTAAAATTTGAAATCAGGGAGTGAGAGGCTTCCAACTTTGTTCTTCTTCATAAGCAGTGATTTGCTTTTTCTGGATCTCTTTCATTTTCATATAAAGTTTGTAATTTTTCTTTCCATCTCTCTGAAGACTGTCATTGGAATCTGGATTGGGATTGTATTATATGTGTATACTGCTTTGGGTGGTATTGATATTTTCATAGTGTTAAGTCTTCCTATGCAGGAACATGTGTATTCTTCCTTTTTTTTAAGTTTCTTTTGGTTTCTTGTAGTAGCATCTTGTAGTTTTCTTTGTACAGGCCATTTGTTTCTCTGCTTACAGAAACAATATATTTAAAAGTGTATTTTGGGCTAATTCCTGGAGTCAACTCCCAATGGAACATGTCTGGACATACCCTTTAATGGTCACCTGGTTGTATTGTCATACCCCAGGGGCCTCAGGGACTGTAAGTTTTCCTACTTGCAATAGTCCCTTCCCTGCTCTTCCTAGGTCCAGTATGCATATGCAACATATGGCTGTCATTGTCAGTCGTGGTTATGGGAGGATATTCTTTTATTATTTGTACCCGATAAAAGGCCATCATGTAGAGTTTCATGTAGAGTTAGAATTTTGCAAATTATTCATGGTGTCTATGATTTCCCTCACCCTGGTGATCTTTGTCTTTTCTCTATTCCTGTTAAGACTTAATACAAATCTCAATAATATTTTTATATTTGAAGATGAGGGAATCTTTTCTCCCCTAAGACAAATCTACCTCATTCTTAGAATCTACAGTTCAAGGCTATCAACAAAGGCTTCAGTCGGCCTCTCATTTCCTAGTGGATAATAATTGCAGTTGTCATTTTGTTTACTATGGTATCTTGCAATTTATTGTGATACTAAAGGTTTCGTCACCAGTTTGTTAAATACATACAGTATCACCCACGATAGACAGCCTTCAGGGATCTTTTAGATAAAGAAAGATTCAGAAGAAGGACCTGTTGATCTACCTTCTGAACAAGAATAGTGAAGCACGATCTGATATTGTTACAATACCTTCCGGGTCCTTCCCTCTCCCTTCCCTTCAGCTCCATTTTGTCTGTTTCCCCGCCAAACTAAGCTGCAAGGGACGTGGTTTAATAGGCAACATGGCTTTTGATAGACCAGAGCTAAATCACCCCAGCAATGACATGTGATGTCCTGATTTGGACCTATATAAGACCACTCCCTTCCTGTTGATCTCACTGCCTCTTCCTCTGCCTTCACTCTCCCGCAGAAGTCTCCCTGCTCATCTTCACCCCGAAGGTGTGCAGTGTGGTTGATGACCGATGCCGGGTTGCTTTTTTAGATACAGAGCCTGAAATGAGCTCCTCTGGTTGGAAGGAACTCAAAATATGACTGAGGAAGAGCTACCTACGTCTTCAAAGTGGTAGTGTACCAGAGTCGCTTCCAACTCATAGTCGACCCTGTACAGGATTTCCAAAGCTATAAATCTTTATGGGAGCAGAAAGCCTCATCTTTCTTCAGTGAAGGAGCCCATAGATTCAAACTGTTGACTTTGCAGTTAGCAGCCCAATTCGTAACCATTATGCTACCAGAGCTCACTTTCTTTAAAGTAGTAAATCATAGAGATGGATGGAACAACATTTTCAGGATCTTGATTTGTTAATGGGGCATGACTCAAAATGAAAACAAGTAGTTACAGACATCCAGTAATAATCAGAAAGTAGAATTAAAACTATGAATCCAGGAAAATTCAAAGCTGTCAAAAAATAAATAAAGCCGTCACTAATTCTACTCAAATTATTGCAGTAGATAGAGGAGGATGGAAAACTTCCTAATACATTTATGAAGCAAGCATGACGCTCATACCAAAACCAAGGAAGGATGGCACTAAGAAAGAAATTATAGACCAATATCCCGCATGAACATAGATGCAAAAATTCTCAACAAAATCCTAGCCAAAAGAATCCAGCCATATATCAAAAAGATAATACATCATGATCCAGTGGGATTCATATCAGGGATGCAAGGATGGTTCAACATTAGAAAAACGATGAACATTATCCACCATATAAATGAGAAAAAAGAAAAAGAACCACATGATCATATCAATTGATACAAAAAAGGCATTTGAAAAAACCCAACATCCATTCCTGATAAAAACACAAACAAAATAAGAATTGAAGGAAAATTC
>NW_006408548.1:21951421-21953054 GCF_000296735.1 Chrysochloris asiatica | reverse complement strand
CAGAGTCGACAGGGATGGACAACTTGGACATTGGCTATGCAAAATGGAGGGACTACAAAGGCAAGAAGTGAATGGCTTACAATCTTTCAGTTGGGAACCTAGATGCAGAGGGAGTGGAGGAAGGCAGAATCTCCACTGAGTAGTATACAATCTGTCTAGGTGAGGCTGATGAAAGGAAATGTGGATAGGTCTCTTGTGATAAAATAGTGAATAATTGTTATCAGGACTGAGTGTGAAGGTTGGAAATGTAGATGTTTTGTAGCAAGGAGGAGACTGATTAACTTTGCAGTATAGGAGCAGAGGTCCCTGGGACCATCAAAGGAGAAGAGCGGAGAGCAGGACCCTACCTAGAGAAGCAGTGATGTCTGAGATAGAGGCAAAGACGATGACGTGGAGATATGGAGCAGCTGAGGACTTTAGACCCAGAGAGGGCTGTGTGCTGATGACCAGAGAAGGGGGGGAGGGCAGGATTGCAGGATATACCCTTTGGTTGTTTGATGATGCATGAAGGGGATTGTAACCATGGCAATGAAATAATACAATGAATGTAAAACTAATGTTCTCCCATGTGAACTATTCCATAATTCACAATAAAACACTAAATAAGTAAATGGAATACATAAAGCTTGATATCATAAGTATTTTCAATTACCTCATATTCAGGGGAAAGCTTACCATTGAATAAGGAAAATCAAAGAATTGATGCCTTTGAATTATGGTGCTGGTGAGGAATACTGAATAACCCAGGGACTGACAGAAGAAACAAATGAATCCATGGTGGAAACAGTAAAGTCAGAATGCTCCTTAGATTGAGGATGGTGAAACTTTGCTTCATCAACTTTTGACATGTCATGAAGAGAAATCAGTCCCTGGAGAAAGACAACATGCTTGTCCTTGGTAAAGTGTTAACAAAAAAGAGGAAGACTCTCAATGAGATGATTAACACAAGTGGCTGCAACAATGGGGTCAACCATCGCAATGATTATGAGGATGGCACAGTTGTAAGATAGTCTCTGTATGTTGTATTATGAGTCGCGATGATTCAGAGCCAACTTGAAGGCACCCATCACTCGTCTGTCAGTATGTCATACTCTGGTGGCTTGTGAGTTGCTGTAATTCTGGAAACTCTGCCACCGGTATTTTAAATACCAACAGGGTCAACCATGGTGGACAGGTTTCAGATGAGCTTCCAGACAAAGACAGACTACGAAGAAGGAGTGACGAACTACTTCTGAATTTTTAGTCACTGAAAACCTTATCAATAGCAGAGAAAAACTGTCAGATATAGTGCTGGAAAATGAGGCCCTCAGGTTGGAAGGTACTCAAAATGTGACTGGGGAAGAGATGCCTCCTCAAATTAGAGTTGACTGGGATGACACGAATGGAGTAAAACCCATGGAAGTAAAAGCCTGTAGGACCTTCATTGATGATGGGGCACAACTCAAAATGAAGAGAAACAGCTGTAAATATCCACTAATAATTAGAACACAGAATGTATGAAGTATGAATCTAGGAAAATTGGAAATTGTCTAAAATGAAATGTAACGCATAAACATCAATATCTTAGATATTAGTGAGCTGAAATGGACTGGCTAGTGGCATTTTTGATTCTGACAACCACTGATTTACTATG
>NW_006408548.1:21949365-21950381 GCF_000296735.1 Chrysochloris asiatica | reverse complement strand
ATGAAAGGAATACATAGAGTCACTGTACCAAAAGGAATTGGTTGCTGCTCAACCATTTCAAGACATAACATATGATCAAGAGCCAATGATACTGAAGGAGGAAGTCCAAGATGCATTGAAGGAATTGGCAAAGCATAAGGCACCATGAAATGATGGAATAAAAATTGAAATATTTCAAGAAAGTGAGGCAGCACAGGAGGCACTCATTCATCTATGCCAAGAAATTTGGAAGACAACTATCTGGCCAACTGATTGGAAGAGGTCCGTATTTGTGCCCATTCCAAGAAGTGACCCAATGGAATACGGAAATCATTGGACAATATCTTTGATATCCCATGCGAGTAAAGTTTTACTAAAAGTAATAAGAAATGGCTGCAAGCATATATTGACAGTGAACTTCCAGAGATTCAATCCGAATTCAGAAGAGACCGTAGAACATCATTGCTGATGTCTGATGAATATCATTGCTGATGTCCAATGGATCTTGGCTAAAAGCAGAGAATATCAGAAAGATGTTTACCTGTGCTTTATTGACTATGCAAAGGCTTTTGATTATGTGGATAATGACAATCATGGACAATTATGCGAAGTATGAGTATTCCTGCATACTTAATTGTGCTCATGAGGAATCTGTACCTGACCAAGAGACAGTTGTTCGAACAGAACATGGGAAAACTGAATGGTTTAAAATTAAGAAAGGTGTGCGACAGGGTTATATATTCTTTCACTATACTTATTCATCCTGTATGCTGAGCAAACAATCTGAGAAGCTGCGCTACATGAAGAAAAACTTGGCATCAGGATTGGAGGAAGAGCCATTAACAACCTGCGATATGCAGATGATAAAACCTTGCTTGCTGAAAGTGAAGAGTACTTAACATATGTGCTGATGAAGATCAAAGACCACAGCCTTCAGTATAGATTGTGTCTCAATGTGAAGAAAACAAAAATCCTCACCACTGGAACAATAAACACCATTCTTATCAATGGAGAAAAGATTGAAGTTGTCAAGGACT
>NW_006408548.1:21904657-21941010 GCF_000296735.1 Chrysochloris asiatica | reverse complement strand
GCACAAGACCTTTTTAAAGTGTTGAAAAGCAAAGATGTCAGCTTGAGGACTAAGGTGCGCCTCATTCAAGCCATGGTAGTTTCAATAACCTCATACACATGTGAACGCTGGGCAGTGAATAAGGAAGACTGTAGAAGAATTGATGCTTTTGAGTTATGGTGTTGGAGGAGAATATTGAAAGTGCCATGGGCTGCCGAAAGAATAAATACATCTATTTTGGAAGAATTGCAGCCAGAGTACTCCTTGGGGGCTAGGGTGGCCAAACTTCGTCTCTCATGCCTCAGACATATTGTCAGAAGGGACCAGTCACTGGAGAAGGATATCAAGTTTGGTAAGGTGGAGGGTCAAAGAAAAAGATCCCCAGTGAAATGGACTGGCAAAGTGACAGCATAAATGGGCTCAAGCATGGCAATAATTGTGAGGTTAGCCTAGGATATGGTAATGTTTCTTTTGTTGTGCATAGGGTCGCCATGAGTAGGAACCAACAACAACAACTACTACAAAAACAGGGGGCAGAGGAGAATTTTAACGAAAAAGCAGGAGAGAATGCAAAGAACATTGCTATGGTTTCCATGGAAATAAAATGATTACATTTGCGGCATAAAACAAATGACTCATTTTGAAAATACAGGGTAAACAATCTTTAAAATTAACGTTAGTTTTAAAGTTCTATCATTCCTAGATTACTGGGCATTTTTTGTTTGAAGCAAAACACAAAAAGATAACAATCATTACTTAGTATTTCAAAACTGCAGTGTTGCTTAAAATTCCTATGAAGTAATGTATATGTGTGTTTGCATATGTGCTAGTGTATCGGGAGAGGTAACTTATGAGGAGAAACAGGTTATTTCTTTAAAATATTTTACTGCTTAACAATCTCATAATAAATATTGGAGCTGATAAAACTCAAAATAAATTAGAAAACATTGTTGTTGTTGTTGTTAAGTGCCATTGAGTCGGTTCCGACCCATAGCGACCCTGTACAGGGTTTCCGAGGGTGTAAATCTTTACGGGAGTAGAAAGCCTCATCTTTCTCCCGCGGAGCGGCTGGTAGTTTCGAACCGCTGACCTTAAGGTTCACAGCCCGATTCGTAACCACTACGCTACCAGAAAACATTAATGACCTCTAAATTTGCAAATATTTCAGTAACTACCAAATATATCCATAAATAACTGCTACTTGTAACTAAATAATAACATTAGGTTTTACAAGTGTTCATTGTTGTTGTGTAGTGCTGTCCAGTCAGTTCCGATTCATAACAACCCTGTACAGTGTTTACTGATGACTAGCTGGTGGGTTTATACTGTGCACCTTGGGGTTAACAGTCCAGTGCTTATCTGACAGCACACAACAGGATTCCATTAGCTCTCACATTTCATACATTGTGAGACTAGCACAGGACTGGGCAGGGCTTTCTTGTGTTGTGTTTAAGTGACGTCTTTATAAATGTTAATGAGAGTAATATTAACTTGTAAGCATATAGATATTATCCTATAACACTCAGCATTGTATTTCAAGACTGATCTTGAAAATGCTGTTTTTGAAGATGAATTGGATGCTATTCACCTTCAGTTTGTGTTTTACAGCATAGTAAACCAAATGATTGTCTGATTCAAAATGGCTAATTGCAATCTATTTCAGCTCACTAAAACCTAGGATATTGATCTTCATCTGTTCCATTTCATTTTCAATGACTTCCAATTTTCCTACATTCATATTTTGCATGCTCCATATTTTGATTATTTGTGGATGCTTGTATCTATTTCTTCTCATTTTGAGTTCTAGTTCTTACATCATGTTGTTTTTGTTGCAATGTGCAAGAAGAACAATAGGTCTGTGTAGGAAGAAGTACAGCTGAAGTGCTCCTTAAAAATTAGGATGGTGAGACTTCATCTTTCATACTTCAGGCATGTTATCTGGATGAACTAGTCACTGAAAACAGACATCATGCTTGGTAAAGTGGAGGGTCATTGAAGAGCAGGAAGACTCCCGATGACATGGATTGACACAATGGCAGTAGCAATGGGCTCAAGCATAACAACAATTGTGAGGATGTGGTTCCGGAGCAGGGAGTGTTTTGTTCTGTTATTCATAGGGTTGCTGTAAGTCAGAACTGATACATCAGCACCTAACAACAAATTTAGAATATTTATTAAAATGGATGGATATGAGGAACAAATGGATGGGTATGAGGAACATACAGATCATATATTCATAAATAGGTTTTTATCATAGTAATGAATCATTGCAGAGTTAGATAAAAAGTCAAATTTTAGGAACACACCTTTAAAATATTATGGTGTTATTACTTTTGCTAAATGTTTCAAAAATTATAAAAGCTAATAATATAGATACTTATTAATACATAAAATAAATACATCCTTGAAGCTGAGTTAGAACTTCCATCATAAATTTAATAAGAACTAAAGCCAAAATTCTCCCTATCTCTATGTTGAACACAATTAACCCAAATTATCTAGTTGCTTGTTTGAAGAAATAATTGCTCCTGGGATATCAGCCTGAACCAACAAAGAGTTTTCTCAGCAAGAAAAACATTTTATAAGACCTTCACCTCAATGTGCTTTCTGACCTAAAACTATTGTATCATAAACTATACCCTAATTTCCACTATTTCTAAACCATGCAAAACTTGTCTTAAAGCATCTAACCTAGACATTAATATTAACAATTGTTAAGTACCATTGAGTAGGCTCCAACTCATAGCTACCCTATGTATAACAGAATGGAACACTGGCCAACCTGGTCCCATCCTCAAGATTGTTGCTATGTTTGAACCCATTGTAGCTATTGTATTAATCCATCTTGTTGAAGGTCTTCCTCTTTGTCAGTACTGTCTAATTTGCAAAGCATCATATCTTTCCCTAGGGATGGTCCCTCCTGATAACCTGTCCAAATAAACTAGATTAAATCTTTCCATCTTTCCTTCTAAGCACTTCTAGCATAGTGGTTACAAATTGGGCTGCTAATCTTAGGGTCAGCAGTTCGAAACCACCAGTTGTTCTATGGGAGAAAGATGAGGCTTTCTGCTCCCATAAAGATTTACAGACTCAAAAACCCTGTACAGGGTCGTTATGAGCCGGAACAGACTCCACGGCACATAACCACCACCACCATCTTTTCTTCTAGGGAACATTCTTACTGTACTTCCTCCAAAACAGATTTGTTTTTTTCTTCATGGTATATTTAATATTTTTCACCAACATTACAGTTCAAATCTGTAAATTTTTTCAGTGTTCCTAATTAACTGACCAGCTTTCAGATGCAAAATTCCAAGGCATGGGTCAGGTATACCTTAACTCCAAACCAAAAAACAGACCTAGTGCCCTCAACTTGACTCTGACTCATAGTGACCCTACGTAGTGTTTCCAAGGCTGTAAATATCGACAAGCACAGAAAGCTTCCTCTTTCTCTCACAGAGTGATTGGTGAATTTGAACTGCTGACATTGTGGATAATAGCCAAATGCTTAACCCAACACACCATGAGCTCCTGAAGAATATCTTAATCATTAAAAACTGAATATTTTGACTTCATATTTAGCAAGTCCTTTGCAACATATTTGCCCAATGCAATAAATTTATGTCTTAACATTTACTCTGCTCTAATGTCCCAGTGGAGTCCTGGTGCGGCACTGTGGATAATGCACCAGACTGCAAAGCCATTTGAACTGCAAAGTCAGCAGTTCAAGCTCACCAGCTGCTCCTTGGAAACCCTCTAGAGGGTCACTATGGGTCAGAAACAACTTTTATGGCACTTAACAACAACAACAATGTCCCAGAGGAGTCCTGGTGTGGCACTGTGGGTTAATGCACCAGACTGAAAAGCCATTTGAACTGCAAGGTCAGTGGTTCAACCTCACCAGCTACATCTTGGAAACCCTATACAGGGTTGCTATGGGTCTGAACTGACTTGATGGCATTTAACAACAGCAACAACTATGTCCCACCACGTTAGGATAAGCATTCGACCACAAGGTAGATTTGAACTGCAAGTTTGACTGTTCAAACTATGAACTGATCCTCGGAAACCCCATATAATATCACTATGAGTAAGAATCAATTCAACAGCACTTAACAACAGCAACAATGTCCCTCGCTTAGTAAAATGGAGGGCCAGGGAAAAATAGGAAGATGCCCAAGGAGACTGATAGATACAGTTGCAGCAGCAATGGGCTCAAGCATAACAATTGTGAGGATGGTACAGGACTGGGCAGTGTTTCTCTCTGTTGTGCTGAGGATCCCTTTGAGTCAGAACCATCTCAACACCTAACAAAAAATGTCCCATTTTGATAGGATCCCTGGTATTGCTGTAGAATAAGCACAAGGTTGGCAGTTTGAACCCATCATCCACTTTCTCCTCCAATATGGATTTACAGCCTCAAAATCCCTCTATAGGGTGCATATGAGTTGGAATTAACTTGATGGCAATGAAAAAGTAGGAGAATATCCTATTTTGAGACAGTCCTAACCCTGAGGGTTTACTTCCTTACTCTATACTGTTGTTGTTGTTAGGAGCCATCAAGTCGGTACCGACCCATAGCGACCTTATGCACAGCAGAACAAAACACTGCCCGATCCTGGGCCAACATCACTACTGTTGCCACACATGAGTCCATCGATGCTACCACTTGGCCAATCAATCTCGCTGGGGGTCTTCCTCTTTTTCTCTGGCCCTCCACCTTACCAAACATGATATCCTTCTCTAGTGACTAGTCCCTCCTGACAATATGTCTGAAATATGAGATAGGAAGTTTGTCCGTCTTGGCCCTCAAGGAGCACTCTGGCTGCACTTCTTTCAGAACGGATCTATTGGTTCTTTTGACAGCCATGGCACTTTCAATATTCTCCTCCAAATACTACGTTTGATTTCTTGACTGCTACTTTCATGAGTTTTGACAGTTGATCCAAGAAGAATGAAGTCCTTGACAACTTCAATCTTTCTCCATTGATAAGAATGTTGTTTATTGGTCAAGTGGTGAGGATTTTTGTTTTCTTTACATTGAGATGTAATCCATACCAAAGGCTGTGCTCTTTGATCTTCATCAGTAAATGAAGTCCTCTTCACTTTCAACAAGCAAGGTTCTATCATATGCATATCGCAGGTTGTTAATGAGTCTTCCTCCAATCCCGATGCCACGTTTTTCTTCATATAACCCAGCTTCTTGGATTATTTGCTCAGCATATGGGTTGAGTAAGTATGTTGAAAGAATACAACCTTGTTGCACAACTTTTTAAATTTTAAATGATTCAGTGTTCCTATGTTTTGTTTGAACAACTGATTCTTGGTCCAGGTATAGATTCCTCATGAGCACAATTAAGTGTTCTGGAATACTCATACTTTGCAATGTTGTTCATAGCTTGTCATGAGCCTCACAATCGAAAGACTCAGCGTAGTCAATAAAGTACAGATAAACATCTTTCTGATATTCTCTGCTTTCAGCCAAGATCCATCAGACAATAGCAATGCTATCCCTCATTCCACAGCCTCTTCTGAATCTAGCTTGAACCTCTTGAAGTTCTCTGTCAATGCACAACTGCATCCGTTTCTGTATTACCTTTAGCAAAACTTTACTCGCACGGGATATCAAAGATATTGTTTGATGATTTCCATTGGATCACCTCTCTTTGGAATGGGCACAAATATGGATCTCTTCCAATCAGTTGGCCAGATACTTGTCTTCCAAATTTCTTGGCAGAGATGATTGAGTGCCTCCTGTGCTGCTTCACTTTCTTGAAAGATTTCAATTTGTATTCCATCAATACCTGGTGCCTTGTTCTTTACCAATTCCTTCAATGCAGCTTAGACGTCCTTTTTCAGTAGCATTGGCTCTTGATCATATTCTACCTCTTGAAACAGCTGAACATTAACCATTTCCTTTTGGTACAATGACTCTGTGTATTCCTTCCAGCTTCTCTTGATGCATTCTGCATCATTCAATAATTTGCCCAGAGAATCTTTCAATAACAAAAGTCTAGGCTTGAATTTTCTCTTCAGTTTCCCCAGCTTGAGAAATGCTGAGAGTGTTCTTCCTTTTTGGTTTTCTGATTCCATATCTTTGCACATTTTGTTGTAACATTTGGCTTTATCTTCTCAAGCTGATCTTTGAAATTTTCTGTTCAGCTCTTTGACTTCCCCATTTTTTCCATTTGCTTTAGCATCTCTACACTGGAGAGCAAGTTTCAGTGTCTCTTCTGACATCCATTTTGACCTTTTCCTTCTTTCTTGTCTTCTTAATGACTTTTTGCTTTCTTCATATATGATGTTCTTGATGTCATCCCACAACTCTTCTGGTCTTTGATCTTTATTGTTTAATGTACCAAATCTGTTCTTCAGATGATCTCTAGATTCAGGTGGGATATATTCAAGGTCATATTTTGGCTCTCTTGGACTTATTTTCATTTTCTTTAGCTTCAGTTTGAATTTGCATGAGTAATTGATGGTCTGTTCCACAGTCTGACCCTGGCCTTGTTTTCACTGATGATTTGGAGCTTTTCAATTATCTCTTTCCACAGATGTAGTCTATTTGATTTCTATGTATTCCATCTGGTGAGGTTCATGTGTATAGTCATCTCTTATGCTATCTAAACAAAGGTATTTGAAATGAACAAATCATTGGTTTTGCAGAAATCTATCATGCATTCTCCAGCATCATTTCTATCATCAAGGTCATACTTTCCAACTACTGGTCCTTCCTTGTTGCGCCCAACCTTTGCATTCCAATCACCAGTAATGATCAATACATCTTGATCGCATGTTTGATCAATTTCAGATTGAAGAAATTGGCAGAATTCTTCTACTTCATCCTCACTGACTTTAATAGTTGGTGTGTAAATTTGAATAATATTGGTATTAACTGGGCTTCTCTGTAGGCGCATGGATACTATCCTATCACAGACAGCGTTGTACCTCATAACTGATCTGGATATGTTCTTTTTGATGATGAATCCAACACCATTCTTCTTCAATTTGTTATTCTCAGCATAGTAAACCATGTGGTTGTCAGATTCAAACTGGCCAATACCAGTCCATTTCAGCTCACTAATGCCTTAGATAGCTATGTTTATGCGTTCCATTTCATTTTTGATAACTTAAAATTTTCCCAGATTCATACTTAGTACATTCCATGTTCCGATTTTCAATGGATGTTTACAGCTCTTTCTCTTCATTTTGAATTGTGCCCTATCAGCAAATGAAGGGTCTGTGGGCTTTCCTCCCACAAGATTTACTCCATTCGCTTTATCACAGTCAAGTCTACTTTGAGGAGGCAGCTCTTCCCCAGTCGCATGTTGAGTGCCTTCCAACCTGAGGGGTTCATTTTCTAGCACTATATTTGGCAGTGTTTCCCTGCTATTCATAAGGTTTTCAGTGACTAAAGATTTTAAAGTAGTTCATCACTCTTTTTTCTAGTCTGTCTTTGTCTGGAAGCTCATCTGAAACCTGTCCACCATGGGTGACCCTGCTGGTATTTAAAATTCCGGTGGCATAGCTTTCAGAATCACAGCAACTCACAAGCTACCACAGTATGACAAACTAACAGATGAGTGGTGGCCTTACTATATACAGGTCTAATAAATTTAGGTTTTCTTCATCAATAAGCTTTTCTAGTAGTCTTTGAGGGAGTTAATACTTTACATCAGTGTTGTTAGAAGGCAATTATCTTTAGGACCTTGAGAGAAAAGTATTAATTGCTATCAGTATTGTCTTGATGATAGAAAATTTGCAGGTAAATTTGAGATGTACAGAGGAAACTAAAGTGGTTTGCTTTGATCTAGGTCTTGTATGTGCTATTCAAAGCAATCCAGTGGATTGTTTTCTAGTATCCAAAAGCTAAGAGACAAATATTTCACTGTGCAACAGTAAGCGATGCAATGCCATAGCCATATTAGGGAATCACATATATGTAAAGGTAGCTATTAGCAATGCTCCTACCCTTCTGAAACTTAAACAAGTAGAACACTCAATTCATTATAATATATTATATAATATTCTGATCATTAAGTATGTTACACTTCGGTATGTAAAAAAAAAAACAAACCTTCTGATCAGACAGATAGGCAATCTTATTCTATGATTTGCTCTTTTACTCTTGAGTGATTCTTCTGTGAAACAGCATTTGGCTCCTTACCAAAAATATAGAGAGAGGTCTTAAACTCTCTTGGCTTCCATATTTAAGACATTGAAACAGTACTGACCATCTTACTGTGGATGGAGAGGAATCCTAGTTATAATTGTTATATCTCAACCTATAGAGGATAGGAAGTAGAACTGCAATACTGATAATAATAAATTGTTCACTTTTAGATGGGACTTTCATTGACCAGTGGAGAATCCTTCTAGGTAAGTGTTCTGGAAAAGTACTTGGGAAGACTCATTTACCAAATAGAGACATTTGGCTGGAGATGTAATGTTCCACCAAATGTGACTAACTTACAGCCTTCTCAAAAGGAAGATAATTTTGTTTTGTTTTGTTTTATCACCATTGAGCATGGGTGTGGTGGGGAAAGGACGATCAGGGAGTGGACAGTGACACAATTCAGTACCATTAGGAATCTTAGTTATAATTGTTATATCTCAACCTATAGAATAAAATCTCTGAGCTTACTTACTCCTCCTCACACAAAACTATTCAATTTAAATATCTGCTTAGCTTATGAAATAGCTCATTAACAAAAATGTTAGGCATATTCCACTTCTCAAATCTGATGCTACAAGAAGACAACATGCATTTCTGAGTTTTCATATTGCTTACTTAAGAAGCATTTACTGATACCTATTATATTCTAGGTATTATTATCATCAGTACAGTGATGACATTTAATATTCCAATATAAAAGATGAATTTCTACAAATAGGTACCTAGATAATTTTGTTTATTTTTGTACAGCTTCTACATCAAAAGCCTTGTCTTTATTAAAATGTAAATCAAAAGTCATTTGCTGTTCCTTTTGCATATACAAACATGATTTTATTTCTCACAAATTCAATATGACAGTATCAAATGCTGGGTTTTCTAAATAGAGATTAGAACTCTTACGATGTGGGGTTTAGTAATTCCATCTCTCTTCACCACTCAGCTGGGATGCTATGCTCCCATCCTTTGATCACAATCCTAATTCAACATAGGCCTACACCTCATAATGAACCATCTGTTTAGATATGCTCATCAGTAGTTGTTAAAGTTAGGGAAGCATTTGTGGTTATTTTTATTCACAGCCACATTAATGCAGGTTCTAAAGTAATCACTCTGTATTATGTGGCCTTTCATGCAGGGAGCACAGATTTGTATTTGTATGGTTTATCTAGTCTCATGCTTGTGAGGCAGCTGTTAGGCATATAGTTAATAAAATCCTACTCCTCCAGGGAACTATGCGTTGTCCATTCAGAGGAGGACACAAGCAGCCTACTATTTTAAATCTTAAATCTTTAAACACTCATCATTTTCCTAAAAAATGAAGACAGCACCAGAATTTGACTGGACCTTTTCCCTAAAAGTGGTTGATTATTGCAAGCCTAACAGAATTTAGCCATTGTGTTTCTAATTTTTATTTTTGTAAAGTAGGGGAGTAACAACTCATAGCTTTGAGATAACTCACAGTGATCTTAAATGTTGGTAGGTAAATTGTCTATTGTGCATTGAAGCTATTCAGCCTCTGGCCTCTAACCCATCTTCCTTCAGTGCTTTTGTTTGCCATCCCCTTCCCAGGTTTTTTGTTTTTTTTTTTTTACCCTTATCTCTGTTTTTCC
Source organism: Chrysochloris asiatica (assembly GCF_000296735.1). Lineage (NCBI taxonomy): Eukaryota > Metazoa > Chordata > Mammalia > Afrosoricida > Chrysochloridae > Chrysochloris > Chrysochloris asiatica. The sequence goes on along the minus strand of NW_006408548.1, from coordinate 21,931,245 downwards.
AATATTGAAGAAATGAAAAAAAATATGAAATTAAACCTTTTCTCATTTGATTGTGTCCCTGCCAAAAGATCATATCAGTGAAAACTCATTCAAACACTTCATTAAAATTCAGTCCCTAGATGAGCAAACTTAATTGGCATGAAGTCAAGATACATAATTATTTAAATTATGAACATTTCTTGAAACAGAAGGTTATGATGAAAGGCGTCTATTTACATTGCATCATTCTATCGTGTTTTAAGTTATACTTTTAAATATATATATTGTACATTGCTTTTTAAAGGAAATAAAAACACATCTTATCAATAAATAGCATCTTTAGAAAAAAAAAGTTTTATTTAAACTATCTTAAATGTCCTTTGGTTCTTTTGTATTGATAAGCAGATTCATTACTTGAAAGATACAGTCTTTCTTTTACTGAGAGTTCTGATAAAGTCCTATAATAATGCAAAAAACTACCCTGAGTTGTAGCACACATACCTTTGGACATATAAAAAAAGGCATTCAGTAAAAATACATACAAAATTAGTGGCTGCAAATACACCTACAATGGACAGGCATGAGGAGAAATTTCAGACTTAGCTATTGCAAATCATTACAGTTATATATTCAATACAAATACATAGTGTGAGAAGTACTCTAAGAATTATATAAAAGCATAACAGAAAAGAGGATTGCATGTTTGTTAATACCCTGCATGCTAGTGTGCCATTTCATTCAGATGGCATATTTTTGTTACGACCTGTGGACAATAGGTGCTACTCCGTGACAGTGCTAAGGGTATCTGAGAATAAAATAAATACTTTTGGAATTTCAGAGTAGGAGTTTACCAAGCATTAAAATTCAATACATATAGAATTGCTGACATTCTGCTTTTCATTTCCCAAAAAGGCACCTTGGGATGAGGTTGTTTTTCTTGTTTAGCAGTGGCATATTATTATTGCAGGTATTTGCTAGTTCAAGACAATGTAAATAGAACTGTAAGTATGAAACTTATAATAGTTTTATGTAACTTGAGAAATGTTATCATACTTCTTTTAAACACAGGTACATCTCTTTGTCATCCTTTTAATATCCCTATATTAATTATTTTTCTGTAATCATACAAAATGAATAAAAATGGTTTACTGTAAGTACTGATAGTGTTAATGATTTATACAGTAAATATAATTCATACACAATAAAGCAAATGGTTCATTCAATGGACCTGAGACTATCTGCACCCTCAACATACACACTCTCTTATACACAAACATGCGCACACATAAAAAAAGATACACACACAAAAAAAACAGAGAAAGAACAACAAAATTGTATACGTAACCTGTACACAAACAGTAAAGGAATCAGCTGAAGAGATCATTATGAAAATAGAATATGAAGGGAAGGCTGGGTGTCAAGAAGGATTTACAATGTTATCATCATTGTTGTTAGTTGCCATACAGTTGGTACTGACTTATAGTGACCTTATGCACAATGGAACAAAACACTGCCCGTTCTGGGCCACCCTCACAATTGTTGTTATGCCTGAGCCCATTGCTGCTGTCACTGTGTCAATCCATTTTGTTGTGGGTCTTCCTTTTTGTCTGTGACCCTCCACTTTACCCAACATGATATCTCTCTCTCCATGGACTGGTCCCTCCTGATAATACATACAAAATATGAGAAACAGTCTGGCTATCCTGGCTTCCAAGGAGCACTCTGGCTATGCTTCTTCCAACACAGATTTATTTGTTCTTTTGGTAACCCATGGTACTTTCATTATTCTCTGCCAACACCAAAACTCAAGTGCATCAATTCTTCTGTGATTTTCCTTATTCACTGTCCAACTTTTGCATGCATATGACGATATTGAAAATACCACGGCTTAGGTCAACAAAACCTTAGTCCTCAAATTGACGTCTTTGCTCTTCAACACTTTGCAGAGCTCTTGTGCAGGAGATTTGCATATACAATATGTCTTTTGATTTGTTGATTGCTACTTCCATGAGTGCTAATTGGTTGATTTGAGCAAAATGAAGTATTTGACACCTTCAATCTTTTCTTCATCTATGTGTATGTTTTTTCTTGGTCCAGTGATGAAGATATTTGTTTTCTTTACATTGAGATGCAATCCACACCAAAGGCAGTGATCTTTGATCTTCATCAATATGTACTTTAAGTTCTTTTTGCATTCAGCAAGCAAGTTTATATCATCTGCATATTGCAGGTTGTTAATGAGTCTCCCTCTAATCTTGATACCACATTTTTCTTCATATAAACCAGATTTTCAGAATATTTGCTCAGCATAGAGATTGGATAAGTATGGTAAAATAATACAATTATAGAGCACACCTATTCTAATTTTAAACGATTCCGTGTTTCCTTGTTCAATTCAAACAACTGCTTCTTGTTCTATGTACAGGTTCCTCATGAGCACAGTTAAATGTTCCAGAATACGCATTCTTCTCAATGTTGTTCAAAGTTTATCATGATCCACACAGTTGAAAGACTTTGCATAGTCAATAAAACACATGTAAACATATTTCTGGTTTCTCTGCTTTCAGCTAAGATTCTAACATCAGCAATGATATGCTTCATTACACGTCCTCTTCTGAACCCAGCTTTAACCTCTGAAAGTTCTCTGTCAATATACAAAGCAACCATTTTTGCATTATGTTTACAAAATCTTTAATTACATGGGACATCAATGATATTGTCTGATAATTTCCACATTTCATTGGGTTACCTGTCTTAGGAATGGGCACAAATATGGACCTCTTCCGGTCAGTTGGCCAGCTGTTTTCCAAATTGCTTGGCATAGATAAGTGCCTCCACTGACACATAATTTTGTCAAAAGATTTCCATTTGTATTCCATCATTTCCTGTGCTTTATTCTTTGCTAATGCCTTCAGTGCACCTTTGACTTCAGGATCATTGGCTCATGATTATATGTTACCTCTTGAAATAGTTGAACATCAAACATTTCTTTTTTAGTATAGTGACTCTGGTATTCAGTCTCAAGTGAGTAATACATCAGGTCTGTTCTTGAGATGATCTCTAAATTTACATGCGATATATTCAAGTCCATGTTTTGGTTCTCATGGACTCATTTTAATTCTCTTCAGCTTTAGCCTGAATTTTCATAAGAGCAATTTATGGTCTGCATCTGGCCTTTTTTTGCTGATGATGTGGAGTTTTTTTTACCAACTCTTTCCAGAGATATAGTCAATTTGATATCTGTGTATTCCACCTGGACAAGTCCATGTGTAGAATTGTCTATTATATAGCTAATAAAAGATTTTTGTGAGAAAATCAAATGTGGTATCTTCCATGTGGAGCTTGTTTTCTGACCACAGCAGATATGTTAAATCTTTTTGGAGGTTTTTCATCACTTCCAATGAACACCAGGGCATGCAGGAATTTATGGACAAGAAGCTGTCAGGCATTATAGAAAGGACTGGAGATAAAAAATCAGGAATTAAGATTCTCAGCCTAGGTGGAGGTGCAGGTGAAACTGACCAAATTCTCTCCAAAGTTCAGGCTCAATATCCAGGAATTCATATAAGCAATGAAGATGCTGAACAAGTGCTGAACAAATTGCCAAGTACAAAGAACTTGTAGTCAAGACATCAAACCTTGTGAACATAAAGGTTGCTTGGCATAAGGAGACATCATCTGAATATCAAAGCAGAATGATGGAGAAAAAAGAGCTTCAAAAATGGAACTTTATTCATATGGTCCAGATGCTGTATTATGTATAGCCATTCCAGCTACCCTTAAATTCTTCCATAGTCTCTTATCTATCAATGCCATAATCCTAATTATTGTTGTATCAGGAACCAGTAGCTTGGGCAACCTATGGGAAAAATATGAATCTCGCTTACCTAGGGATGATCTCTGCCAGTATGTCACATAATCAGACTTCTATCTGATGCTGGACATCTTGAGGATAAAGTTCAAGTATTATGACCTTCTGTCCACCATGGACATATTGGGGATGGTAATGGAGACTTGCTTTTGGATTTTTTGACAGAAACCTGAAACTTTAACAAAACTGCTCCTTCTATTTTCAAAGCAGAAATTATGAAAGATCTACAAGAGCCTGAATTCAGTGTGAAGAAAGAGGGAAAGATTTTCTTTAACAATAATCTGAGTGTCATAGTGGTTGACATAAATATTAATCAGAAGAGTATATTTAAAAGGTATATTTTTGTATATTGGTTTGTTATAGTTATACAAAGTTAATCAAGCACTTATTTTCATATTGTATTTGCAATTGTATGCCATAATGTTTTAAAGAGAACATTGTCTGATGTGAAAATGTAGAAATTTCTTGTACTTCCTTACGGAATTGTATGTGATACTACTAGTCTTATCTCATCACTTCTCTAGGTAAAGGTATCACATGCAGGTTGAATCACCATGTGAATTGAAACAATCTACAACTGTCACCAGTTTATTGACAATAAAATCCTTTCATTTGCTAATTGTCTTGTAATTTCCTTGAATACTAATAAAGTTTATGCCTTTTGATACTTTGAATAATAAGGAAGTGTATGTTTATTAATGTTCACCCCTTTGTGAAGAAGCATTTTTCTGTGTGCATCCTTTTGTTTTATTTCCTCTTATTTTCACTGTTCATTAAAAGTAAGTGCTTTCAGCATTAAAAAACAAAAAAAGTATTTGCAATGAAGAAGTCAATGGTCTTGCAGATTCTATCATGTGAGCTCCAGTATCATTTCTATCACCAAGACCATATTTTCCATCTACTAATCCTTCCTCTTGGAGTCCTGGTGTGGTGTTGTGGACTAATGTGCCAGACTACAAAGTCGTTTGAACTGCAAGGTCGGTGGTTCTAGGTTCAAGCTCACCAGCTGCTCCTCGGTAGCCCCATACAAATTAAGAATCAACTTGCCAGCACTTAACAACAACAACAATCCTTCTTTGTTTCCAACTTTTGCATTTCATTTGCCCATAATTATCAGTACATCTTGATTGTGTGTTTGATCAATTACAGACTGAAAAAGTTGGTTGGTAAGATTTTTCAATTTCATCTTCACTGGCTTTAGTGGTTGGTGCGTAAATTTGAATAGTGGTATTAATTGGTCTTCCTTATTGGTTAAGTGCCATGAAGTCAGTTCCAACCCATTGCACCCCTGTACAGATTTTACAAGGACAAACTGGTGAGCTTGAATCACTGACTTTGTAGCTCAAATCTACTTGGCAGTACATAGCATTAGCCCACAATGCCACACCTGGGCTTCCTTGTAGGTGTATGGATATTATCCTATCACAGACAGCGTAGCACTTCAAAATAGACATTGTTATGTCCTTTTTGATGATAAATGTGATGCCATTTCTCTTCAATTTGTCATTCCCACCATAGTAAACCATGGGATTGTCACATTCAAAATGGCCAATAACAATACATTTTGGCTAACTAATGCCTAGGATATCGATGTTGACGCATTCCATTTCATTTAGAATGTAGGCAGTAAGAGAAGAAACTGTTCATACCTTGTATCTTTCATAAGTTTTGACAAACTAATGAATAGTTGGAACATTTTTATCCCTACTCTATGGAGTTCATCAAACACAGTAACAGACGACTCAGCAAGATTACCTGCTGAGATTACCATGCTTCTGGTTCTAATCCCATTTATCAGTGGTAATTAAAACCTAAATGGGCTCCATACAGTTTTTAGTTAAACTCAGAAAAGATCACTAATAACCAGGTAGTGAGGCTTAGTTTTAATAGATAGCTATCAATATTCTTTCTCTAATATCAGAAATGACTCTGCTTCTGAATGTCCATGAAGCATTTTTTTTTTAAATATTGAAGGCATATTTTAAAAAGTAAAAGAAAGAAAGCTATATATATTACACCTGATTAAAAGAAGAAAGCAAACTCTATAGGTGATGTCTGCTGCAAAAAGAGAAAAAAACTCAAAATTTATAACAAAAAAAGAAAGAAAACTATACGTATTACATCTGATTATAAAGAAACAGCTAAAAGGCAACAAAACTCAAAATTTATAACAAAAGAATAAATAAAATACTTATGATATTTGAAAAGTAATAAGGTTTTCCTAGATATGTATGATGAAAATGAAAATTGTGTGCACTTGTTTCCTAAAAATTAAATCATATTTTTGTTATTAGTTCCTCAAGTGGATCATCTATATTACTTAGGGGATTTTCTGTTGGATTGATCCTTTGCGTGTCTGCTTCTGTTATATATTTTAATTTTGCATTTGCATTTAAAATGTAATCATTACAGAAATAATGCATAGCCCAGATTTTAAAATGGAATAAGTAAAATGAATAACAAAAACAATATATATCTTTAGGTATATAATCTTTCAGTTATACATCCATTTGCATAAGTTTTTCATTATACCAGGTATATTTATTGACTTCATTTTTAATTTTTACAGTCTACTGTTAAAATTCAATTCTACTATTTTAAATTTTATATCCAAGAATTTATATATTCTCTATAAAAATAAATTTAATGATTCCATAGTAATCATCGGAGTCCTGGCGTGGTACTGTGAGCTAACGCATCAGGCAGCAAAGTTATTTGAACTGTAAGGTCAGTGGTTCAAGCTCACCAGCTGCTCCTTGGAAACCCTATACAGGGATGCTATGGGTTGGAATCGACTTGACGGCACTTAACAACAACATAGTAACCATTATAAGTTAGAATAGACAACAAATGAACACAAATAACAATCATTATAACTTATCACTGTAAAACTCTGTGTCAATTTATTGGCCCATCCTCATTTTCTGACATCTGGGTTATTTTCAACTATGTGTAATAGTAACTGAAAACATCATAATATATAGCATTGTTTGGCAAATAGTCCTAAACTAGAACTGCTGAATCTAGAGTAAAAACACTGTTAAATCTTGATAAACATTGTCAAATTACTCTCTAAAAATTTATAACAATTCACACTTCCACTAGGGGTCCACATATCTGTATTAGCTTTTCTTAACTCCCACTGCCACTGATTATTACCATTTAATAATAAATGACATATGACATAATTTAAATTTTGGTGTTTTTTTTTTTTTTTGCCAATGAGTCTGACAGGAAAGGAAATTCATTAGGGAGACATTCCCCTTAGAACAGAGAGTATCCAGAATAACATTAAAGGCTTATCAGTTGTCAGAGAGAATGATGGCATTTCTGATAAAGAGCATCTGAGTAGTGATCAGTTTGATTTATATCCTATGATACATATTTTCTTTAAAAAACTACTCTAAGAGTGTCATGTACATAAATTATGTCTTCTTTGGTTGACTATCAACTCAATTTTCTGCTTCACTTCACAGAGTTTTAGAGCTGTAGGTCTGGCATGGCCATTGCAGGAATGTTGTCATAGACTCTTTCTTAGTTTATAGTTGGTAAACAAAAACCTAATTGAATGACAAAGATGAATATTTTTAATTCCTGTGTACTATGTGTGGTGCTGTAGGTTAATGTGCCAGACTGCAAAGCCGTTTGAACTGCAAGGTCGGTGGTTCAATCTCACCAGCTACGTCTTGGAAACCCTGTACAGGGTTGCTATGGGTCGGAATCAACTTGATGGCACTTGACAACAACAACAACAATATTGTAAGTTTCCAGATGGTGAGAGAACACTGGATCAGGTGTCTCAAGATGAATTATATAAATGAAAGACCAATCCAACTGTGATCAGGAGGTCTTTAAATTGGAAGAATTATTGTTATTAAAGCTATTATTACTATTTTGGTTCTTTGTTTTGAGAAAGGAGCAAACACCAACAATAGTTTGTTTTACAGTAAAGAGTTTGCAATTCTTAAGTTGCTTTTCTTGCTATTTCAGTAAACTGTAGACAGTTTGCCTGCATGATGTAAGAAAAATAATTTTTTTCTGAAATTGTAGAATATATATGAAAGGCTCATAATTTTAATAATGATAATTATGTCAATAGTTTTAGTGATCAACATACGTGAGGTGAAAACTGAAATAACACAGGGAATTACATGACCTATGGTGTTAAGCACACACATATACACACACTCCCAACAAAATAGCAAGTATTTATTACTTTCTATATTTTCCCCTTCCCTCTTTACTAATTTTAATAATTCTACAGTAGACTATATTTACGTGTATTTTTTTGGTTGAAGAGAGAGGTGTTTAAGTCATTTTATCTTATCTTAATTTTTAATGATTTAAGTTAAGCTGCCAGCTTGAAATGACTTCTGGAAAGGGTGATCTTGTGATATTAATCAATGCCTTTATCTTCAGGCTCAGCCTTTGCTATTCATCAGCTCCAAGGTTATTTCAAATGCTTGCCCAAGATCCCAGTACCTAAGAGAAAATATTCAAATGCTTCCTACTCCTTTCAAATAAAAACAGCCTTAATTTAAAATCTTTTCACTTGCTATCAGATGGTTTCATAATGCATTAAATAGTATCAGGAGCATGGTCTTCTCTAATAACATTGATTTGAAGAGTTGTCCCTTATATCTTTTCTTTGATAGTTTCATTATAAATATTGCCAAGGGATTTAAACAATGTTGAAGAATAACATAAGCATTCAATCTTCACGCCTTCATTCATTATTCAACATGCATGTAAAATAATACTCCAGGAGCCAGGCATGGCTAGGAACCAAGCATGGCACAGGTGTCAACTCTTATGTAAAAGACATGTTACCTGACAACAAGGAAGCTGACATCTAGATAGAGATACAGACAATTAAAATCATAATGCACTTTGACAGGTATGAGCTGGGGGGACTATAGTTGGAAATCCAGGAAATGGACTCCTGGTCCCTTCCTTTATTTCCTAGCTGTGTAATGCATAATGTAATTCTCTTCATAAAGTGGTCGAATACTTAAAATATAACCGTACATCATTTATAGGGCTGATGAAAGGGTTAGATGATTCTTATAAAGAATTTAGTGCAGACTATGGCATATAGTAAAAACTCAGTCACAAAAAGACAAATCATGTAAGAGATAAACTATAAAACTTACAGGAAAAGAAAAAAAAAGGAGAAATCATCATGTTCCTGGGCTAATCAAAGATTTACACATGGCAGCAAATGCACAATATATTTGATTATTTCTACCATGGTATGGTACATAACAACAACAACAACTTAGTCTAAATTCAGAATGTTTTTTCTTGAAAAGGCACAGTCAAAAACAATGAAAAGTCAATGTACAGCCTGGGATCAATAAATGCAAACCATATTTGATAAAGTACTATAACCCAGAGTATATGCAAGTGTTTTATCAAATAAGATTTTCATCTATTTTCTTACTTTTTTGTTATTTTACAAGTCAATTATTAAAAGACAAGTAACCCAACTTAAAAAATGAGCACAGTATATTGTGGGTGGTGGTGGTGGTTGTTTGCCATGCAGTTGGCTCTGACTCACAGTGACCCTGTACAAGGTTTCTGAGGCAGTAAATCTTTACAGGCACAGAAAGTGTCATCTTTCCCCCAAGGAGCAGCTGGTACATTTGAACTGCTGACCTTGCAGTTAATAGTCCAGCTCATAATACACTATGCTACTAGCAAATACTATGATTATACATAATTGTATACAATTGGCAAATTAATAGTCACATTAAAAATTTCAATAATTAGTAATTAGATCAATTCATATTAAAAACATAACAAGATATGACTTTGTCACCCACTGAAATGGCTATCCACCACTCATCGGTCAGTTTTTCATACTATGGTAGCTTGCATATTGCTGTGATGCTGAAAACCACACCACTGGCATTTCAAATACTGCAGACTCACTCATGGTGGACAGATTTCAGCAGACTTTCCAGAAAAAGACAGACTAGGTAGAAGAAAGACCACTTCTGAAACATTAGCAACTAAAACCTTATGAATACTAGGCGAACGCTGTCTGATATAGTGTCAGAAGATGAACCTTTATGTGAGAAGCACTCATAATACAACTGGGGAAAACTGTCTCCTCAGAGCAGATTCTACGCTAATAGGGTGGGTGGAGTAGAGCTTTTGAAGTCTTCATTGCTGATAAGGCACGACTCAAAATGAGAAGAAATAGCACCAAACATCTATTAATAATCAATATGGAATGTATGAAGTATGAAACTAGAAAACTGGAAATCATCAAAAATTAAATGCAAGTCATTAAGATTAATTAGTGAGCTGAAATTAGCTGGCCATTTTGAATTTTGAATTGGGCAATCATATAATTTACTATGGAATGAGAAAGTGAAGAGGAACAGCACCACACATTACCTCAGAAAGAACACTTTGATGTTTATGCTGAAGTGCAATGTTGTCTGTGATAGGATAATATTCCTATAAGGAAGACCAGTTAATATCACTATTATTCATATTGATCCATCAACCACCAAAGTTAATAATGAAGAAATTGAAGAATTCCACCCAATTGTGCAGTCTAAAAGTGATCAAACATGCAATCAAGATGCACCAAAATCACAGGTGACTGGAATGTGCAAACTAGAAAGAAAGAGGATTAGTAGTTGGGAAATATGACCTCAGTGATATAAACGACAATGGAGATCTTATGTTGAAATCATACAAAACTAATGAATGCTTATTGAAAGTATCTTTCTTGAACAGTATAAACAAGTACTATACACTTATATATCAACAGATAGTATACACAAGAATGAAAATAACTACATCTGTGGAAAGAAATGATAGAAAATCTCAATATCATCTGCCAAAAAAAGACCAGAAACTGACTGTAGAGTATGCCATCAAGTGCTCATATGCAAGTTTAGGCTGAAGTCGAAGAAAATGAAAGCAAGTCCAAAGGAATCAAAATATGACCTTGAATATAATTCATCCAAATTTAGATATCATCTGAAAAAATAGATTTGATACATTGGGTAGAGACTAAGGACTGAAAGACTAAGGACTAAGGCCTGGCTGATGCATGGAGGAGATTGCAATCACTGCAATGAAATGATGGTGTAAAGCTGATGTTCTCTTATATAAACTATCACTCAGTTAGCAATAAAAACTTAATAATACAACAACAACAAAAAAAAAAAGATAGGAAAGAAAGAAAAGATCAAAATGGATTTCAGAAGAGACTATGAAAACTGTCCTCGAACACAGAGAAGTTAAAGCAACTGGAAGAACTTAGGAAGTAAAATAATTGTCCAGGAAATTTTAAAGGGCAGATCAAAAAGAAAAAAATAAACTATTATAATTGTAAGGAAAAGAAAGAAAGAGAGGAAAGAGAGAGTCTTGGCTTCAACAGCAGGCAGGTTTATTGAGAGTAAACCTGGGAGGGGGTACTCCTATGTCACCAAAGGAGACCAATAGCCCTTCTATTCCCTTACAGACTGGAGTATTTATAGCCCATGTGGTCTAGGTATAGTTCTGGAGAGTTTATAATGGGCAGGGGTATGGAGATTTGGGCAGGACTATGGAGATTTTCCTGAAACCTGGAATTTCTGGTGGTGAGGGTCTCCAGGTGTAACAAAGACCCAAACTTCCTGGGAGATTGGAAGCTCAAGCCGGACCCCATTCAGTGTCAGTTGGGGTAGTTGCAATGCCATTCTGTTGATCAGGCTCAAAGTCCTTCAATAATGAAATGTGAAAATACCTGGAGTTAGAAAAATCAAAAGGGAAAAACATGCTCAGCATTTCTCAAAATGGAAGACTTGAAGAATAAATTGAAACCTAGAATTGGAATATTGAAGGACTCAAGAGTTCTGGTATGGTGCTATAGGATGAAGCACTGGACCTGGAGGTCAGTTTGAATTGCAAGATTAGCTGTTCAAACTCACCAACCATGCTTCGGAAATACTGTACAGGGTCACTGTGATTCGGAACCTCCTCAATGCGCTTAACAACAACAACATGGGCAAAATATTGAATGACACAGGAAGCATCAAAAGAATATCAAAGGAACAAACAGTTACTATGACAAAAGTAACTGATGGATTTTTAACATTTTAATAATCAGCATATAATCAAGAGCACATGTTACTGAAAGAAGACTTTCAAGCTATACTGAAGGCACTGGAGAAAAACAAAGTAATGGGGACTGATGGAATACAAATGGAAAATTTCAACAAACTGATGCATATCTGGAGGAGCTCACTTATCCATGTCAAGAAATTTGGAAGACAGCTACCTGGCCAATCAACTGGAAGAGATTTTTCTGCCCATGTCAAAGAATGGTGACCCAATGGAATGAGGAAATTATAGGGCAATATCATTTATATCATATCAGAGTAAATTTTTTTTCTGAATGAAGGTAATTACAGTGTTTGCAGCACTACATACACACGGAGTTACAAGAAATGCAAGCTGGATTCAAAAGGTATATCATTGCTGATATCAGATGGATCTTGGCTGAAAATATTTTAGCTGAAAGATGTTGACTTATGCTTTACTGACTACACAAAAGCATTCCATTGTGTTTTTGAAGATAAACTCTAGGCAACATTGTGAAGAATGGAAGTTTCAGAATCCTTGTGTTTATGAGAAACTTGTATAGGAAGGCAGTCAACAGAACAAAACAAGGGGATCTGAGTGATTTAAAATCAGGAATGCTTTATATCAGGTTTATATACTTTTACCATACTGTATGCTGAGCAAATAACCCAAGAAATTTTAGTGTATAAAGAAGAATGTAAAGTATTCTCATACAATTTGATGAACTTGACCTACACCTATGGAAGCAGTAACTCAAAAGAGGGAATAAATCGTAACAGCAAGAATCATTCCCACACCCTCCACACACAGAGTAGACAGAGATGGTCAACTTGGACATTGGCTACCCAAAATGGGGGGTGGGGGGCTACAAAGGCAAGAAGTGACTGGCTTACAAGCTTTCAAGAGGGAACCTAGATCCAGAGGGCCTGGAGGAAGGTAGAATCTCCAGTGAGTAGTATTCAATCTGTCTAGGTGGGGCTGATGCAATGCAATACAGATGAGTCTCTTGTGATACAATAGTGAATAATTGTTATCAGGACTGATTGTGAGGGTTGGAAATGTAAAGGTAGACATTTTAAAGCAAGGAGGGGAGTGATTAATTTTTCAGTCTAGGAGTGGAGGTCCCTAGGACCATCAAGGGAGAAGAGCAGAGACCGGGACCCTACCCAGAGAAGCAGTGATGCCTGAAATGGAGCCAGAGATGATGACGTGGAGCCATGGAGCAGCTGGAGACTTTAGATCCAGAGTGGGAGAGCGACTGTGTGCTGAAGACCTGGGGGGCACGGGGGTAGGATTGCATGGAGGGGAATGTAACCATGGCAATGAGACGATATACGATAGAATGAATGTTAAACCAATGTTCTCCCATGTAAACTATTACATAATTCACAATAAAACATTTGAAAAAAAAAGAAGAATGTGACATCAGGATTGGAGGAAAGCTCATTACCAGCCTGATATGCAGATGATCGAAACTTACTTATTGGAAGCAAAGAAGACTTGATGAATATCAAAGAATATTGCAATTAGTATGGACTATAACTCAATGTAAATAAGACAAAAATCCTCACAACTGGAGTAATAAACATCATGATAAATGAAGAAAAGTTAGAAGTTGTCAAATATTTCATTTTACTTGGACCTATGATCAGTGCTCATATTAGCAGCAGTCAAGAAATTGCAATATAGATGAATTCCTCAAAGCATACAAATCTAAATATGGCAGCTACAAAGACCTATACATTGTATGGTTTTATTTATATAAAATATTCAGGGACAGGAACATACACACATATAGAGACAGAACACAAACTACCTTGTGCTGGGAATAAGAGCAGGAACTGACTGAAGCACATGAATTTTATTTTTGGGGGAGATAGAGAATTTAAAAAACTAGACTGTGATAATGTTTGCACAATTCTAAAGTGCATTAGAAGTCACTGGATTATAAACTTCAATGGATAAATTGTATGATATATTATTTATACCTCAATAAAGCTATTATTAAGGAGCTCTGGTAGTGTAGTGGTTACAAATCAGGCTGAGAACCTCAAGGTCAGCAGTTCGAAACTATCAGCTGGTACGCAGGAGCAAAATGAGTCTTTCTGCTCCTGTAAAGCTTTTCAGCCTCAGAAACCCTGTACAGGGTCACTATGAGTCGGAACTGACTCCATGGCACTTAACAACAACAACAAAGCTATTATTGAGGTCCTGGTAGGGTGCTTTAGGACAATCATTAGACTGCTGACTGCAAGGTTGACAGTTCAAACCCACAAGTTGCTCCTTGGAAACCGTAAACAAGATTGTTATGAGCCAAAACCCACTAGATGGCATATAACAAAAACAACAGTTATTAATGAAAAACATGTGGGTTGATCAGGACAAATAAACGGACAATAAGAAGCCTTTGTGGCAGCTGAAACAACATCATAAACTTCATTCTAACCTCTGGATGGTGCCAATGGTAAATACTGAAAGATAAATCTATCTGGTTCAGTTCCACCCACAGTCACCTCAGAAAAAAGTCCAGGTGATCTACTTTTTAAAAACCTGCCATTGAAATCTCTATGGGACATAGCTCTTCTCTGACACACAGGTTGCCATGAGTCAGAATAGACTGGATGGCAACTGGTATAGTAAATAAGTGTTTAGCTGCCTTTGTAAATGCTCCTAAGTCTAGATCTACATAAATCATGTCAAAATGCAATTAGTGAAAAGAATTCTTAGTACAGAATGCAGCACTGTGGTTGTGGCTAAGTCCAAGGACAGATTTTGACATTCAAGCAAAGGCAGCATCTCTTTCAGGCTACCTGACATAGGTATTATATCTCTCTTCCCAGCTCTTGATTAAATATTGAATAGCAGTGAGTTTGATGTTATAATCCTTGACAAATATCTGGAATGAAGTTAGTTTATGTGGCTGATTAGGTGGGGAGACATAAGCTTTAACAGTCAGTTGAGCTAGAGTAAGGATTAGTATCTTCTTGAGAAAGTTAAGGAGCTTGAAGCAACACAGGCTGAAATAGCAAGTCTCCTCCACCTTATCGGTTCATTTAAACTTTCTCAGACAGAATAGGTGAATCTCTCACAACAGATTCTGATAAGTCTGCCACATCTACTCATATATGCATTAGAAAATGTGACCGAATAACAACAGCTTAAAACTTATTTTTACAACCAAGCTTGTTTCTTTGACCATGGCAGGGATTCATTTTGTATTATATTAATTATAACAATAATAATTATGGACTGTTGTCCCAGCCAATCTTCAGGTATTTACTGGAGGACAGAAGGTCATAGGGTAGACCAGATGCAAGACATTCTGCAAATCAGATTGGGCAAGATTTCTCTAAAGAGGAATCAAAGGTCTGAACCCAAAAGAGATAAAAGAAACTTGTTGAATTTTGTAGTTGTGAATCATTGTCCCATGTGCTTTTGACACTGCCTTGAAACCTACTTTTTGCTATGGAGACTTGCGTGTTTCAAGAAAATTAAATGTGGTTGATTAAATTCTTATTTCCAAAAATATATTTTCAGATGCTTTTTCTCTGATCCTGCTACACTGTACTGTTTAGATTCGTGACATAAAATGTTGAAAAGCTTCATCGTCATTTCTCATATTTCCCTGTCCCCAGAAAGAAGATCTCTTTTTCTGGATTTGGAAAATATATAACCATAAGCTGTTTTATAACTACTTAATGAAATGAATGACAATTTCAGAAGACAATACAGAAAACGTAATCTTTTGTATAAAGACCAAGGCTTCACACAGTGATTACCTAAGTATCTCCTGCCCACAATTTTTATATCTGTCTTATAGTTTGACCTAGGGGGGACCAAGGAGTCATGGTGTGGCACTGTAGTATAAGCACTGGACAACAAGATCGGTTTGAACCTCAAGGTCAGAAGTTCAAACCAGCCACTCCTCAAATATCATATTTGCTGAGTCAGAATCGATTGGACAGCACTTAATAACAATAACACATGGATCAAATGCACTTGTATTAACATGTTGTTGTTGTTAAGTGCCCCGTAGAGTCGGTACCAACTCATAGGCTCATTGTATAGGATTTCCAAGGAGCGGTTGGTGAACTTGAAACACCGATCTTGCAGTTCGAAGTGACCTTGAAGTCTAGCACATTAACCCACAGCATCACACCAGGACTCCATTGTATTGACATGGAACAGAACAAACCCAGCAATTACTTGTTTGGGGAGTATATATACAGAGACCTTTAAAATGTATGAGTACCTTGACAAATACCAAGGGAAACGTTCTACATACAGCTCGGTCAATGAGTGTTAAGGTAAATTAAGTAATACTTTAAAAGTCAAATATTCCCAAGTCAAAACGTTAAGGTCTAAAGACATCAAAATACAAACAATTTTCATACCTTCTTGCCTCTCAAAATAGCATTTAAACTATCTCAGCCTCCATTTCCTCAAATCCAAAAATGAGTTACTTTCATTGCACTTAGGTCATCAGTACACTCAGATAATTAGCACAGCTGACAAGCATATCATTAGCTCTCAACTAAGTACTTGGGTGTACTATGTTATTTATATCGTAATTCAACGGTAATAATAAAATTAATTTTGGGAGAAATAGTATTGGTATGTATAAATTTAAAGAAAGTATTTTTTCAGTATTATAGAGATTTGAACCTATTTTTTAGATGGGGCCAGAGAACAAATATTCAACATGTCATAAAACACTTTTAGTCTGAGAAGCAAATATTGTTAATATTGTTTATTCATATTTTGGAATTGGTCTGGAAGCAATTATTGTTTGGTTAAATATCTACTTTGGCATTGGAAGATATTTAGAACGAGGCAGTCTATAAAGCCCACATTACCAAAGGTTGCAATGTACTGTATATATTTGCATATTATCATCAAATAGAAGAATTTGATAGTATAAAACTTGTGAACACATTATTTTAGTTCCAAGAAAATCTATACTGCTGCTTTTTAAATTACTAGTGTATATCATCTATCACTTAGGATAAGATTTGTAATGAATTATATTTGTAAATATTCAGTGTATAAAGATTCTTACTTTTTACTGGACAATCATTTCTTGCAATCACATTATATGTAGTTTTAACTTCTAAGGCTCAAATACATGTAGCTTTAAGTCCTGAGGCTCAAAAAATATGTTGACCACATCATATAGATATTAGAAATACACTATTGTTAACTTCTACTCATGGCGACCTTATATATTACAGACAAAACATTCAGTCATCTGCGTCATCTTTATGATCTTCACTGTGTCTGAGTTGATTGACTCTGCTATCATTCCATTTCATTAAGAGTTCCTCTGATTTTTGCTGACTATAATTTACCAACCATGATGTCCTTTTTGTAGTGATTGGCCTTTCCTAGTAAAATGTCCAAAGTAAGCAAAACAAAGCCTAGCCATCTCATTTCTAAGAGGCATTCTGGTTATATTTCTTCTAAGGCTGATTTGTTTGTTATTCTGGTAATTCACATTTTATTTAATATTTTTCATCAAGGCTATAATTTGAATGCATCAATTCTTCTGTCTTCCATTCTCATTGTCCAATAATATATTCATGACACAGAACTGGTTCCAGATTGATAGTACAGCATGGGAGAATCCTAGTGACATAATAAGAGAGTTCAGATTTTGGTATCAAATTACTCCAGTTATAATTAAACAATTTCAGCCCCAAGGAAGGCTGTGTTGGCTGGCAGCTTGACTGCACTAACAGATGAACTTGTTTTGTAAGCAAATTAGTAAACAAATCTGTTGAATGGAATTAATTTAATTTTTACATATTGTTCCTTCAGATTTTTATTTAGCAAATAATTATCTCCACTTAATCAGAAAGAACTACCTGAATAAGTAATTCTTTAAAAGATGTGAATTAGAGTTTAGTAAAAAGTTTTAGTTCACTCTCCCATGGTACTAGACACATTTTTAGCTCTTTGTTAAATGAAACTATTAAGGATGTTGCCTAAAACATACCACAATCAATTTACCTGATTTGCCTATTAAGTCTCCTTTATACGTGATTTATTGAGTTAAATGTGTAATTATCCAGTAATAAATTGTATAGGATAAGAATATGTGGAGGAGTATTTGTCCCTGGCCATGAAAATACATATTGATGGTGTTAGCTATTAATGGGCCAACTCATAACCCTATATATGACATAAAGTAATTTTCAAGTAAACAGTGTTTCAGTAAAACACAGATTCATTATTTTTTTTTTATAACAAACACTCACATAGCGCTTATTAAGCAAGAGATACTGTTCTTAGGATTTTAACAATTTCATTCTTCAAAATCACCAAGTGAAAGTATGTACTTGTATTATCTTGATACTAATGATGAAGAAACAGACTTGTGGAGAGATTATGTAACTTAACTGAGGTCACAAAGCTTTTAAATGGGTTTGACCCTAAGCAGTTAGGTCACATGACACCATCAACTGTCTTTTTAGAATGCATTTCAGAACCGTACATTTTTTAAAGTTATGCATTAAAGACAATTTCTTTTGATTTATTTTCTTGGATAGAAAAAATAAAAACTGTTTGGAAATTAATTTTTCTTAGCACAAACGTGTAGAATATATAGATCAGCTAGGTTCAGTCTGATGAGTAGAGGTAAAGTGGCAAGAAAATAAACAATTAAAAGGGACCAAGGAGCTCTGGTAGCATAGTGGTTACAAATCAGGTTAGTAGTTTGAAACTACCAGCTGTTCCATAGGAGAAAGATGAGGCTTTCTGCTCTCGTAAAATTGTACAGCCTCAGACACCCTGTACAGGGTCACTGTGAGTTGGAACCGACTCCACGGCACATAACCACCACCACCACCACATTTTAATTTACCACCACAATTTCAGTCGAACACAGTCCATAAGCATATCTTTCTCAGCTCTTGGCGTGCAAGTTTCTGAGTCTAAACTAAATGATATTTTGGAATTTTTCATAATGTAGTATAAGCAGAGTTCAGTTTCTTTGAATAGATATAAGTCTTTAAGAATTGAGAATGTTGAATCTGATCTGTCTAGTCTAAATGCAAGAGAATAGGGGGTCATTGATGGTCCTTAGGAAAGAAGGTTCTCCAGGATAAAAATTAAAATTTAAGCCTAAGAACCACTAAACCATGGAAAGGTACCGAATAAACTGACAGAATAAAGAAGACCAGCCCCTGGCAAGGCACATGTGTCGTACAGATAACTGAGTCAGTAAAGAAGATGGAGAATATGACAGATATAGATTTAAGTTGATTCAGAGCTTGATGTCTGGCATGTACATGAATGAAATTTCACTTACATCAACAGATGAGATAATGTTTTGTTTGGAAGGAAGAGAAGAAAAGGGAGAATGACACAACACTCAGACATGAATATACCATTTGAACAACATACATAAAGACTCATATATCAACAATTAGTTAGCATCTCGAGGCTAAAAATGCTCAATCTTTGCTAACGTAAATTTGGATGAGATATATAAATATTTTGACACCGTCAACAATGGTCTGTGTACAGCAGTCAAACTGATTGTTAATATTGTAATTGTCTTACTGTAGATATCACAGTTTTATAGGATAATCAATCCACATTAGTATTTCCAATTGTTCTCTCTTGGTATCCATTTATTTTCCTTTATAGAAATTTATCATAATTTGTAATTATATACTCATTTATAGGTTTTCTTGTTCAATGTCTTTTTCCCCTTTCAGACTAAACCTTTATAAAGACATGAACTGTATCTCATTTGTACAGCATATTATAACCAGTTACTTAGCATAATTTATGATACAAAATGAATGTAGATGTTTAAATCTCTGCTAAAGCTTTTCAATTCTTACCGACTCAAATACGTGGTAATACCTGGCAATGTTACTAAGACTACATTTTTTTAAAAAGGAAACCAAATTCTATAAACCTGCTGGACTTTTATTAGAAATCAAAGGTTAGGGATAATTGCAACTAGGTTAGCAGTGAATTGTCAAATTGAAGCACTCCTCTTCAAAGTAGTCTAATTCCATTAACATTTTCAGTATGTTCAGGTTCTTCAATATAAAATATTTATTACTACCAAGGGATGTGACCTTGTAATAAGCAGAGAAAGAGTAGTACTACTTGGGATCAGAAAGATTTACATTATAACAAATAGAAGTTAGCCTCACAACTGGAGAGCTACAAGAAAGAAAAAATACTTCTTGAGACATATTGGAAAAAAAAAAAAAAAAGTGTTTTCATAAAAGTTCAAATACTTCAATCAAACTATAGTATGGCATACACTAATTTTTTTCACAGATGAAAGACCCAAATAAAGTAAGCTTTAAAGAAATCAAAGTACAATAAAGGCCTATGATCCAGAACATCTTCAATCACAGGCTCTTATTCTGCTCTGTCATCTAATTTCACCATTCTCCACTCCAGTGCCTTTGACCTTCGGAGAACAATCATGCCAATGACTTTTACAGTTATTTGCCCCATTGTGCTACTGTAATTGAGTTCACCTGCAGACCTATTTGACATTATATTAATAATTGTTTATGCTAGAGATGTTTTAGCTACACTAATAAGTCTTTGTAAAATCTAATAAAAAAATGTTAAAGATGCTTTCTGTGAATGATGAAGCATCCTTAAACTGCATTGACTACCTACTGTTGTTAGAATTTTAAAAATTTACCTTAGATTTATGCCCAGAAATAAAAATGCAAGGGACACTAATGTTGTATTTTGTCTTGAAATTAAAAACAAAACAGAGATATAGACATTTCCCCATAACTTGATATCAATAACAATAAAAAATTCATTTCTCCTTTTGATAAGAAACAACAAAAAAGCTATCAAATTATATATAAATATATATCCACAAATGTCTAATCACTGAAAGAGTCTATTAAAACATAATCACTTTAAATGGATAGATATGTAGCTTATTATCTATAAAATGAACATTTTTAAAAAGTATAAGATCAAGGGAAACAGCAAAAATTAGATAGAAAAAACAAAGCTTTCAAGAATATATTTCCTACTTGCAACAAGTGTCCATATATTTGCCATATGTTAGCCATATAATTTCCACACATATAAACAAACTGCCAAGTATGTATATAACAAATAATGTACAAGTGTTTTATTTTTTAGTTTTCATTACTATTGGCTTTTATTAGCAGCAACTTTATACATCCAATTTTTTCTTTAGAGTTAGAAATCTTGCATTTAAACATGCATATAAAATGTATAAATCAGAAAATAAGGATGATTTGAAGTAAAGTTCATCATACCTAGACTATGGTATAAGTCAGGGACTACCTTCAGTATTCAATATAACAAAGTCCCAAAGTGCATAAGATTCTGAACATTTAGAGTTTCATTTGCATGTAATTTTATTTATCAACTAAGGCCTTTTCAATTTTCATTTAATGTAATTTTTAATGTTGGCTAATCACCCTAATGCCTAAGTAGGTTTGACCTAATAGGTGATGGGGGTTTGCTCTCAGTCAGCCAAAGATTATCATCCCCATAACAACCACCCAGGGGATTTCTGTGTAATGATACTAGAGACCCAGGCAGATAAGCGTGGTTCAGCGCGTTGTACTGTCATTGAAGTGTATAACGTCCAGGAATGAAACGTAACTCCTATGACAGCATGAAGACTGCTGATGAAGGGCAGTGATTGTAGAGCATGAACGTAGGTTAACTGTTGCAAGTCAATTATTGCCTGCTACTTGTCATTCAAGAATTTGCCAATCAATCACTTATCATTCATTGCCAAAGATGAGAAATGTGATTTTTTTTTCTCCCTTTTCTATTACATCACAATAAACTGCTTTTTACACTTTAAGTGCAGTTGTTATCTTCTCTTCAACTATATCAAACATCTGACAAGTATCATGTATGGCCCACCACAAGGAGTCCTAGTGTGGCACTGTAATACTGGACTGCTAACCATAGTATCAGTGATTCAAATCCACCAGCCACTCCTTGGAACACATATACAGAATCACTATGAGTTGGAACCAATTTGATGACAGTTAATAACAATAACAGTTTGAAAATATCAGCTGTTCCATGGAAGAAAGATGAGGCTTTCTGCTTCCGTAAAGATTTACAGCCTTGGAAATGTTGTTCAGGTCACTAAGAGTTGGAACTGACTCCACAGCATATAACAACAACAACAATAAAAACAACTAGTAGCTCTGGTAGCGTAGTGGTTACGAATCGGGCTGCGAACCTTAAGGTCAGCGGTTCGAAACTACCAGCCGCTCCGCGGGAGAAAGATGAGGCTTTCTACTCCCGTAAAGATTTACACCCCTTGGAAACCCTGTACTGGGTCGCTATGGGTCGGAACCGACTCGATGGCACTTAACAACAACAACAAGTACCCTATTCATTCTTCCTTCACTATTTTATGTGCATTATTCTTTAACATTGCTTTCTACTTCAACAGCCTTATTTGAAATGTTTACATTTTATCTTTACTCTAAACAAAAACTTTCATCCCATAAAACCAAAATTGAGTTCATTTGTTCTATAACTCCTTTACTATTTTAGGCCATCTTAATTATTTTCACTGGACTTGTAATTACTATTTTACATAATAAGTGTTTTCTAAATTTTGTCAGGGCCATTGCACCTTCATCTAATTTCACTGGGTCCATCTTTTTTGCTTCTTGGTCTATAATATGTAACAGTATTTGATGATTTAAAAGGGCAGGGTTCTCAACAAACTGATTTTTCTACACTGGCAGCCAAACAGAGATTCAATCAGTAAATTAATAAATTGACAATAACTATATGCTGTCACTAATAGTGACCAAGAATAATGGTTAGAAATCTTGTTCTTGCCTTTGTTGTTGTTGTTGTTAAGTGCCGTCAAGTCGGTTCCGACCCATAGCGACCCTGTACAGGGTTTCCGAGGGTGTAAATCTTTACGGGATCTTGCCTTTAGGAATAGCAAAAATCATTGATGACAACCATAATTATAACAATAACTAGCATTTTGGATCCTCTACTCTGGAGTACTGATGTGGCACTGTGGGCTAATGTGTTGGACTGCAAAGTCCTTTGAACCACAAGGTGGGTGGTTCAAGCTCACCAGTCACTCCTTGGAAACCTTATACAGGATCGCTATGGGTCAGAATCAACTCGATGACACTTAACAACAACACTCTGTTTCAGAAACGAGATCTCCTGGTGTCATGGGTTACATATTGAGTCAGCAATTCGAATTTACCAGCCACTCTGAGGGAGAAAGATGAGGCTTTCTGATCCTGCAATGATTTATAGCCTTAGCGTCTCTCTGTAAGATTTCTATGTGTCTGAGCCAACACAACAGCACAAAACCACCACCACCAGCACCAACACTGTGCCCTGAGTCCTGGTGTGCTGTTATAAGCACTGGACTTTGAACCAAAAGTTCAGTGGTTCAAACCGATCAGCTGCTCCTTGAAAGCCCTATACAGGGTTGCTATGAGTTGGAACTGACTCAACGACCTTTAACAATAACTCAATGCTAGGCTTTAAACTAGGGGCTTGACATACACATAATGTCATTTAGTTATAATAGCATCAATTAAACATAATAACAACATATCAAGTTAGTATTATGATACCCATTTCACAAATAAGAAATTTTACTTATAAAATGTAAACTTAAAAAAACACAACAAAAAGTAAACCCACTGCCAGCAAATCAATCCTGAGACTGGAAATCTTTGAAAAAGCAGATAGCTTCATCTATCTCACACAGAGCAGCTGGTGGGTTCTAACTGCTGACTTGGCAGCTTGAGCCCAGTAAGTAACCCTTTATATAGTAGATACACAAAATCCACTGCCATTGAGTCAATTCTGCTTCACAGCAACCTTGCACCATGTTTCATGGGAGCAGAAAGCCTTATCTTTCTACCATAGAGCAGCTGGTGGGTTTGAACTGCCAAACCTGTGGGCCACAATCCAGTGAGTGATTAGCCTACAGTGCCACCAGGGATCCTTTTATAAAGTGTAACGGCCTTACTAATGACCATTTAGCTGGGAAAACTGGTGAAGCTCGAATTAAAACTTAGTTTGGACTCACTGTTAACTTTTAAACCAAATCCGTGTAAGAAGAGTTTAGGCCTCATGACAAGCATACTGCTCACTGAATCATTAATCATTAGTCAAAAACTTCCAGTAGATTTTAAAGTTATTTAAAAGCAATAACTATTTAAACAAGCTTTATTGATTGCCTGATAATTACGAATATGTATGTTTATGTTAAGTACCTCTGAGTTGCTTCCAACTCCTAGCAACACTGTATAGGGTTTCTGAGGAATGGCTGGTGAGTTGGAACCACCGACCTTGCAATTTAAATGGCCTTTTTGGTCTAGGGCTTATCCTAAAGCACAACACCAGGATTATATATATATATATTTACAACATACTAAATGTAGTATTAGTTCTGAGTTTTATCAATTCATTTGATACTCATGTCAGAGAATTTATTTTAGTTTGTAAACTCTCTTTATTGTGTAGTACAACAATGAGCAAAGGGAAGTTAAATTCTAGTTAGAAAGATAGAAAACAATCAAACCATTAAGCACAGACAACAGTCAGCTATAATTCTGTGAAGACGCAAAAGCCGGCTGACGGAATAAGGTGAGGTTGTTGCTGTTTTTATGAATTACTGAGTCGATTTTGACTCATAGCAACCCTGTTTCTGAGAACCAGTTGCAGGGTTAGTACCAGCGACCTTTCAGTTAGCAGTCCAGTGCTTATCCACTGAACTGCTGTGAGGTTAGGGATGTGGATATTTAAGAAAGGTGGTCATAGAAAGTTTGATAAATATTTGTTCTTAATGTAAAAAGATGTCATGTATAAAAACATGCTTTATAAAATGTATTTGTCAACAGAGAGATAATTTACAAATAGTTTTGAATACTGCAAAAATAGTTTGTACTTTACATGAAGTTACTTCAAACAGAGTTACATCACAGAGGTTTTATCCTAGTGCTTTTAGATAACTAATGCTTCATCAAAGCTAAAGGACACAGAATATTAACTCTGAAGTGTTTGCAACAAAAGTTGAATAAAGATCAATGAGAAGCAAAGCAAATTTTCTTTGAAAATGTGGGTCCAGTCAGTAGAAAAATATGATACAATACTTTAAAAAATCTACTTTATGCTATTTCAAGAACAAACTATTAAATAAACTGACTCTATGGTATAGTGGTTAAAAGAGAAGCTTTATAAAACAAAATGGCTGGGTTTTCAAGCTCTGATTTTTCTATAATATTTGTGTGGCAACAATTTTTTGGAAATTTGATAATCATGATGTTGTAGTTGTTGAGTGCCATCGATTCAGTTCCAACTCACAGTGACGCTGTGTAGAGTTTATGATGCCATAAATCTTTGCAGGAAGAGAAATCCTCAACTCCTGCAGAAAATATCTAGGGGTTTGAAGTGATGACCTTCTGGTTTTCAGTCCAGTGCTGACCGTACAGAAAGTCTTTGTTCCCATCATCATAAAAAAAACTAGTTTATTTTTTGGGGGAAAATGTTATCTCCTTAGAAACAGAATTGCTCTTGTAGTTAAGTTCTGTTGATTCGGTTCTAACTCTATATAAGGTTTCTAAGGAGTGACTACTGGGTTTGAACCAATGATCTGTGAGTTAACACCCAGTGCTTATCCTAAAGCACAACACACAGATTCCAATATACGCTTAGTTAACAGAAATGTTAGCTGTAATGAAAATATGTTGCTTAGCCAAAATGAATGATGCAAACCATGGTCTACCACAATGGGTGATTTCTTATGACACTGTGGGCTAATGTGCTGGACTGCAAAGTTAGCTTGAACTACAAAGTCGATAGTTCAGGCTCACCAGTCACTCTTTGGGAATCCTATACAGGTTGCTATGGATTGGAACTAACTTAACAGAACTTAGAAACAACAGCAATAAGTTTAAATCCATGAATGTCTCATTTCACTTATGTATTTATGAAACTTCCCTTTCTAAGACATGAAGCATCTAAAACATTGAGCTCTATTATTACAGAGAAAACATCATTATGTTTATTCTGTGTCTTTCATAGACTTAGGTTATTTTACAAAATGGCTTAGCCAGATATTATCAGGTCAAACACAAGATAAGTCAAACAGTATTACTTCAAAATGATAGGAAATTTATTACACAACAAATCAAAACTTGAAGCTATTGTTTTTTGATATAGCCTCCATCTAGGCCTATATACTCTGGATGGTGATGTTTCCATCTCTCTAACCCTTCGCTGGTGTGGTACAGCAGAATGTGCACTGGATATATTAACCACAAGGTTGGCAATTCAAATCCACCAGCTGCTCCATGGAAACCCCATACTGGTCTCTATGAGTTGCAATTGACTCAATGGCATTTGACAAAAACAACCCTTCCCTGAAGAATTGCACTCTTCAATTTACACCACATCAAAACGGCACTTTTAGCATCGTTGAGGGGCTCAAATTAAGTTCCTTTTAAATGTTCTTTGATTTATTGGAATGAAAAGAATAAAAACAAATTCTCAGCACAAACTTCCTGGACTTTTTCTTACTGATACAGTTTTCAGTTTTCATAAAACATCTTTATAATGAGCTGCTAAGATCATTCTGTTTCCTGTGAGAAAGTCTATCATAATA
>NW_006408548.1:21902643-21904331 GCF_000296735.1 Chrysochloris asiatica | reverse complement strand
TATTATTATTTATAATCAGGTCATATTTAACAAAGAGCAACCTCATGTGACATAGATGTTGTTGTTGTTGTTAGGTGGCATCAAGTTGGTACCAACCCATAGTGACCTTATGCACAGCAGAACAAAACACTGCCTGATCCTGGGCCACCCTGACTATTGTTGCCATGTGTGAGCCCATAAATAATGACACTTTGCCAATCCATCTCGCTGGGGGTCTTTCTCTTTTTCTCTGACCCTCCGCCTTACCAAACCTGATATCCTTTTCCAGTGACTGGTCCTTCCTGACAATATGTTCAAAGTATGAGAGACAAAGTTTGGCCATCCTGGCCTCCTCCAAGGAGCACTCTGATTGCACTTCATCCAACACAGATCTGTTGCTTATTTTGGCAGTCTATGGCATGTTCAATATTCTCCTCCAGCACCATAACTCAAAAGCATCAATTCTTCTATTGCTTGGGTCAAGCACACCTTAGTCTTCAAACTGACATCTTTCTTTCGTTCTTCAACACTTTAAAAGGGTCTTGTGCAGCAGATTTGACATAGTACAACTTTCCTATAGGGTTTTCTTGGTTGTTATGTTCACAGAAACAGAGTGTCCTGTCTTTCTCCTGCCATATACTTTAATAAAGAAAACATAAAAACAAACATATGTATATGCATATATACACATTCATCTACTATCCGTCAAGTCAATCCCAATTCATAGTAACCCTACATAGAATTTGTGATGCTATAAATCTTTAGTGATACTTCTGCTCTTTAATGAAGACCAGAAAACTTGTGGGATGACATCATATAGGAAGAAAGCAAAAAGTCATTAAGAAGACAAGAAAGAAGGAAAAGATCAAAATGAATGTAAGAAGAGACACTGAAACTTGCTCTCCAGCGTAGAGATGCTAAAGCAAATGGAAGAAATGAGGAGGTACAACAGCTGAACAGAAAATTTCAAAGGTCAGTTCAAAAACACAAAGTCAAATATTACAATGAAATGTACAAAGATCTGGAGTCAGAAAACCATAAGAAAGAACATGCTCAGCTTTTCTCAAGCTGGGGGAACTGAAGAAAAAGAAATCAAGCTTCAACTTTCATTATTGAAGGATTCTCTGGGCAAATTATTGAATGATGCACAAAAGCATCAAACGAAGATGGAAGGAATATACAGAGCCATTGTACCAAAAGGAAATGGTTGGTGCTCAGTCTTTTCAAGAGGAAGCATATGATCAAGAGCCAATGATCCTGAAGGAAAAAAGTCCAAGGTGCACTGAAGGAATTGGCAAAGAATGATGCACCAGAATTGATGGAATAAAAATTGAAATATTTTAAGAAAATGAAGTGTCACTGGAGGCACTCGCTCATCTATGCTAAGAAATTTGGAAGACAACTATATGGTCAACTGATTGGAAGAGATCCGTATTTGTGCCCATTCCAGAGAGGTGACCCAACAGAATGCGGAAATCATCAGACACTATCTTTGATATCCCATGCAAATAAGTTTTACTAAAGGCTATACAGAAATAGCTGCAAGCATATATTGACAGAGAATTTTCAGAGGTTCAAGCTGGATTCAAGTGGAACGATGGATATTACTGCTGATGTCCAATGGATCTTGGCTGAAAGCAAAGTACCAGAAAGATGTTTACCTGTGCTTTATTGACTATGCAAAGGCTTTCGATTGCATTGATCATGAC
>NW_006408548.1:21889917-21901728 GCF_000296735.1 Chrysochloris asiatica | reverse complement strand
TGGCAGCATCAGTGGGCTCAAGCATGTCAACAATTGTGAGGTTGGCCCATGATCTGCCAGTTTTTCCTTCTGTTGTGCATAGGGTCACTATGAGTCAGTACCAACTCGATGGCCCCTAACAACAACAACAGCAAATCTTTACAGGAGCAGACAGTCTCATGTTTCTTCCTCGAAGCAGCTGGTGGGTTGGAACTGCAGACCTTTAAGTTAACAATCAAATGCATCACACCAGGCCTCCTTAATACACACACAGATAAACATATATACTTTTGTTAAGAACATGGTAAAATAATAATAATTTAATTAGAAATATTAGTATTATTTTAAAGGACTGATAAGCTATCAACAGTTTTATCAATTTTTAAATTTTTTTTCTGAGAAGTCATATCTATTCCTTAAATTAGTGATTATTCACTCAGAAAAGGCAAATAATAATTGTTTTGAGTTCCTTTCTGAAGCTGAGTAGTAGTGACTCTTTGAGATTATGATCCAATTTCTAATTTCTAGTGAGTCACCCTTCTGTCCTATAAAATATGATACAAGCGAATCCTTGATTTATTGTATCTTTGGCAGCAATGCTCCAAGCTTCCATGCATACATGGGCAATTGGGGCATCCTTGATGAAGTGCTGTTGACAGAAGTATGGCCCGTGGTAACATGACTGCTATAATAAGGAACAGTGGTAAGTCAGACAGCTGTATCAATGGTTATTCTCTGCTTTGATATTTCAAAATGTCAACGCTCCATCAGAAACTGTCAGGGAATAAAATAAAAATGTAAATATCACAGAGGGGGAGAAGAGTTGTTTCTACTGTTCTTTAATCAAGACATTGTTTGAGACGTTGCTAATCTCAGGTATATAAAAGTGTAGTTCCACTATTTCTCTAATAAATTAATATTTCACCAAAAGCTCAATGCTAACTTTATCAGTTATATTTTAAAATCATCATTTTTTTTTAGTGATGTTACAATTGAACCCTTTGAAGTTCATGTTAGAATTTTAATGGTAATGCATAAAAAACTGTAATATCATGTCACAAAAAAAACTGGCATAAAAAATGGAGAAAAATGCATACCTTTAGACTGAATTAAGCCATTTTATATCTGAAGACCAAAAATGAGGAGAGTATTAATTCAGCTACCCCACTCCACAGCTCATGATGCTTTCTTTCCTACATGGGAGAAATAATCTTCAAGAAATAGCCATTTTTTACTGGACTCATCCTGTTTTTCTATTCTCTTCCTTAGTGATCCAGTTTATAAAATATTGATATTTAAAGCATTAAAGATGTACACAGCAGTACTTCATGTAAAAAATGATATATCTACCATTTTAAAAAAATTCCCAGTGTACTTCATCAGTCTTTCAACTCAGAAGCTAGTCCTCATATTAAAATAAAAAATAAATCCTAAATGATAAACAAAAATAAAGAACATATAGTCAACAAATGATAGAGTATAAGCCAAAACCAAACCAAGTCCACTGCCATCAAGTCAGTTCTGCCTTAGAATGACCTTATATAAGGTTTCCAAGACTATAAGTCTTTATGGAAGCAGACAGCTTTGTTTTTCTCCTTCTAAGTGACTAGGGAAGACCCCAAACAAGATGGATCAGCCAGGTGGCATCATTGATGGCGTCAAGTGTGACGGCGGTAGTGAGGTTGGCCCAGGATCGGACATTGTTTCGTTCTGCTGTGCATGGGGTCGCTATGAGTCGGTTCTGACTTGATAGCACCTGACAACAACAACAACAACAAGTGACTAGTAGGTTGTAAACAGCAACATTGTGGTTAGCAACTCAGCATTTATCCCACAGTGCCACCAGGGCATTTTATGATACATCATATTGCCATTGTTAAGTGCTTTCTAGTTAGTTAATTGGAGCCCTGGTGTGATGCTGTGGGTTAATGTGCTAGACTGCAAGTTCGGCTTAACTGAAAGGTTGGTTGTTCAAGCTCACCAGTAGCTACTCAGAAAACCATATTCAGGGTCACAATGAGTTGGAACCGTCTTGACAGCACTTAACAACACCAATAGCTGGTTACTTACCGTAACAACCCTGTTTAGGGTTCTTAAGGAGTGGTTTGTGGGTTTGAAATGCCAAATTTGTGATTAGCACCCAGTGCTTATCCACAGCACCACATCAGGATTCCATGATATTGTTGTTGTTATTAAACACTGTTGAGTCGATCCTGACTCATAGTGATCCTGTATAAGTTTTCCAGGGAGAAGCGGGTGGATTTGAACAGTTAACCATGCAGTTAGCAGTCAAGTGCTTCTCTTATAGCGCCAGACCTGAACTCCCGATGATGCAGCATGGTGGTGGTGATGTGCAGTGGAGTCAGTTCCTACTCATAGTGACCCTGTACAAGGTTTCTGAGGCTGTAAATCTTTATAGGAGTAGAAAGCCTCATTTTCCTACTGTGGAACCACTGGTAGTTTCAAACTGCTAACCTTGAGGCTAGCAGCCCGACTCATAACCAGTAAGCTACCAGAGATCCTTATAATGCAGCATATGACACTAAAAATCACTTTCTGAGAGAAGTATCTTGCTCTCATATATATCCATACTTTAATTATACTGTGATACAAGAAATACTGATGTTGTTTTTGGTATGTGCTGTGCGTAGAGTTAGTCCTGACTCCAACAGATGCCATTTATAACAGAACAAAAAACTGCCGAAGCCTGCATCATCCTCTCAATCACTGTTAGTCTTGAGCCTGAGTTTGTAGTCATTGTGTCAATCAATTTTATTGAGTTCTTCTTCTTTTTCACTGACCCATTATTTCACTAAGCATGAAGTTGTTCTCCAAGGGCTGGTTTCTCCTGATAACATGTTGAAA
Organism: Chrysochloris asiatica; assembly: GCF_000296735.1. Taxonomy (NCBI): domain Eukaryota; kingdom Metazoa; phylum Chordata; class Mammalia; order Afrosoricida; family Chrysochloridae; genus Chrysochloris; species Chrysochloris asiatica. The sequence goes on along the minus strand of NW_006408548.1, from coordinate 21,898,884 downwards.
GTTTTTGAAACTAAGTCATCCTCACTTCCAAGGCGCATTCTTGCTATACTTTTTCCAATACATATTAGTTCATTTTTCCAGCAGTCCATAGCATATACAAAATTCTTCACCAATAACATCATTCAGTGGAGTTCCGGTGTGGCACTGTAAGATAAGCACTGGCCCACAAGGGAAGTTTGAACAGGAAGGCTGGCACTCCAAATCCACCCACACTCGATACGAGATGGAACCAACTCAACAGCACTGAACACCAGCAACAATCATAATTTAAAGACATCAATTATTCTTCAGTCTCTTCCTTATTTATTGTCCAGCTTTTACAGGCTTACGAGGTGACTGAAAATACCATAGGTTGGGTTAGGAGAACTTATTTCTCAAAGTGACATCTCTGTTTTTTAACACTTTAAAAGAGGTTTCTTGCTACAGGTTTTTTCAGTGAAATGCAGCCTTTGGTTTCTTTACTGCTGTGTCAAGGACACTGATTATGGATCAAGTAAAATTAAACTGTTAACAACATCAATCCTTTCTCTGTTTATAATAATGTTGCTTGTTAGTTCAGTTGTGAGGGCTTTATTTTAATTATGTTAATGTGTAGTCCATCCTAAAGATTGTATTCTTCAATGTTTATCAGTAAGTGCTCAAGTCCGCTTTGTTTTCAGCAAGCAAGGTGGTTTCATCTCAACCAGAATAAGATATTTCACTAAGCATATGTACTTTTTTCGAGCAAAGAAGTTAAAAACTGTGATCCATAGATCACAGTTTTATTAGTGAGTCTTGCTCTAATTCAGATGCCATGTTGTTCTTCATACAGTACAGATTCTGTAGATTGAATAAATAACATAAAAAGGAATACAACCTTGTTGCACAACTTTCCTTGTTTAAAACCTGAAGCAATCTCTTATTCTATTCAAACAACTATTGCCAGGTCTACGTAAATTCCACATAAGCACAATTAAGTGTTCTGGAATTTCCATTCTTTTTAGTATTAACCATAATTTGTTGATCTACACAGTAAAATTTATTTTTACTGTCTCAATAAAACACAGGTAAACGTGGAGTCCTGGTATAGTACTGTAGGTCAATGTGTTGGACTGCAAAGTAGGTTTGAACCTAAAGGTCGGTAGTTCAAGCTCCCTGGCTGCCTCTTGGAAATCCTATAGAAAGTTGCTATGGGTTGGAACTGACTTGATGGCACTTAGTAATAACAGCAAAAACATATTTTTGGTATTTTCTGTTTTTAGCCAAGATCCATCTGACATCAGCAATGATATTCCTGTTTCAAAGTCCTCTTCAGATTCTGGATTGAATTTCTGGCAGTTTCCTGTTGATACAGTGCTGCAACTATTTTTTAATTTTTTTATATAAATTTGTACATAAGTATGATTTTAATACTTTTTACATTCTGTTTCTTTGGAATGGGAACAAATATTGATCTCTTCCAGTCATTTGGCCAAATATCTGTCTTCTAAATTGCTTAGCATAGATGGAATGAGTGATTTTTAGAATTTCATCCCTTGGTTGAAACATCTCAATTGGTAGTTTGTCAATTTCTGGAACTTTTCACGAATGTCTTCAGTACAACTTGGACTTCTCCCTTTAATATCACCAATTCTTGAGCGTATGCTATCTCCTGGAATTGCAGAATAATTCAGTAACAATAAATATAACATGCTTTGCCTTCTTGAGATGCCCTTTAGAATATTCTATTCAGCTTGCTTCTTTATCATTTCTTCCAATAGCTTTAGCTACTTTATACTTAAGACCACATTCAGAGTCGTTTCTGACATCCATGTTGATCTGCTATGTGTTTCCTCTCTTTTAATAATTTTTTGCTTTCTTAATGGATGTTGTCGATGTCACCCTGCACCTTCTCTAGTACTTTGATCATTAGTGTTCAATGTACCAAATCAATTTTTGAGTTAATCTCTAAATTCAGGTAGAATATATTCTAGGTGATACCTTGGTTCTTGTAGACCTATCATGATTTTCTTTAATTTCAAATGAACTTTTAGATGAACAACTGAGGTTCTGTTCCACAGCTGGTCCCTGGACTTGTTCTGACTGATGGTATTGAATTTCTCCATTGCCTCTTTACACCAAATATAAAGTATGTATATTTACCTCAACCAAAATAAGATACTTTACTAAGCATATGTATTTTTTCAAGCAAATAAGTTAAAACATGCCATATGAACAGTAATTTTGCTCTGGCATTTTCAGCAATGGAAGGGCCAAACAAAGCCTGAAAATACTGATGTATTTTGTTGCATATGGAAATACAAAGAAATAATTAAATAATGTTACATTCCATGACAAGAACTATGATTGTGCTGAAAATTCAATCAGGTTCCCTTGTCAGTCCGATAAGAATAATTTTAACTTGTTCATACCAAAAAACCAGCCAAGCACGTTATTGCATTCAACAAAGAGAATGAATCTAGACCCTAAATCCATGTTTCAGAAAATATGAAATAGATTTACTCTTTATTAATGTTTTCAGCATTATTGTACTTAAGTTAAGAAAAAGAACAGTTTTTAAAAATGGAATAAAATTTCACATATACAGTGCTCTTCTTTTTTAGAATCTTACACATTAACTTACCCAACAACATTTCACTAGCTGCTAATGAAAAGAGAGCAGGCTATACAAATCTTCTTAAGTCTCCTGTGGCAAGAAAACTATTATAGAAATGAATAGAAGGAAGTCTCTAGAGATTTTCTTTGCCTTCTTGTTTTACCAAAGGCTGTTAGAATCACACTGAGAACTGTCAAAGCTGAATAAACCACTGGCAATTGGGTTTATACCCTTTGGGCAATCACACTTTCATAAGGGATGATTCGACTTTGTCCAAGCACCAATATATTAGAAACAATGTGGAAACTCTCAGAGCCTGGAACCTTGTTCATAACTGTGGACAAAGAAGCACTTTGCTGCTAATGGTTTGCAAGGGAGAGCTTGTCAGACAGAGTTAATTTAAGCAGCCTGAAATTACATCAACCCTGTGCATCTAAATACTGTTAATCTCAGCTCTGTACAATGTATTTTCAAAGCATTCAGCTACAGGGTGGGAGAAGAACTGGGTTTATTGTATCTTTTAGAAATGTGCAGTTTCTTAACTCCCATGTTTGCAAAGAAAATGCTTATTAAATTTTATGGAATGAGGTGGGAGGGACTTCTTCCAAGCCATCTCTAGAAAAGTATTTAAAAGTTAGTGTTTATTGTTATTATAAATACTTTTTGAAAACAACGAATTCTTTTTAAAGTAAAAAAGGAATAAACACACTTATAACTAGAATTGTAAAACTATAGATCTGGATAGTACTTGGAAGATCAAGAGCTTCATCTTGCTTTTACAGATTAATGTTTTGAGTTTTGGAAATGACATTATATAGAAAATACTAAAACTATAGCGTCAGAATTAATAATTTAAGTGACTTTTGAAATCTTTATTTTCAATTTGTACAAAGGTAGGCTTCCTGAAAACATACATTATATTGTTAATAATTCTTAAATACAGAATGGCAAGTGCATATATTCATTAAATTATTATATGTGAATGTATATATTTGTGAACATACAGAAATACACTGGAAGAAAGAAAGAGGGGAAGATTTGCAGAGATAGGAAAAGGAAGAAAGCAAAGAGAAACAGACAGAGATACAGTTCTCTATGCCAGACAGGCACCGGTTGGGTCAAGAACATGGAATCTGACTTAATGTAGTTTATTGACGTATTTCGCGTGTCAAATATTCCTGAACTCTTGAAGTTTCATAACACATTCAGATGATCATGCATGTAAAATTCATGTTTATTGCAAGACTCAAGTTCACTGTATGTTTTATTCATGGATGAGCAGAAATTTTACACTTGGGTCTTCTACTTTGCTTTATGAACTTGATATAGCCCCTAACTCAAAATCAAATTCTATAAAACAGAAAAATTATTTTAACTAGAGCACTATGGGAGTCTATGAATAGTGTAAGCAGTTAAGCTTGAAAAACCTATGGAAAGTAGTTCGACTCTGCATTTGGTATTACTATAATTAGAAATTAACTGAACAGTAACTGGTATTAGTTCATTTGTTTGTTTTTAAAAAGGGCTATCAAGATTAAATTATTTAACTCATGTCAAATCTAGGAAATAAAATAGAAAAATCTTGATTTTCTTATACTCAGAGAATTTTATATGATGGCAAATATAACTTCAAAAGTATATTTAGTACATGTATTATAATATGTGCTTGCTTAATGATCCCAGGCCTAATTGATATACCATTTTAATCATGCTCTTAACTGGAATTCTCATATTAGCCTACACAGTCAATTTGTTAAACTTTGTGAAAATATTTTAGAAGAAAATTCATTTTAATCTATGCCCTGAAATATTAACTTGATGACTCAATACTACTGTATGTTTATTCCAGAAACATTAGCAACTATGCTTCATTTCCCCTTTAGGGAATTCACATTAATAAGGAAAAGTTTCACATTATGCTGCTCGATTTCAGAGCTCTCTGAATTTAAGTTGAACCTAGTAATCATCTCTTAATTTTACTTAATGCGGTGTGTATTTTCACATGGCAGATTAGCTGATTTAGCTGACCCCTGCTCAATTCACGCATCAGTTAACCAATGTATTTATGTATCTCGCCAACGATATACACTAGTGAACCACAAAATTAGGGTCGCATCTTCCTGGAAGCATTGGCTCCTAGATTTTCTACAGTTTCTCTTTTAAACTTATTCATTCACATTTTTTATTGACAATGAAGTAATTCAACAAAATGAAAAAAATTAAGGTATTTTACATAATTTATATATGCAAAACATTTTTATATCTCCTAGCATAGAGAAAGCTCTGGTAGTGTAGTGGTTATGAATAGGGCTGCGAACCGCAAGGTCAGCAGTTTGAAACTACCAGCTGTTCCGCGGGAGAAAGATAAGGCTTTCTGCTCCCGTAAACATTCACAACCTCGGAAACCCTGTACAGGGTAGCTATGAGTCGGAACCGACTCCACGGCACTCAGCAACAACAACAACAAGCGTAGAGAAAAGATTGAATCTGTCAAGGACTTCATTCTTTTTGGATCAACTATCAACACTCGTGGAAGCAGCAGTCAAGAGATCAGACAACGTTTTGCATTGGGCAAATCTGCTGCACAGGAACTTTTTAAAGTGTTGAAGAACAAAGATGTCAGCTTGAGGACTAAGGTGCGCCTGACCCAAGCCATGGTATTTCCAATAACCTCATATGGATGCGAAAGCTGGACAGTGAATAAGGAAGATCGTAGAAGAATTGATGCCTTTGAGTTGTGGTGTTGGAGGAGAATACTGAAAGTGCCATGGACTGCCAAAAGAACCAATAGATCTGTTTTGGAAGAAGTGCAGCCAGAATGCTCCTTGGAGGCCAGGATAGCTAAGCTTCTTCTTTCATACTTTGGACATATTGTCAGGAGGGAACAGTCGCTGGAGAAACATGTTATGCTTGGTAAGATAGAGGGTCAGAGAAAAAGAGGAAGACCCTCAGCCAGGTGGCATCATTGATGGCATCAAGTGCGGCAGCGGTAGTGAGGTTGGCCCAGGATCAGACATTGTTTCGTTCTGCTGTGCATGGGGTCGCTGTGAGTCGGTTCCGACTCGATGGCACCTGACAACAACAACAACAACAACAACAGCGTAGTGGTTATGAATGGGGTTGCTAACCTCAAGATAGGCTGTTTGAAACTACTAGCTGTTCTGCAGGAGAAAGATGAGGCTTTCTGCTCTGGTAAAGATTTACAGTCTCAGAAACATTGTGCAGGGTCTCTACGCGTCAGAACCAACTCCACGGTACTTAACAACAACACAGCAAAGATCCCTGGATGAGCAGTAGTTAAAGCTGCTAACCATAAAGCTAGCAGTTCAAACTCACCAATCACTCCTAAAGAGAAAGATGTAGCAATCTGCTTCTGTAAAGATAACACCCTTAGAATCCACACAAGTCAATCCTACTTTTTCCTATAGGGGTATTATGAGTTGGAACTACCTGGACAGCAACCGGATTTCTGTGTGTGTGAGTTTTCTTATAATTTTCAGTGTTCACATTATGTACAAGGAAAATCATTACATAAAACAGTACATAAGTCTACATAGATATATCTATCACTTTACAAAGGCTCTCTGATAGTATAGTGTTGTGAGTCAGGCTGCTAACCACAGGTCAGCAATTCAAAACTACCAGTTGCTCCACAGGAAGAAGATATGTTTTCTGCTCTTGTAAAAGATTTACAACCTCAGAAACATTATATAGGGTCACTTGTTGGAACTGATTCCTTTGCATAAGACCACAACCACCATTACTATAGGCATTACAAGTTGAAACTTTATTACATATTATAAATGAGACCCTGCACTTAACAACAACAATAAATGAGAAGTCATTGAATAACTCCTTTGAACTTTACTTTATTACACATTATATATTTTTAATGGAATTTTCCTATCAGTTTATTTAAGAAAAACGAGTATGTTAAAAATCACTTTCTAACCTGGTGCAGTAAATTGTATGAAAGTGTTGTTAAATGACCATATTTAGATCTAATATTATATACATATAATCCAGTTTTGAACATGCAAATTACCACCAAACTGATCCTCCAGACAAAACCTCAGTTTGAGCATTCCTTTGAATTATTTTTGTAAATAAATCTCCATTATTTATACCCTAACAAGTTTTCAATATTAAATAATGCCAAAGAAGATGTATATATTTTGGTTTGCCATCCTGAACCTTGGTAGAAATTCACATACAACTTGCCTATAAAAAGTGTCTGAGTATATTACAAACCTCACATCAACTTGATAGAAAAATACTGAATACAGAATTAGATTGTATTTTTAAGTACTTGTTTATAATAATGTACAATTCATATTATATTAATCGGTCTCTAATGGTATGGTGGAGTCCCGGTGTGGTGCTGTGGGTTAATGCGCCAGACTGCAAAGCCATTTGAACTGCAAGGTTGGTGGTTCCAGCTCACCAGTCGCTCCTTGGAAACCCTATACAAGGTCGCTATGGGTCAGAAATGACTCGATGGCACTTAAGAACAACAACAACAATGGTGTGGCACTGTGGGTTAATGTGTCAGACTGCAAAGTCATTTGAACAACAAGGTTGGCGGTTCAAGCTCACCAGCTGCTCCTTGTAAACCCTATACCGTGGGGCTATGGGTCGGAATCAACTCGATGGCACCTAACAACAAAAATTGATTTGTGACTTTTTTTGGATAAAAACTATTTATGATTCAAATTATGTTGTCTATTTCCATTTATTTTGTTTGTGCAAAATATATATTTTTACTTTTGTTGATTAATATAATCTTTGCTTTTGTGATTTCAATCATAGGTGTTACCTTGAGAAATGTCCTTCCAAATTAGAATCATATATTTGTCAGTATTTTAATTAGATTTTTATTTTTTTACAGTTGAACTATTACTTCATCTAGATTTAATTCTATCATAGCAAATGAGAGACATCTAAATAGTTTTTTTGACCCAATACCCTTACAGAAACCCATTCTTTATCGCTTTTTGTTTCTAGTTGCCATGAAAGCAATTCCAACTACGGTGACCCCATGTGGGCAGAGTAAAACTGCTCCACTGGGTTTCCAAGGCTGTGTGTGACCTTTCGGAACCAGAACCTCTGGGTGAATTCAAACCACTAGCTTTTCTCCCAGAACTTGAATACTTGGCCTTTTGCATACAACAATAATTCACCAAAATCTTCAGGATCTTAAACTTTAACATTAGTAGCTGGTGTGTAAATTTGAGTAATTGTCATATTAACTGGTTTTGATGTTAACCTATCACTAAAGGAGCTCTGGTAATATAGTAGTTACAAATTGGGCTGCAAACCTTCAGGTCAGCGGTTTGAAACTACCAGCCGCTCCGTGGGAGAAAGATGAGGCTTTCTACTCCCGTAAGGATTCACACCCTCGGAAACCCTGTACAGGGTCGCTATGGGTCGGAACCAACTTGAAGGCACTTAACAACAACAACAACATAGTTGTATTTCAGACAAAATCTCCAAATGTTATTTTTAGCAACGAAAGCATTCTGTTACTCTTCAATTTTTCATTTCTGGCACAGTAGACTTTAACTGTGAGATTCAAAATGGCAAATACTAATCTATCTATTGTTGGTAGGTGTTCTTGAGTTAGTGCTGATTCATAGACACCTATGTGCATCAGGAAAACAACGCTGCCCAATCCAGCACAATCCTCATAAATATTCATATGTTTGAGAGTATGGTGTCAATCTATGTCACTAAGGGTCTTCCTCTTTTTCACTGACTCTGTTTTATTATCCTTGCACAAAGACATGTCCCTCATGATGACATATTCAAAATTCATTAGATGAAGTTTCATCATTCTCACTTCTAAGGAACATTCTGGGTGTTCGTCTTCCAACACAAATGTATTCATTCTTCTGGCAGTCAAAAGCCTGCATATTTAATATCTCTCACCAACATATTTGAAAGGACTCAATCATTTTTTGGTCTTCCTTAATCATTATTCTAATACATATGAGGTGACAGAAAAACCATGAATTGAGTTAGGTACACCTAAACCTTCAAAATACATCATTAGTTTTCAATTCTTTAAATAGGTCTTTTGCAATAGATTTGCCTAATGCAATACCTCGATTGATTTCCTGACAGCTGATTCCATGGGCATTGATTGTAGATCAGAGTAAATTGAAATTCCGTACATTATAACTTACTAGCATCTAGTCTTTTAGTATTCCTCGACATTGGGGTTCAGTTCACGAGGAGAGGATACCTGACGGCGATTCATATATATCAAGAATACACAAAAGGAGACAAAGAGAGAGACAAAGAGAAACTCCGAAACCAGAGTGAATGCTGGACTGGCATCAGGCAGATCCTGCATTGCAAACATCTCAGCCACAAAGGCCGTAATATCCTGC
>NW_006408548.1:21886510-21889430 GCF_000296735.1 Chrysochloris asiatica | reverse complement strand
GAACAAAGAGCTGTGAAGTAGCTAAGACATTTTTAGTTAATCCTTTGGAGAAATGCTTAACCTTACAACCTTTAGTCTCGGCTTTAGAGGAAAATATCACATTTATCTGTGGATTGTCAAAGGCTCCAGTGTATTAATTTAATATATATACCTGAATATTAATATGAAAGCAATTTGCCATTAACTGCCAGTGGCCTCATTTGTTACACTCGGCCCTAGCGGGCCTCGAACCTCTGATTAGTCTTACACGGTCTGCAACAATTTTTGATGACTTCCAACTTTTCTTGATTACTATATTTCACATTCTATATTTCAATTATGCTTAAAGATGGTTTTGATTTTATGTTATGCCACATCAGTAAATGCGGGTCCCAGAAACTTTACTCTAGCCACATGATTAAGGTTGATGCTTTTGTGAGGAGTGTATTTTCCCCATGTTTAATTTGGGTGACTTCCAATCTAAGAGACACATCTTCCAGATCTGTATTGAACAATGTTTTTGTTATCCATAAGGTTTTCATTGGCTTGTTTTTAGAAGCAGATCATCAGATCATCAGATCTTTCTAGTCTGTCTTAATCTGTAAACTCTTAATCTGAAATCTGTCCTCCATGGATGACTCTGCAGACATTTGAAAACACAGTTGCATAGCTTCCATCATCACAGAAACACTCAAGCCACCACAGTACAACACACTGACAAATGGGTGTTGGCATTTTTTAATAGTGTTTAAAAACAACAACAAAACTTTGTAAGTTTCCCATATAGATATTGGTATGTGGGTGTGCATACATGTTTGATTTGGTGATGGATATGAGCTATGGAGTCAGTTTCAGCTCACAGTGACCCTATATAGGGTTTCTGAGACTGTAAATCTTTATGGGAACAGAAAGCCTCATCTTTCTCCTGAACAACTGATACATTGAAACTACTGATCTTACAGTTAGCAGCCCAACTCATAACATTTACCTTTATTTAGTGTTCTACTAAGAGATGCTTTCCACCTGGGAGCAAATGTAATGCTTTTCCCAAATTCTTCACTTATAGCAGCCTCACCTCTTTAAGTTTGTATTCCTTTATTTACCTCTTACTATTGTAAGAAGAAAACAAAATTCTGTAAAGGAGCTCTGGTGACACATTGGTTAAATGCTCAGCATCTAACAAAACATTTGGTTGTTTCAACACACCAACTGCTTCTTGAGAGAAAGATGTGGCAGCAGACTGGTAACTATGGGAAAGAGTGCCTATACAAAGCTCTGAAATTACACCTTTGTCCAAATGTCGGATACTCATGCTTTTGAGAACTTTATCATAATACTAGGAGCATGATGACTTGTAGGGCAAACACTGGTCTGATAGCCACAAGGTCAGCAGTTGGAGCACAGCAACTGTTCCAAGGGAGAAAGATGAGGTTTTCTGCTTCTGCAAAGATCTATACCTCAAAAACTCTGCCTGGGGTCTCTTTGAGTTGGAACCAATTTGACAGCACTTAACAACAATAACAATTTCATAAAATCAACTCAAAAATAAAAGTCAAGTTAGTTTATCGTTTACTTAGCACTGTATCATACTACATGAAAATTACAACTGCACCTTCCTTATTTTTCTTGATGATGTGCTCAATGTCAGTTTTCCAATTTCTTTTCTTTGTACACTGAGTAGAGCAAGATCACAGAATCTGTCTTGATCCATGGACGCTCTCAAATATGAAGTATTAGTGTACACTTGTTGAATGAGCTCTCAAGAGTTGGCCATGACCACTGCAATGCTTATTAAAAATACCTCAGTTTGACCTCCTTTCAAGTAGCATCCAGGACACATGTGATAACTTCCATTCCTAAGGTAATTTTCTATGTGGCAATCTGTTTCTGCAGAGATGACAACATTGGAAACCCTATGGAATTCCCCAGTTTCCTTGACTCAAAATCATTCATCAACAAGAAGTTTGTTTTTTGGTTTGACAATATCTTTATTACTTGTAAGGAGCCCTTGTAGCACAGTGGGTTACACGTTGGGTAGCTCACTGAATGGTCACTGGTTCAAAACCACCTGGTGTTCCATGAGAGAAAGATGAGGGAATCTCCATCCATAAGGACTTAGAGCCATGGGAACCCTGTAGTAGAGTTCTAGTCTGTTGTATAGGGTTACTAGGAGTTAAAGTTGACTCAATAACAGTAAGCTTTGTTGTTTGTTTTTAGTTCAGTAGCACTTTTCTAGGAGATACCAAAATTGACTGATGCATTTCTTCTAAATATGGAACTGTAGGAAAATCACTGGACTGTTAACTACAAGGTTGAGAGTTCAAGCCCACCAGCCACTCCTTAGAAATCCTATCGGGTCATTATGAGTTAGAACTGACTCACCATCACATAACAACAACAGTTTTAATCATGAATTTTGAAGGACCTGTGCCAGACCCTCAGTTTAATGAAGAACAATTTTTCCTGAGCAAAGAATGATAAGAATTGTGTAAGCGACTATATCAATGGTCCCATCCTTCCTATCCACAATGCTAGTTTCCAAATCTTAGATAGAACTGTGATGAAGGCACCTATCTTCTAGAGAGTAAAAACTGCAAAGTTCCCTACTCAGGAAAATAGTCACTGATATATTTTCCCAATTTATCTATGTTCCTTTGCCTGGCAACTCCCCAACTGCAACCCCAATATTTGGTTGTTATTCTTTTACTCTCTAATAACTCATTTCTTTGTTTCTAAGACACCACACATTTTATAACACACAGGGATTTAATAAAAGGCTGAATTTGGGGGTATCAATAAAAAGCAACAGAAATTGTTTATATTAATATTAAGCTACAACTTAACTACAGAATTGGTGAACCATGGGAGGAAATGAACACTGGCTCTAAGATAAAATGTTGTTGTTGTTGTTAAGTGCCGTCGAGTCAGTTCCGACCCATAG
>NW_006408548.1:21882407-21884399 GCF_000296735.1 Chrysochloris asiatica | reverse complement strand
AGCCATCTTGGCCTCCAAGGAGCACTCTGGCTGCACTTCTTCCAAAACAGATCTATTGGTTCTTTTGGCAGTCCATGGCACTTTTAGTATTCTCCTCTAACACCACAATTCAAAGGCATCAATTCTTCTATGATCTTCTTTATTCGTTATCTAGCTTTCACATCCGTATGAGGTTATTGAAAATACTATGGCTTGGGTCAGGCGCACCTTAGTCCTCAAGGTGACATCTTTGCTCTTCAACACTTTAAAAAGTTCCTGTGCATGGGTTCCCTCAGAGCAAACTCCCTTCCAGGAATAAGACTCAATGGGAATACACGCTCTGATTGGTGACCATGCTCATCACTGACAAGGGGAAGTGAGGGAAAAACAGCAATGAAGTGGCGAGCTAAGCCCTACAATGTGGAGAGTGAAGCATTCATCTGATAAAAAGAGAGGGCATATGCACAAGAACACCCACACTTGCAGATAATACCCACTTGACCTGGCTTCAATGACTGGATGATTAGAGCTCAACCAGAAGAAGAAAGAAGAGGAACAAAAAGAGTAATCTGATACAAATTTGATGAACTTGACATACTCCTATGGATGCAGTGGCTCAAAAGAGGGAATAAATCCTTACAGCAAGGATCATTCCCACCCCCTCCACACAGAGTAGACAGGGATGGGCAATTTGGTTGGACATTGGCTACCCAAAATGGTGCTGGTGGGGCTACAAAGGCAATAAGTGACTGCTTACAAGCTTTCAAGAGGGAACCTACAGCCAAAAGGCCAGGAGGAAGGCAGACTCTCTAGTGAGTAGTATCCAATCTGTCTAGGCGGGGCTGATGAAATGCAGATGGGTCTCTTGTGATACAATTGTGAATAATTGTTATCAGGACTGATTGTGAGGGTTGGAAATGTAAAGGTAGACATTTTATAGCAAAGAAGGGAGTGATTAACTTTCCAGTCTAGGAGCAGAGGTCCCTAGGACCATTAATGGAGAGGAGCAGAGTGCAGAACCCTACCCAGAGAAGCAATGATGCCTAAGATAGAAGCAGAGATGAAGACGTGGAGAGATGGAGCAGCTGGGGACTTTAGATCCAGAGATGGAGAGGGACTGTGTGCTGAAGACCTGGTGGAGGGATGTGGGGGCAGGCTTGCAGGGTATACCCTTTGGTTGGTGGATGATGCATGGAGGGGATTGTAACCATGGCAATGAAATGATATATGAAAGAATGAATGTAAAACTAATGTCCTCCCATGTAAACTATCACATAACTCACAATAAAAAAAATAATAAAATAAAGTGCCTGTGCAGCAGATTTGCCTAATGCAATACATCATCTATCTCTTGACTGCTGCTTCCGTGAATATTGATAGTTGATTCAAGAAGAATGAAGTCCTTTACAACTTCAATCTTTTCTCCATTGATAAGAATGTTGTTTATTGGTCCAGTGGTAAGGATTTTTGTTTTGACATTGAGATGCAATGTTCTCTGATCTTCATCAGTAAATGTTTCAACTCCTGTTCACTTTCAGCAAGCAAGATAGCATCATCTGCATATCGCAGGTTGTTAATGAGTCTTCCTCAAATCCTGACACCACATTTTTCTTCATAGAACCCAGCTTCTCAGATGATTTGCTCAGCATACAGGTTGAATAAGTATGGTGAAAGAACAAAACCTTGTCGCACACCTTTCCCAATTTTAAAACATTCAGTGTTCCCATGCTCTGTTCGAAAAACTGGACTACAAGGTCTCAAACATGTTAGTATCAAGGAATTTGTTCTCTATTTCACTGACTCTCACTCAAGCGTGGCACCGATTGTGAGGTTGGCCCAGGATTGGGCAGTGTTTTTTTCTGCTGTGCATAAGGCCGCTATGAGTCAGTACCAACACGATGGCACCTAACAACAACAGCACAAGCCTTTCATTGATTCAGTTTGATTCCTATATGCTGACACTAAGTTACCTATTTCCAACCTTTATTAATATTCTGAATTTTTAGTTGATAG
>NW_006408548.1:21874494-21882307 GCF_000296735.1 Chrysochloris asiatica | reverse complement strand
AAATACATTTTGACCCTGGACCTGAGTTTTCTAATCTTTAAAACATAACTAAAGGACCTATTTCAGAGCGGGTGCAAAACCAAATTAGATAATTTACATGAATTTGTTATCTCAGAGTTAATACACAACAATCATTATATAAATGTTGGTTTATGTAACTATATATTAATTCTTGAAAAGCTTTATTATATTCAAAGGTATAAAAATGAAACTGATACTTAGTATGTTTTATGATACTTTCAAAGAGTTCTACAGCTAAACACACCCATTATCTTGCATTTACACAGATAAAACAAAGAAGCCTAGAGGATAAAAGTTGAATCTATTAGTTCATTTCATAAGGTTTCCCATGATACATCAAATACTTACACTTCTTCTGCCTGAATCAATCCATACACTAAGCACAAAACCAAGATTAGAGGTTGCTGACTTCTTTATATTCTAACTTTACGTTCTTTCTTGGGTTACAAACTACTACATTGATCAAACCTGAATATTCTACATTTTATCTCTTCTACTATCTGGAATTCCCTCAAGTAGCTCCTTACCTCCCTGCCAGTGTCTAATGAAATGCAATAAAACATTTGTAAAGGTCATGGGAAAATTGCATTTTCTATAGATAGATATAGATATATTTTCAGCCTCTAGCTTTCAAATTGCATTTACATACATGCATACATACATATGTATGTGTATATATATATATATATATATATAATATATCACCCCCTCCCCCTTTCCTTCTCCAAAGTCACATCAAGCTCAATTGGCTATATTTAGAAGGATATACTTGAAACCCTCTCAGTAAATCTAACTTCAAAATTAAAATGTTACCTCCAAGTAAACCTTTTCTTTTATTTAGTTTTGCTTTGTTTTGCTTTTCCACCGAATGGCTAAACATGATATATGAAACACTTTGGTCTTTAGTGAATATTTCAAATAATATAAAAAGCTTCCAGAAAAATAACATTAATTCAAATTTTGCCTTGACAGAAACCCTGGATTTTTTAAATAGTCAAAGAATATTGATAATTTTTTGTTTTTCATTTAACTTTAGCAAATAATATATCTAGGCAATTATTTTTACAATGTTCATACAACTGACATGAATACATTGACTGAGAGAGCAATGTTTTGGGGCAGGAACAATGGTACTACTATTTGAAAATTATAGCCAGTAACTTCTAATTAGAGTTTTAAAAATATACACACATGCACAAAAACACTAGCACACACACAAACACAGACACACAGAAAATGAAGGCATGTGCAGTCTGCAGCAAAACACTGCCAGATAATTATTTTCGAATGACATCCTTTTCCAACCTGTTTTGTTTAGTTATATATTGTATCATAGATATACATAAGCTGAACAAAAAAGCAGAACAAGGGTGGATGCTCTTAAATAATTTATACCTATAAAGTCTGATTAGAATTCAGCTTGTTGTGTTGTAGGATAAGAGGTTCTTACCCCACCTCGATTAGAATACACATCATCAAAAAGTCAAATTTAAGTCACAACCCTTGCATTTTTTTTGGAATCTCTTTCAGTTTCTTTACTATTATAATGATATTAACTTCAAAGTCTGACTATAAAACCTGAATATTCAACTATGGGTGAAATCTGATCCAGGAAAACTGGAGTTTATCTCTAAGTTACCCTTTCCTTTTTTGGCTTTGTACAAGTATCCATACCAAGATTGTGGTTGTTGCCAAGTGCCGTCGAGTCATTTCCACCCCAGAGCGAAACTATGTAGAGTTTCCGAAGAGCGGTTGGTATGCATGAATCACCAGCCTTGTGGTTCAAACCGACTTTGCAGGCCAGCACGTTAACTTAGAGCGCCACCCAGGACTCCAAGATTACCAAGATGAACTTTATCATAATTCAGTTTTTGATAGGTTTCATCCCCTCATGGCAATTTTTCATGTTCTTTAGATCACATTGACTTCTTGATGCACTGGCTTTTTCTCATAGCAACTGATAAAAACCAAGATATATAAAAATATGACATCAAAAATCACGTAGCACATTCCAATGTTGAGACTGTAAACTACATCTTCAAGCAAGTAATTCCTGCAACGTCTGATAGATGTTACACACTGCTGTGATACCTTTGAAATTTTAAAATATTTGGTGATACCTCTGTGACTTAACCACAGGAACGCCTTGGCACATGCATAGTTTGGGAAGTATGGCTTTAACCAATTGCCTTTTATCTTGAAAGCCAAGTTATTTTGCTATCAAATAAATGACAGTGGCAATTCAATTTAGGAAAGTTATGAAAAGTGAGTTCTTCAAGTAAGAGAAAATAACTAGACACAATCTTTTTCTTCTGCTGTATAATACACAACACAATAACACAGATTTGATGTGACACTAATAGTGACTTACATCCTTTCTGGCACTTGCTATCAGATTTGATGGCAAAGGAATCATGTAAGAATGAGATGGCAGCTAAAGTCCTTGCTTTTTTTTATGGAGTGTGGAAGAGGGCTGTAAAGGGCAAGCAAAGTTGGATGGAAAATGCAGGAAACTCCATGTCAAGAAATGCTATTGTTGTAAAGTGCCATTGAGCTGGTTCTAACTCATCGCAACCCTGGACAGGGTTTCCAAGGAGCAGCTGTTAATTTGGACTGCCAACCTTGTGATTCAAACTGAACTTGTGGTTCAGTGCTTATCCAACAATGCCAGACCTTGACTCCATGTCAAGAAATAGACAGGGTGACTATAGACATGGTGAATCACTGATGGACTATAATCCATTCCCCAAATCTAGTCAATGAGTGCTACCTAAACAGGTTATTCCTTGCATCGAGCTGCTAAGTTGAGGTTTGAAACTGCCAGCTGGTCCATGGGAGAAAGAGGCTTTCTGCTCTCATAAATATTTACAGCTTCGGAAACCTTATACAGGGTCACTATGAGTCAGAACTGACTCCACGGCGCACACCACCACCACCACCAAATTTATAGGAAGTCCTAAGTTTCACTGAATCCAGAATCATCTTCATCAATATTTCAGCCAGGGCAAACAAACCACTAACTGGTATGGAATCACATAAGAAGTTGAATTTTCTAAATTTGGTACCCTATTTCCACAATCCCAGCCAACCAGATACCTAGGTTCATTCTGCCTATTTCAATAACCCATATATTACAGGACTAAATATACTGAATTCACTGACTGAGTTATGGTAGAGTGATTATTTAATAATTTATAAAACATCAACTGCATGCCAAGGAGCTCTGGTGGTGCTGTGGATTAAGCACTGGGCTGCTAATTGAAAGGTCAGCAGTCTGAATCCACCTGTGGTCCTGCATGTCCATTCTATACTAGCACATACTAATACATGAGTACTACGATTGATTCATTCCTCCATAACTCAGAGAATATCTTTCTCATAAGTAGACTGAAAGCTAAGTTTATTAATCTTCAGTCCTAGCCATGTGCAAGATTATTCTTCTCTGCTGTACTATGACACCAAAGATGAGGGATCCAAACTCCTGAAAAAACGAGATGTCAGAAAGCCTGGTGAAATTTTGTCGTTACTCAGCAGGAGTAAGTGTACCCTGGTTCTCTAGAATAGAGTTAAACCTGTTTAGAGCAATCAGATGAGGAAAGCATTGATTTTTCAATATTTATACTACAATCATTTTACTAAATTTAAAGTATTAGTATTGTTTTCACTAACATCAAATTTACATTCCTTCTTTTTAACATACTTATTTTATCTTATTTCTAATTGAGTTGACTAGAAATTTAAAAATGATATTATTGACAATGAACAAATTTAGACCAGTTCTGATCATACGGAAATCCTTCCAGCATGGTATCATTAACACTTTTCTAATATTCTTGCCAATGCTAAAAGTGTGCATAACATATCTGTATATTTTATACTTCCATTTCATTTTATTAGCATATAAATGTATCATTTATTTGTTAACATGACTATGTCTAAAATAGGTTTTCATTAATGTACATTTTATTAGAGAAAAACACAATACATGGGCAATATTCCAGAGTATAGTGTATATTACTAGCGTTTTGTTGGTTTCAGGAACTCTCCCATATATATATTGCTTTACTATTTTTTTGAACACCAACATCTGAATTTATGGACTAGCACAAGATAGTTACAACCAAAGAGTCAAATTCAAGCCACTGAATTTTTTTTTTTTTTTTGAATGGGCTGATTTAAAGAACAAAGAAAACAATTATCATTGAGTCATGATAATGAGAAGTATTAGGCAGTTAAGTTTAATATTTTAAGTTTTACCATTTGTTGAAATGAAAAGCATGTAACTGTTCAAGGGATAAACATTATGACATTGATACTCTCCCAGATGGTAGCCAGATTAAAAGGCAGACTATAAGACAGCTCATTTAATTTTGCTACTTATCATCTAAACTGATAAAATGAGTGGTGGTTAAGAATTAAAAAACAACAACAACAACACTGGGTACTAGCCCATTCATATCAATTATATAGTACACTGTGCTGTTGGTGTTGTTGTTAAGTGCCATTGAGTCAGCTCTGACACATATGACCCTGTATAGGGTTTCTGAGAAGCACCTGGTGAATTCGAACCGCTGACCAGATTTTAGTCAGCGGTTCAAATTCAGATTCTGACCAAATTTTAGTCAGAAGTTCAAATTCAAATTCAAATTCAAATTACTAGTTAGCAGTTGGAATTTATCCTAAAGTACCACAACAAGAGTCCATTACTATTGAATATTTATCATGAATAAAAGGAACCCTGGTGGCACAGTGGTTAAGCACTTGGCTGCTAACCTCAAGGTCTCGAAGGCAGAAAGATAAAGCAATCTGCCACTGCAAAGATTATAGCTTTGGAAACAATGTGGGGCAGTTCTATTCTGTCCTATAGGGTTGCTATGATTTGGAATTGACTTGATGACAATAGGGATTGGGGGGGGGGCGCTGTTGTTGTTGCTGAGTGCCATCTAGTCAGTTCTGACCCATAGCGACCCTGTAGAGGGTTTCCAAGGAGCGACTGGTGAACTTGAACCACCAACCTTGAAGTTCAAACCGACTTTGCAGTCGCATTAACCCACAGTGCCACACCAGGGGTGGGGTTAGTTTATCATAAATTAAACAGAGCAGTGGAAATAGTCCATGGTCATATATACAGAGCTATTAGATTGCTAGTGTTCAAAAAAAGTATTATAGCACTTTTACCAGATGAATGAGCCTGACGATTTATGTTTTCTTAAAATTGTTATTGCACATGAAGTCTCATGTGAGTTTTTTCCTTTGATTTTTTTTCTTTTTTCTATTTTTCCTCCAATATTTCAAACTACATGCTGGTTCATACCTAACCCAAGTAGATGGACTGACATAGTATCTGTCAAATCGGGCTCAAACAAAACAATTGTGAGAATTATAAGGGATCAGGAAGTTTTCTGTTACGTTGTGCATGGTGTCTCTATGAGTCAGAATCAACTTGAGGGTACCTACCAACAATAACACTTTAACTCTTGTCAACTTACATGATTTTTTTTAAGTTTTTTTCCTCTATGGATAAGAATAAAGGGTCTTCACTAGCACAGAATAATATTTGCAAAAGAAGAAGTTACTAAAATACAGCAATAACATTGTGAAAAGTCAAGCTGAAATCACTTACATACAGTCTTGGCTCATTGATTATTCTTTTTTGCTCTAGAAGGAAACTTTGATTTGACATTACATTCAGTGTTTAAAAAGTCAAACTTATAAAAACTTTCTACACACGTGGGTCTTTGA
The DNA here is from genome assembly GCF_000296735.1 of Chrysochloris asiatica. Lineage (NCBI taxonomy): Eukaryota > Metazoa > Chordata > Mammalia > Afrosoricida > Chrysochloridae > Chrysochloris > Chrysochloris asiatica. The sequence continues at coordinate 21,876,544 of NW_006408548.1, read as the reverse complement.
AAAGCATTGTTTTTAGAACCAATGTGAATAGCTATTGAATCAGATAAAAACAGATTCAATTTGCTTAATTTTTAATAATTAATTAATTTGGGAATAAAAAAGTCCTGCTATGGTGCTGTAGGATCAGCATGGACTACAAACCACGAAGTGGGCAGTTCATCCCCAGCACCTGCTCCTGGGAAGTGCTATACAGGGTCACCATGAGTTGGAACCTACTCAAAAGTAATTAGCAACAACAACATATAATTACAAAGTTGTTTTACATTTTTACCCTAAGAAGTGGTACTGTTTGTTTGTATTTTTTTCCAGTATAATCATTTGAGTTCGTTTCACAAATGTGATATTCTTGTTTCCTTTTGATTTCATTATGTTGTTGTCTTTGTTAAGTGCCTTGGAATTGGTTCTGACTCATGGCAATCCTGTTTAAGGTATCTAAGGAGCTGGTGTTGGGTTTGAACTGCAGAACTTATGTTAAGCCATCCAATGCTTATTCTAAAGTTGCACACCAGGACTCCACACTTTTTCTTATAGTAATTAAAAAAATAATAATGGAGGCAAATTTGAAAATAATGAAGTTCAAGTGGGCAAGGAAGAGGGAAGATTGGCCCTTTATGCTGATATAATAGTAAACATTTGAAGGGGAGATGATGAAAAAGTGGTCCCTGAAAAATTAGATGCTTTCCATTACTCTTAGCTTTTCAATAACTAGGAGGGAGTTCCTGGACAACAGTGACATATTTAAAGTAATGGATATGTCAGAGAAACCTTCATAGTGATGGATGAATCTTCCATTTTCAGGTATACCTGTACAATGTTAAAAAGTGATTCATGAGTCTGTTAATTTGAAGATGCTTTTTGCTAAAAATATCACAAAATGCCATAAAATGAGCCTGCTATCAGAAGGAGGAGTGTTTGGCTGCCAGGAGGCAATCTCAGACCTTCATGGAAAGCATGCCTTAAGCCAAAAGCAATCTGTACAATTTTATGTCCTCTAACAGGTGACCTGATTTTGCCTTTAACTGAGAGTTATTAGGAACCTTGTTGGCACAGTGATTAAAGCACTTGGCTGCTAACTGAAAGGTTGGTGGTTTGAACTCAAAAGATATGGTACTCTACTGCTGTAAAGATTTACAGCCTTGAAAACCTATGAGATAGTTCTACTGTGTCCTATGGGGTCACTGTGAGTTGTAATCGATTCTACGGTAATGTGTTTTCGGTCTTGAGGCTTATTATCTCTGGATATTTTGTATGCTAAGTCATGGTGCTCAGTTTCTTGTATTAAGATTGCCCATACTCTGCAAGAGGCTTAAATCAGTCATTGCAGTGACCAACTATAATTTTCCCTTAAACTTCTACTTCTATTTCAGACCTTTGTTACAGTAATGACTCCATGACAAATGCTTCCTGGTTCTAATGCTTCAGGTCCCACCCCACTACTAACCTTCATAAATCTTCCCACTTTATGAACAATGGAGTCTTGAGGGGCTATAATAGCTCCCATGTAAGTCTGTTATTGTTGTTTGGGGCTGTTGAGTCCATTTTCAATTCATCAATACTCCATATAACAGAATAGAGCTGCCCCATGGGGTTTTCTTGACTACGATCTTTACAGAAGCAGATCACTATGTCTTTCTCCCACGGAGCTACAAAGTGTGTTCAAATTGCCACTCTTTCCGTTAGAAGTTCAGAACAAAACCACTGAACTACCAGAGCTCCCTGGAAACAAGGCAGCCATGGGGATAATTCCGTTTCATAGAACTGTTAGCATTCATTGAAATAGATACATGTGCAGGCTTATCTCCCTCCTCCATGAAAATGACTATATCCTTATTGTTGTGAAAATTATGCAACTAAACTGCAGATCACGTTCTATAGCCACTATTTAAGAATATAGGCTTGCACAAATATTTGACAAAATCATTCAGTGAACTGATCACAGACAGAAAACAAATTGCACTTTTAATTGGAGACATTGGATAATAACAATTGTTAGGTGCAATCCAGAAGGATCTGACTCATAACTATCCTATGCACAACACCACCAAACACT
>NW_006408548.1:21866876-21869687 GCF_000296735.1 Chrysochloris asiatica | reverse complement strand
CTATTTCCAACCTTTATTAATATTCTGAATTTTTAGTTGATAGTTTTAGGTTGTCTTTAATTGTCTATTTTGCATTTTATTTTAGTACTATTTTCCTAATATTTTCAAGTTTTGCATGTGTTTCCCTTCATTTCTTATTTGATGGCTTTCTTTTGCTTCAACAATCTTAAATACAAATGTTTAAAATTATTCATTAGATAGTTCCATTGCCATTTCTTCCTCAGAAACTTTTAGGTCCTTTAGTTGGTAGGGGCAGGTATGGAGGATGGTTCGTAAATAGGGGTTTGGTTACAATCATTGGGTGGGTGGTGGAGAGTGGTGAGGGGCATGACTGCAGGGTGGACAAGTGGGCAGACTGTCTTGGTCAGAGAGGATCAGTAGTGGGTAGATATATATGCAGTTGTACAGTTACTATTGCTTGCTGAGTATTGCAGGGATGGATGATGGGTCGACCACACTCAGTCATCAACATTTCCCAAGTTGAGGGAGAAGTTAGCAGCTGGCAGGTGCATGACTCTGTGGTCATTGCAATTCTCTAGGTTTCGTTAAGCGATGTGTGGGTATATGTGCACAGAGTCAAGGTCATTGTCATTTGTTGAGTTGATGGGAGGTGGTTAACATATTTGGGTGCTCATGGGATCATGTAGTTGCCACCACTCTCAGATTCAGGGGCAGGTTTTGGACAGGTATATGAGTGGGTGTGAAGTTGTCACTGCTTGCCTCATTGTGAGTATGAGTTGTGGGTGAATATACATGCTTGTTCTTATGGTCACTAGTACTTGCAGGGTAGAGGGCAGACAGATGAGAACATGGTTACCTCTGCTCATTATATAAGCTAATCAGGGGGATGAAAGTGGGGAGCTGAATAGGGTTCTTGTCTTAATGTTGCTGGTGTATGGGATCCACCACCATCCTCTATCAGAACAGTGGGAAGAAAGAGTGTGTGTTCCTTTGGCTTATAGATTTGAGTGTTCTGTCACTTTCTGTCCACTGTAGCCAATAGTGGGGGCAGTCCTCTGATTGTAGGGTGTGATGTCAGAGTCAAGTCAGTTGGGAACCTCCCTTCAATACTCAGTAGATTTACCACCTTATGTGTGCCATTCAACCAAGAAGTTTGGAGCTGTTGCTCATGAGCACACTTTAATATGAATACGCCTCCCTCCCTATTCTGATGATAGAAACCATCTTTAGAATTTCTGTCTTTGTTTTTATCTTTTCCTTTATTAGTTCCAGCTCATGATCTGCTTAGCGTGCCTCTCTTCTGCTATGACTACACAATTTCTCCATCTTTTATGGGGATGTCATGAAGTTATTTGGCTGTGTTTCTTTTCTGGGACCACTACTGATACATGTATTATGTCTCAGATGGTCACATTGCACTGAGGAGGCTAATAAAGTCATTCTGCTCCATATTACACCTTGCTCTCTGTGTTCTGTGAAGTTCCCTTCTAGCCAATATTCAATTCAATTCTTTACCCTTCCATTTTGATGTTCTGGTTTCCAGGGTTGGGGTCTGCATCTGTTTCACTTGGTTTTTGAGGTATTTATCATAGAGGGATGGTATGATACCGAATAAGACTGCATATGGGCTCTCTGAATAAAACTGCATCTGGGCTCTCCTATTCAATATAGTTAGTACAATTATTTTTAAAGTAATTTTTGCAACCAATAGTTCAATGACATAAATGCCTATCCTCTTACAATGTCACAAATAGCACAGTTTTCAGTATGAAGTCTCATTTCTACCAGTATGAGATTCCTGTGTTTCCTTCATTCCAGAATCAAGTTAAATTAGAAAATCAGAATAAAGCTTAGTGTCTCCAACAAATTAGGAAAAAAGGCTTCAAATAGCAGTATGAGATTATTAGTTATATAAAAACAAGAGGTGTGCTGTATACTCTTAAATGTAATTGCTCCTTTAAAACACTTTTGTCCTAAATTTTTTTCGTATGCCAAGTCAAAATGATGAGAAAATAATTTACAAAATTTTAAAGCATCACAGAGTTTCTAATGAAAAAGTCAAAAGTCTACTTTTTTTTTTTTCTTTTCCCTCCAGCTGAGAATACAGATTATCAACAAATGAGTTTCAGTTTGATATTTTCATAATGCTGGAAATAACCAATTCCTTTTTCTACTTGGGTTTTTCTCCTTATCCCAATCAAAGCAGCAGAAGAACTCAGAACCCCACCCACAAGTCTTGCCACCACCTACCCCACCCCCAGGTAGGAGCAGGTTTGACCTACTTGTTGTTAAGTGTCAGTGAGTCAATTCTGACCCTTAGCGACCCTGTGTATGGTTTCCAAGGTGCAGTTGATGAACTTGAACTGCCAACGTTGCAGTTCAAATGACTTTGCAGTATGGCACATTAACCCACAGGGCCAGAGAAAAGGAAGCTAGGGTAGGAAGTAACTGTATGGGACAGCTGGTACAGGAGTGATTAGGAGAGGCATCTCATCCAATTGCTTCCCTCACTACCAAATGAGCTGGATAAGCAGACCCAGAGAGAGAAAGTGATTTACACGGGGTGGGCTGTGTTCCATATGGCAAAAGACTTCTTGTCTTATTCAGTTTCCATTTTCTAGTCTTTAAAAGAGTGCTTGTCATATAGAGTGAATTAATGAATAAATGAACAAATGTCTCAATGAATGAACAGGAGCTTAATTAAGAGATTATTTTTTTTCTTGTCTTCAATTTGGCCAATTTATATGGCACTTGAAGAACCCTGATTTCACATTTTAAATGAATCTCTCCCTCTTAGTTTACAGCAGCTGTTTTTTCAACATTGCTTAAAAAAAAAAAAAAAAAAAAAAA
>NW_006408548.1:21863395-21865250 GCF_000296735.1 Chrysochloris asiatica | reverse complement strand
CTGAAGGCTGTGGTCTTTGATCTTCAACAATATTTTATTTGGAATAGTAACAATAGAGGTCCAAAATATGGGCTATCAGACAGAAAGAGTTCAACTATCTTTGCTTTCCAGTGTAGAAATATAGATAAACTTTATTTTTTGACTCTTTAGCACCTTCATCTCTAAAATGGGAATAACAGGTTTTCCCATTGGATTGTTGTGAAAACTAAAGGAGATCATATTCATATAGTGTTACGTTGCTGAGTACATGGTGTGTGATTAATAAATGGGAGCTATCATCATTATTATGAGTCACTCACAAGAAACTTAATAAAAAAATAAAACAATTTACTTCAGTCACTAAAAATGAATATGTTCACCTATAATATAACCCCAGGTTAGAATTACAGTCTATGGCCAATATTATATAATAAGTGCATTTCCTATTTTTCCAAATTATTCTAAAAGGTCCCCCAATTGAAATAAAATCCAAACACTATTAAAACTAAGAGGTATGGCTTTGGGCCAGTAAATAGAGAATTTGCTAAACATAAACTATACATGTTCAGAATATTATGCTTTCTCTCTTAGCAGAATCTTTTTTCATTGCAAATGCTCCAACAAATAGAAACGATTGACCATAAATTAAACACTGTGCTACATCTTCTCTAAAGGGAAAAAGTCTACACCTTTAATATTCTTCCTTTAAAACCCTGAGATTTCTTAATATAACATTACAAACTAAGAACTACTGGGATTGCAGCATAAAATACAAGCCTCTAGGTTTTTTTTGTTTTTTGTTTTTTTGTTTTTCTATGTAGCTTTTGTTTTGTTTTGAAATCTTTATCTGCTTTAGGTAGAAGTTTAAATAGCAAGTTCAGTTTTCAATCAATAGTTAATACATAAATTATTCTGTGACATTTGTTGCAATCGCCACAATGTGTCAGGACTCAATTTCTTCCCTGGGTTCCTTATTTCCTCTTTTCTGATTTCCCAGGTTGTCCCTGTATTCTTATTTTTCATTTTGGCCAAATGTTGCCCTTTCAGTCTCCTATAGGTGAGTGTTCCAGAAACACACGCTTAAAGAGTGTTTTTGTTTGTGTTTTTTTAGTCTATTATTTGGTTATATTATGCTATTCATAAGATCTGTGTTGGAAGATACACAGCCAGAGTGCTCCGTGGATACAAGGATGGCCAAACTTTTTCTCTCATTCTTCTAACATATTGTCAGTAGGGACCAGTCACTGGAGAAGGATATCACAGTGAGATGGACTGGCAGAGTGGCAGAATTAATGGGCTCATGCGTGGCAACAATTGTGAGCTTGGCCAAGGACAGGGCAGTGTTTCCTTCTATTGTGCATAGGGCTATTATGAGTCAGTACTGACTCAATGGCACCTAACAACAAGAGACATCTTTTTGGTATTCTCTGCTTTCTACCAATATCCATCTGTAGTCAGCAATGATACTCCTAATTCCACATCCTCATCTGAATATGGCTTGAGTTTCTGACAGTTTCCTGTCAATGTACTGTAGTAACTGTTTTTGAATTTTCTTCAGAAAAATTTTATTTGTACGTGATAATAATGGTATGGTAGGATAATTTCCACATTCTTGTGGGTCACTTCTGTTTGGAATGGGCACAAAATGGATGTCTTCCATTCATTTGGACAGGTAGCTGTCTTTCAATTTTCTGTGCAAAGAATGACTGCCTCTACTGCTGGATAAATTTGTTGAAAGTTTTGAATTTGCAGTCTATTAATTCTTGAAGACTTGCTTTTCATCAATGCCTTTTTTGCAACTTGGACTTCTTTCCTCATCACCTTCAGTTCTTGATCATCTTGTTGTCAGGTGCCATTGAGTCGTAACCGACTCATA
>NW_006408548.1:21859945-21860868 GCF_000296735.1 Chrysochloris asiatica | reverse complement strand
TGACCACTTAGCCCATGAAAACCTTCCTAACTATTCTCCCAGCAGCCTTGTTCTTCCATTCCCCTCCCCCTTCTTGTTCATGGTATTTTTAATATCCTTCTCCAATATCATAACTCAAATGTATCAATTCTTCTAAGGTCTTCCTTATTCATTTAAATCATTGATGAGTATAGCTAGTTCTCCTCCTTTTGAGTTGTGCCCCATCAGCAAATGTAGGCCCTGAAAGTTTGACTCTGTTGGTGTCATCATGGCCAACTCTAATTTGAGAAGGCAATTCTTCCCCAGTCTTATTTTGAGTATCTTCCAACCTGAGGGACTTATCTTCCTTCACTGTATCTGACAGTATTATGGTGCTGTTCAGAATGTTTTGATAATCAACATTATCTGATAATGTATCACTGCTATTCATAATGATTTCAGTTGTTAAACATTCAGAAGCAGTCCACCTATCTTGTCAAGTCTGTTTTAGTCTGGAAGATCAACTGAAACTTGTCCACCCTGGGTCACCCTGCTAGTATTCAACATATTGGTGGCATCACTTCCAGCATCACAGCAACAAGCAAGCCACCACTGTACAACAAATTGATAGATGAGTGGTGGACCTTTAACATATTCCACCTGAATTTAGAGACTATCTCAAGATCAGATGTGATGTATTAGACATTAATTACCAAATACTAGAAGAGTTCTGGGATGACATCAAGAACATCATATAGGAAGAAAGCCAATGCTCATTGATGCAAGACAGAAGGAAAACACCACACTGGATGCCAGAAGAGACTCAGGAACTGGTTCTAGAGCAAAGAGAAGCCAAAACAAATGGAAGACATTAAGAAATAAAAGAGTTTAACAGTAAATGTCAAAAGGCAGCTAAAGATGACAAAGTAAAACATTATAAAGAAATGTACAAAGACCTGGACTTA
>NW_006408548.1:21846297-21859845 GCF_000296735.1 Chrysochloris asiatica | reverse complement strand
AAATACCAAGTAACTACAGAATTGGTTTAATTACAAAGAAACAAATTATGGCAAGACAGGAAATATTTGCTTTAGAACAAACTACAATGGCAAATTAAATTAGTTTATTTTGCATTTTAATGTTAATGGTCTACATTTGTATAAAATCAAACTAAACTCATTGCCAATAAGTGTATTCTGACTCATAGCAACTCTAAAGGTCATATAGTAGAATTACTCCCACGGAGTTTTTAAGACTGTATATCTTTCCAGAAGCATAGTACTATATTTTCCTTTTCTGGAGCAGTTGTTAAGTTTTAACTACTAGCCTTTCAGTTTGTACATGAGCACTTTAACTGCTGTACCACCACGGACCCTCTTCTTTTTATTGCTGTTGTTCTTAAGAGCAATGGAGTCAGTTTTGATTCATAGCGACCCTGTATAGCCATTATAAGGAGTAGCTGGTGAGTTTGAAACATAGCATGATGGTTAAAACTTAACTTGCAGTCTAGTGCTTTGTCCCACAGCACCACACCACTCCCCTCATTTGTATGTCATTGTTGTTCAGTGATGTCATTTACAATACATAGTGACCCAGTATTGGTTTCCAAAGAGCAGCTAGTAAGCTTGAACTACTGACCTTGTAGTTCAAATGCAATTTGCAGTTCAGAACATCAACACACAGTGGCATAGGCATTTAAAATCACTGAAGTGGGCTGACATGTATTATTTCATAATATAGCTATATTTAAAGTAATGGAAATTGATTTCCTAGTATCTGTAAGTGAATAGATTGCATCCCAGGCTCATTGTTAATTATCAAAAACTAGTCCTGGTATGGCACTGTAGGATAAGCACTGGACTGCAAAGTCGATTTGATCAACCACCCACCTGCTCCTCAAAAACCCTGTACAGGGTCACTACGAGTAGGAACCCTCTAGACTACACCTAACAGCTACCACCACTCAACAAACAAAAACACTATTTGAAATTCAGTGTCACTTCTTCTACACAAGGATATTGTTATTGTTAGGTGCCATCAAGTTGGTCTGACTCATAGTGACCCAATGTACAACACAACAAAACACTGCCTGATCCTGGGCCAATCTCACAATTGTTGCCATGCTTGAGCCCATTGATGCTGCCACTTGGCCAATCCATCTTGTTGGGGATCTTCCTCTTTTTCTCTGACCCTCCAGCCTACCAAACATGATATCCTTCTCCAGCGAATAGTCCAAAGCATGAGAGATGAAGTTTGGCCATCCTGGCCTTCAAGGAGCCTTTTGGCTGCACTTCGTCCAATACAGATCTGTTTGTTCTTTTGGCAGTCCATGGAACTTTCAATATAAGCAAATTTAAAAAGAAAATAGTGAAAGAAGTGAATGTTTTAAGTAACTGTTGCAAAATGTATAAATATTCTGTTTCTACAGTAAAATGGTGTAAAGACAGGTGAAAGGAACATCTTTGAAACTACTGTTGACTAACAGAAGTAACAAATAATTAGTTCATCGTTTAGAATCTAAGTATGTTCACATGCTCAGAAAATGAGATCTACTGTATACGTACAATAATTTTTAAATTTATTTATCCATTTATTTATCCATCCATCAATACTTGATCATACAGTGATTCTTGAAATAGTTGAAGAGTGACCAATTCTTTTCAGTATAGTGATTCTGTATATTTCTTCCATCTCCTTTTACATGCTACTTGTGCCATTCAATATTTTGCTTAGAGAATGCTTCAATATTGCAGTACCAAGCTTTAATTTTCTCTTCAGTTCTTTCAGCTAGAGAAATGCTGAGCATATTTTTCCCTTTTGCTTTTATAATTCCATATATTTGCACATTTCATTATATCACTTTACTTTGTCTCCTCGAAATGTCCTTTGAAAGTTTAAGTTCAGTTCTTTTATTTCATCATTTCTTCTAGTTGCTTTATAGTCTCTATATTAAAATACTTATTGATGAAGACCTAAGACCACAGCCTTTGTTCGGTATGAGTTGCATCTCAATGTAAGGAAAACGAAAGTCCTCACCTCTGGACCAATAAACAACATCCATATGAATGGAGAAAACACTGAAGTTGTCAAATACTCTATTTTGCTCAGAACAACCATCAACACCTATGGAAGGAGCAGTCAATAAATGAAATGACATATTGCATTAAGTCAATCTGCTTCATGATACTTCTTTAAAGTGTTGAAGAACAAAGATGTCAGTTTGAGGACTAAGGTACACCTGACCCAAGCCATCATATTTTCAATAACCTCATAGGCATGCAAAAGGTGGGTAGTGAACAAGAAAGACCATAGAAGAACTGATGCATTTGAATTATGGTGTTGCAGGAGAATATTAAAAGTACTCTAGACTGCTAAAAGAACAAATAAATCTATGTTGGTAGAAGTACAACCAGAATGCTACCTGGAAGTGAGGATGGCCAAACTTTGTCTCTCACACTTCAGACATATTATCAGGAGGGACCACTCACTGGAGAAGGATATCATGTTTGGTAAAGTGAAGGGTTGGAGAAAAAGAGGAAGACCCACAACGAGATGGATTGGTACAGTGGTGGCAGTGATGGGCTCAGGCATAGAAAAGATTGTGAGGTTGCCCCAGGACCAGGTTTGTTTTATTGTGCATAAGGTTACTATGAGTTGGTACTGATTTGATAGCACCTAACAACACATTAAAGAGTAGGTTTTAGAGTCTTTTCTAACATACATTTCAGTTCTTTTCTTTCCTTTCTGTCTTAATGATTTTTTGTTTTCTTCTTGTATAATGTTCTTGGTGTCATCCCACAACTCTTCTAGTCTTCAGTCACTACTGTGTAATGCATCAAATCTCTTCTTGAAATGGGATCTAAATTCAGGTGTGATGTATTCAAAGTCATACTTTTACTCTCACGAAAAAATTCAAAGTGTGATTGCAGTTTTTAAGAAGTCCAAGGTACACTGAAGGCACTGGTGAAAAAAAAAACAAGTTACTAAGAATTGACAAAACACCAATTGAAAATTTTCAACAGTTATAGCACTGGAAGCACTTACTCATCTATGCCAAGACATTTGGATGACCGCTTCCTTTTCAACTGATTGGGAAAAAAAAAAATCCATATTTGTGAACATTCCAGGAAGGGTGACACAATTGAATGTGCAAACCATCAAAAAATATAAGTTTCATCAAATCAAAGTAAAATTTTGCTGAAAATACCTTTAAATTGTTTGTAGCACTATACTGAAAGGGAGCTTTGAGAAATTCAAGCTAGATTCAGAAGACATGGAATGAGTGATATCCTTGCTGGTATCACATAGATTTTGGGTGAAAGTAGAGAATGCAAATAAAGATATTTACTTGTGCTTTATTGCCAATGCAAAGGAAATCTACCATATTAATCATGACAAGTTTTGGACAACACTGTAAAGAGTGGGTATTCCAGAACATTTGATTATGCTTATGACATACATGTATATAAACCCAGAGGCAGCTGTTAAAACAGAACAAGGAGATACTGAATTATTTAAACTAAGGAAAAGTATGTGCCAGGGTTGTATCATTTCATCTTACTTATTCAATCTGTATGCTGAACAAATAATTCAAGAAGCTGGATTATATGAAAAGTAATGAAGCATCTGGATTGGAGGAAGACTCATTAACAACCTATGATATGTAGGTGATAATATCTTGCTTGCTAAAAGTGTATAGGACTTAAAATACTTACTGATAATGATTAAAGACCAAATCCTTCAGTATGGATTGTATGGCCATGTAAAGAAAACAAAAGTCCTCACAACTGGATCAGTAAATAACATAATAAATGGAGAAAAGACTGAAATTGTCAAAGACTTCATTCTGTTTGGATCCATAATCAACATTCATGGAAGCAGCAGTCAAGAAATCAAACAATGTATTGTATTAGGCACAAAATATCTTTAAAATGTTCAAGAGCAAAGCTAATAGTTTGAAGACTAAGGTGTGCCTAACCCAAGCCATAATATTTTCAATAATCTAATATGCATGTGAAAGTTAGACAATGAATAAGGAAGATCATAGAAGAATTGATGAATTTGCATTATGGTGTTGGAGAAGAACACTGAAACTATCATGGACTGAAAGAAGACCAAATAAATTTGTGTTGCAAGAAGTGCAACCAGAATGCACCTTAATTGCCAGGATGGCAAGACCTTGTCGCTCATATGTTGAACATGTTATCAGTAGGGATCAGCCTGCAGAGAAGGACTTCATGCTTGGTAAAGTGGAGGGTGACTGAAAAAGAAAAGACTTAACAAGAGGGATTGACACAGTGGCAGCAGCAACCATCTAAAGTGTAACAATGATTGTGAGGATGGTGCAGGACACGGTGAAGTTTTGTTCTCAGTAGGATTGCTGAGTTAGAGCTGACTCAAGGGCACCTAGCAACAACAACCTGTCTTTAAAGAGCAAATAACTTGGAATTACTGACTTCCTTCAGATGGAATGCAGCAGTTGAAGTTGCAGATGAGAGTTTCTGTATAGTATTTATGCTGGATGCTGGCCAGTGTTGTTACCCAATATTATATATTGAATTATGTCCTCTCAAAATATATTATGAATTCTAACTCTTACATTTATGGAACAGGGTTTTCTTTATTATATTTGCAATGGCATATCAGTGTGGGGTTTGTCTGAAACCAACCACCTTCTAGATACAAAATGAACAGCAAGTGTAGATAGCGGAAGTCAACACTCCACATCAAGATCACTACAGAACTGAGGGAAAGAGACTAGAAAAGAGACAAGGACCATACCCCAGTGGCAACAGAGAAAGTCTTTCCCCAAAACAGCCTGTGAAAAAACTAAATTTGTTTGTTAAAGCCACCCACTGGTTGTATTTTTTCTATAGTAGTACTACATAGGAGTCCTGGTGTGGTGCTGTAGGATAAGCACAAGGTCTGCAGTTCAAACCGAACAGCTGCTCCTTGGAAACCCTATACAGGGTGGAGTTAAAACCAACTCAAGGGCACTTCACAACAACAAAGTCCTATATAACCGTGGTAGCTGTGCCCTGTCCTTTCAGGAAACATATTTCTTTATACCAGATGGCTGTTTTCTTCTGCTGCTTTGTAACTTCTTTGTCTAGCATATCCTTTTATAGCTCTTGATGAAGGAATATTACTAAAATGCATGGTAAGTGTAGCATTAAACCAAGCTAAATCAATTTCAATATTACAAGGCATCTTGGAATCACTTTTATTCTAATGTTTTAAGGGATATGGTAATTCAATATTTTCCTAATTATTCAAGCATAGAACACTTTTCCAATCATCATCTCTTAGAACTAACTTTTTTCTGAAATATTCACTGGGGAACTCATTTTAAACAGTAATTTCTTACTTCCAGTAGTATCTTTTTAAAGTTTTTTCATCTTAAAAAAAAAATGTCCACAGTGATATTTTCTTAAGAAAGTCTATAAAATTTATCTGGGAAAACTTAGAAATGCTCACTTGCTTTTCTGGATCTTAAAGCTAAAGCAAGCTGGGGTGTGCCATTTATTACTACACTACAGTGATCATTTGGGAGAAGTACTTTATCATCTGTGTAGAAGGTCATCATCATCTTTCATTCTTAGGATGGCTTTGGTCCTTATATGCAGGTGTGTCTGTAGTGTGGAGACAGAGATCAGGAGGAAGGGGAGCAGTACTTAATCTAGTATTTCAGGTCATAATTAATTATCTAGGCAATAAGGTTTAGAGAGAAAGATTTTAGAATTGTGAAGGGAAAGAGTTCATATTGTTTCCTTGATCAACACCTCTGTCCATGTCCAAATTAATATGGTAATCTGAGCAGAGTTATTACTTATATAAAACTTTCCTGTCTGAATCTACATTCTGAAAATTTATACCAATCATAACTCTGAACTCTACTTCTAAAAAGGTTTTATAATGTATTGCCGATGTTAGTCTAACAATTTCCCTCTTTCCCTCTATCTGCCTATGAGCCTTAATAGAGAAGAATGCAAGAGATTTCTTTGCATAGTTCTACGAGCTTCATCTCTTTGACAATTAAGCATGTGTGTGTCCCAGATATCTTAGTTATCTACTACTGCTATAACAGAAATATCACAAAGGATGACTTCAGCAAACAGAAATTTATTCTCACAGTTTAGAAGCCTAAAAGTCCAAGTTCAGCTTGTCAGCTATGTAAAAGGCTTCTGTCTCTCTAGTCTTTAGGGAAAGATCCTTGCCTCCTTTGAGTATCTATAAAACAGGCATTCCTTAGAGATTTCCATAGGAGCTTCACAGCTGGGGGAACGCAGGTCAAAAGACCCATTCTACCCTGGCTTTTATTTTGGTGCTAATAGTTTCTTCTTCCTCTGATCACTTCTATCTCCTTTTATCTCTTGTAAGATAAAAGGTGTAGCAGACCACACCCCAGAGAAATTTTCCTTACATCTGATCAGGGCTGTGAGGGAATTAAAGGTGTTGCTTTTACCTTTAACCCTCTTATTGGTTTATCACTTCATATCACATCATAGGCATCACCACATAACTGCCATATTACACTGTGATATAACTGTTAAACCAGATAATCATGGTCCAGACAAGTTGACACACATTTAGTGGTGGGGTACAATTTAACCCATGATAACAGGTTTCCAATGATTTACACATTAAAACCAAATAGATTAGCTACACATTCTAAATAGCCCTGTCCTATTCCTGAATCTTTTCTTCCCCTGTTGCACTAGAGCAGTTGATGCATCTTGGATGGCCACATGCAAGAGATCATACACACTATGAAATGAACTAGGCAGATCATTCAACACAATTTCCATGAGATCAAATGTGGATGGTGCCAGGCTAACATTAACAAAATTTATAAAATATTTTAGACTTCCTCCATACTTCCTGGATATATGGAGGCAGGACTGTTGTTGTTGTTGTTAGGTGCCATCAAGTCACTACCAACTCATAGCAACCCTATACACAACAGAAGGAAACACTGTCTGGTCCTGGGCCAACCTCACAATCATTGCTATACCTGAGCCCATTACTTCCATCAATATGCCAGTCCATCTCCTTGAGGGCAGGATAAAACCCTGAAACTACTGTCCTAAAATTATCTTTCTACCTTAAACCCAAAAACATGCCCTGAAAATTTCTGCAAATCAAACAATTGTTTAGCATAAGTAGTAAAAAATGCCTGCCTTGAACTTTATGTTCTTTTAAAGCTATCTGTATGGCATCGAATTGACAATGATTTGAAAGATTAGATAGGAACCTTAGTGAGCAGTGAGTTTATGTTAATGAGGGAGGAATAACAGAAAAGTGTGAAAATCGTTCACAACTCTAAGAATGTACTCATTGTCACTGAATTATACATGTACAGACTGTTGAATTGGTATGTTTTGCTGTGTACATTCTCAGCAACAATAATAAAATAAATAACATTTTAAAAGCATCTAAGTATAAATTATAATTCTGATAATGATGATGATGATGAATTTAAAAGACACATTCAGTATAGAATGATTTTAGAATAGCTTTAATAGTAATATTATCTGATGCTAATTATTCTGGGTTCACAGTACCATAAAGACATTAATAAAAAGGGTCCAAATATTGTCTGGGATATGTTAAATAGCTGAGCCATACTTAATCGGATATAGACAAAATGTTCAAAACAGTGCCTACAATGTAACAAATGGTCAACAATTGTAAGATATTATTGCCATCAGTATTAAACTCTTGTGATTTAATGTATACAATATAGTACATGATACTCAAATAAGTTTATATTCCTGAACAAAGAATGACCCAAAAATCATTTATATTGTTGTTAAATGCCTCTGAATCAATTCCAATTCATAATAAATAACCCAGTATACGTTTCCTAGGAGCAGCTGATGGGTTTGAACTGCTAGCCTCGCCATTAGCAGTCCAGAGCTTATCCTACAGTTCCACAATGGAACTCCAAAAGTATCATTATCCAGAAAAAAGAAAAAAATCAATGTATTTAAATTACTTCAATTATTACATATACTTTTCTATCTCTTTTTGCATCTTCTTAAAAATTTTTGAGTTAGCATCACTGTACGTACACCAAAGTAAAAATCTTTCCACATATGCAAATGTAATTCCTGGTGCACCTCATAAGCTTTAGAGACTCCTTCTTAAGTACTTGTTTCATATTTGTTCCTTTAAAAAAAAAGTTTTGAGAATGTTCTCCAATTTCAAAGATTTTTAAGTAACAAAATGCCTTGTTTAATGGTCAAAAGTGAGTTATATTCTTATTATGGCATTATTTTATAATTGTTGTTGCTTTAACTTTCTTTATATCGCTCTGATAATTAACATGATAATGACAATATGAACAAAACCAGTACTGCAATATCACAACAAATTACTATTGAAAGATGTACAAAAAGAGGAGGGGGAAGGACCAGTCTAAGTGTGATTTCTGGCAACTCAAATTATGACATAAACTTTGTGGTAACTCAAATTATGTCATAAGTTACAGACTACCTGTTACTGGAATAACCAACAAAACCTGAATATGAACTGTGCTGATTTTGGCTGTTGTTCTGTGGTAAAAGAATTTCTTTGTTTTCAGGAAACATACAGTAAAATATTTATGGATAAAAGAGATAATGTTTCAAGTAACTCTCATATGACTCAAATATAAGGAAGAAAGAAAGAAGAGACAAGTGGAGAGGGAAGAAATAACAAAGCAATGAAATGATGCAAACAATTAGTGAATATGGTCAAAGAATATGTAAGAGTTCATTTTACTATTCTTGTAAATTACCTCTAAGACTTACATGATATAAATAAAATATACTTCAATTGGAGGGAACCAGAGAGGTTTTCAACAAATTTCATGGTTTTTCCCTTCCTTTGGAACTTGCCTTCCTGCAATGTATTTTATAAACATTAATTCGTTTCAGAAGTAGAAATAGAGTCTTACACTTTTTTGTTTTTTGTTAAGTGATACTGACTTGGTTCTAACTCACAGTTACACTATATAATATTTCCCAGGAGCAGCTAGTGGGTTTGAATCACCAACCTTGCAGTTAGCAGTCCAGCATTTATCCTACAGTGCTACTTTTGTAGGTCTTTTATGTTGTAAGAATACAATTCTTACAATGGATATATTTTTTTAATCAGTAATTTACATACTGAGAATTTAGGTAGAATTTTATTACTGACCTTAATGAGTTAGAAAACATCCCTAAACACTAGAACAGCCTCTATATCTTGCCTTTAATTTCAAAAACAAACTCGGTGTGGCAGAATTTTTTTAAAAAGAGCACAGAGACATTACAAAACAAAAGAACTGATGTTAATTTAATTTCCCATAACTGCAGATTTAAACAAGAGGTTTTAAGTTAATAACAATGCATCAGTGGCTTTAAGTTTAATTATTCCAGCATTTCTTGAACTGCGTCATATCTACAACACACACCAGGGATTTTTAATCAGAACTGCCCATTGTATTCATTTCCCAAATATTCTAATCACCTCACACAGAAACTCAGTGGGGTTCTGTTTTATCTTTCACTTCTGATTTCTTCAAATGTTTGTACATATAATGTATGTGAATATATGAATTTGTGTATGTTTTGCTTATACATATGAAAACAAATATAAAAGAACACACATGCAGAGATAAAAATAGCTAAAGATTGGAAAAAGTAAGGTCAAATGATTCTGAAAAGAGCGTTATATGTTCTAAAAATTTCTAGGTTTAACTTGCAAAATAGGGCCATTGTGAACATAGAAAACCTAGAAGTATAAAAAAGGCCATTAAAATTATACAATCAAGGAAATTAATTTTACTCAAAATCACTGTCTTAAATTTTGGCAATGTTGTGATTCTTAGGTGCCCTCAAGTTGGTTCTAATTCAGAGCAAATACTTTTTGTTGTTAAGTGCCATCAAGTCCATTCCAATTCATAGAGATCCTATATAGGATTTTTGAGAGTGGCAAGTCTTTGTGAGAGCAGAAAGCCTAATCTTTTGCCAAGCAGCAGCTGAGGGGCTCAAACCACCAACCTTGTAGTATGCAGTCCAGTATCTATCCTATGGAGTCATTGCACTCCCAAAAACTCATACAAATAGTTAATCTTAATAACCTTTTACATTTTTATTTTTAAAATGTAAGTACTGTTGTGGTGGTTCCAACTCATAGCAACCCTCTTTAGGATATCCGAGGGGCAGCTGGTGAATTTGAACCACTGACCTTGCAATTGAATCTTACTTTTCACTATAGTGCATCATCCTACAGCGTCACACCATAGGATGAATAAAATTTCAAGTCTACGGACTTCTACTCCCAACTATGTTGACATAGATCAGGAAAGGTATGCAGAAGGGTTGTATATGGTTGTATTCTTTTGCCATATTTATTAAATCTATATGCTAAACAAATAATCTGAGAAGCTGGATTATATGAATAAAAAACGTGGCATAAGGATTGACGAAAGACTCTTTAACAACCTGTGATATGCAGATGATATAACCTAGCTCACTAGAAGCCTCAGGACTTGAAATACTAATGAAGACCTAAGACTATAGCCTCCAATATGAACTAAAATTCAATGTAAACAAAACAAAAATATGTACACCTATACCAATAAGTAACAGTACAATAAATAAAGACTGAAGTTGTCAAATACTTCATTTTGTTTGGATCCACAATCAACATTCAAAGAGGCAACAGTCAAGAAACTAAACAATGTATTGTATTAGGAAAATCTGCTTCAAAGGATCTCTTTAAAGTGTTAAACAGCAAAGATATCAGTGTGAGTACTAAGGTATGCCTGACCCAAGCCATTGCTTGTGTTTAGTGCTGTCAAGTCAGTTCTGACTCATATCGACCTTGTGTAGGGTTTCTGAGGAGTGGGTGGTAGGCTTGAAGCACTAATTTTATGGCTCAAACCAACCTAATGGTCTAGCACATTAACCCACAGAACTACACAAGGACCCCGACTCAAACTATAATATTTTCAGAGGCCTCATAAGCATATTGAGGTCTGGTGTGGCCCTAATGTTACAGCAGTTTTTAGATTTGAGAGTGTCACAGCAGCTCCTAGGTCAGAAGGAGTAGCAGCTCCTAGGCTTAAAACATCACAGCAACTCTGAGCCTCAGAGTGCCACTGCAGCTCTGGATCTGGGGTGCTGCAGCAGCTCTGGGGCCAAGGGTGTCATGGCAGCTCTTGATCTGTCCTTGAAGAAACAAAGGCCACTCGGAAAGGTGAAGCACAGTTTCAGACTTTATTAAGCAGGCTGCCTCAGAGGAGCTGATTTCTCCAAATTCTAAGCCTCAAATGGAAGGTAACATGGTCTTATATGGGATCAGACTTGGGGAGGATCCCGGACGCAGACCTGTTTGAGGACAGGAGAGAAACTACGGGGGTTGGTCCCTCAGCTCAGTGTGGGGAATATTGGTCCCATTCAGTAACCTGATAAGCATTCTAGCTTGTCTTTTGGGTGGGGAATATTGGTCCCATTCAGTAACCTGATTAGCATTCTAGCTTGTCTTCTGGGTGGGGAAGATGCAGTTAATGTTTTATCTCTTCTGGTCACTGGTAATGTGCTGGACTGCCAGACACTTAACAACAACAAAAATATGCATGTGAAAGTTGGACAATGAGTAAGAAAGACTGTAGAATTGATGTATTTGAATTATGATGTTGGCAAAAATATGGAAAGTACCATGTATTGCCAGAAAACCAAACAAATCTGTCTTGGAAGCATAGTCAAAATACTCCGTATGTGAGAAAAGTTGGTAATACCTGGATACTGCCTTGGACCCTCTTGGTTATGAGATCACCAAAGAGTTATCACACTTGCTTACTGACAAATGCTCAAGAAATCCCATCTGCACTCATATTAGTCAGAGTGAGGCTTTCTTTATCCCATTTTACAAAATGGGGCATCAAACCCACAGGGCACAGGCAGAGACACACTGTGTGGCTGGCTTACAAAGACTTTATCCTCCTATCTTGAGTAAGTCCCCATCCCTGTCCCTCTCTTCATGGAGTACTATGGGGTTAATAATCTTTCTAGTTTACCACAGCCTACTTTCCCATGATGGCAACATTCTTATTTAAAGTTAGTCTTTCCCTTCCCCCATGAGCTTATCTTATATCCTTGATGGTTGCATTCTTATTTAAAGTTTCTGGTAGAATAGGTTTCTTCTATCTCCCCCAATTCATCCCTTTCACACACCCCAGGGACCTAGGCCAGGTTGCTATGTGAATCAACAATCTATGTCTGCTCTAGAAAACTCCTGAACCCTTTATTCCTGAAGATGGAACATCTTTAGAATTTATTTCTCACACTTAGAAGAAAGGATGGTGAGATGTTATCCCTTGTTCTGTGGACAAGTTATCAGGAGGAACCAGTACCTGGAGAAGAGTGTCATGCTTTGAAAAGCAGAGCATCAGCTAAAAAGAGGAAGACTTTCAACAAGAAGGACTAACACAGTGGCAGTAATAATGGGCTTAAAACTAACAATAATTGTGAGGATGCTGCATGACCAGACAGTATTTTGTTCTGTTGCAGAACTAGGAGTTGTTCTCCTAGCATAACTAGGAGTGGAACTGATTTGAGGACACCTAACCACAACTCAAACTGCTTAAGAATAAAGTAAACTGTCTCTCCAATTTTCTCCATATCTAATGGTTTAGCAGAGCTAGAAATAGTTAGAAAAATAACAGAGAAACATCAGACACGTCAGATATTCATAATGACAATGATATATAATTTATACACAGGGAAAAATCTAAGGTATTTTCAAATCTTTTCTAGATAGGAAAAGGCTTAAACTACTTTAGTTTTTTCCCCTTGCTATGTTACCATCTCCAGAGGTTAAATGTCACTAAGTTATTTGGAACCTCATTTACTGCTTTATTGGTCTTTTGGTTAGAATTTCTGGGCTTTAGACTCAGTTCCTTGAAGGCTGAATCTGTTTCTTATCTATATATCTACATCCCTGAGTCAAGCAGCTCTCAAAGAATAAATACTAAATAAATATTTGTTGTCTAGTACTTACATGATCAAAACCAAGAATTTAAGTCTGAGCCAATAGTGTAGTATATGTATGGTATGGCACATATTTTTTCTTTGCTTTATTTTCTTTCCCAGATACAGAGAACATAATAACCCAGAAACTATATCATCATAGGCAAACAGATTAGGGAATGACTCTCTCCTGCTGTGATTTAAGATCTTGGTAAATTTCCCCTAAGATTAGTGGTTTTGTCTGGGATCTGACACATGTATTTATGACCAATATTTGCATATGTCTCAAGACAATGCTGGGAATGAGTTTGTTTTTTTCAAAAGCTTCATATATCTTCCCCTCTGATGTTTATGAATACAAAGAATTCCCATTAATTATACCTCTATAGATATCCCTGTGCATTAACCAACAAAAGGGTCCCAACGTGCAAAATTAACACTTAAAAAAAAAAAATCTTCCTGGGAAGTGAAGCTAAATGGCATGTGACTGATATCATTAGGTCTCCAGTATAAGTACAAATGTGTCCTGTGCAACCAACATCAGTTCTGTAAAATTATTCACACTCG
>NW_006408548.1:21834719-21840101 GCF_000296735.1 Chrysochloris asiatica | reverse complement strand
AAAAAAAAAAGGTCAGTGTCTAACTATTTCAAGAAGTTGCATGCTCAAGAATCCATGGTAATGAAAAAAGAAATCCAAGTACCCTGAAGGCATTGGCAAAAAACAACTCCAGGGATTATAATTAAACAAATTGAAATCGTTCAATAAACCGAAGCAGCACTATTCATCTATGCTAAGAGATTTGGAAATAACTTGCTGAACTATCAATTGGAAGAGATCCATATTTGTAATCATTCCAAAGAAAGATGACCCAATGGAATATGGAATTCATTGAACAATATCATTAATATTACATGCAAGTAAAATTTTGCTGAAGATAACTAAAAATTAACCATAGCAGTATACAGACAAAGAGATGCCAGAATGAGGGTTATCGCTGCTGAAGTCAAATGGATTTTGACTGAAAGCAGAGAATACCAGAAAAAAATGTTTAGTTGTACTTTACTGACTGTGCAATGGCATTCAATCCTGGAGATCATGATAAACTATGGTGTGACAAGTATGCACATTTTTATAACAGCAACAAAGAGTAGCTGCTGAAGCTACTTGTGTACAACAAACCAATTCATTGGATTTGCTTTCTTAGTTCAGACATTTAGGGTCATGGTTTCATGGGATATCCCAGTGAAATGACATAATATATTTAGCGCTTCTGTTCTAACTCTTAGCTTATTTCAGAGTGTAAACTCTGCAAGTGGCCATCAAAGTTATAACAGTTTGTCTCTATTCACCTGATGCAACAGAGGGAGAAGTCAAGCAAAGGAAGAGGAAATGGAATGCATGGCTAATTGCATCCATTAACAACTCCCTCCTTTACCATGAGACCAGAAGAATTAGATGGTCCCCATATACCATTAAAGAATGTTTTGTTGAAAGACTGTACAAAGTAATCCTAATTAACAGAGGAGATGTGTGAAATTGATTTTGAAATTTTTATGGTCTCCAGATTTTCTAGTCATTGAGGCTAGATGAACCCCTACTCAAGTAGTCCTCAAATAATCTCTAAACCTCACACTGAAAATATTCCCTAATTACTTCTTTAAAGTATACAGTTATTGCTGTTAAACACGCTCAAGTTGAGTCTGATACACAGAGACCCAATGAACACAGGACAAAACACTGCCCAGCCCTATACCATCCTCACAACTTTTGTTATATTTAAGCCCACTGTTGCTGCCAACGTGTCAGTTCTTCTCATTGAGACTCTTGCACATTTTTGGCGACCATCCACAGTTTGGAGGATGATGTTCTTCTCCAGAGAGTGATCCCTCCTAATAACAGAAAAAGTCTTGCCATCCTCCCTTCTAAGGAGCATTTCTGACTATACTGTGTTCAGTTATTTGTATTTGCTTTTCTGGTAGTATGAGGTACTTTCGATATTCCTCACCAACACCATAATTTAAATGCAAAGATTCTTCTTGGGGCTTGCTTTTTCATTGTCCAACTTTTACGGGCATATGAGATGAATGAAACTACCATAGTATGGATGAGATGTAAACCTTAGTACTGAAAATAACACATTTTCTATTTAACACTTTAAAGAAGAGGTCTTTTGTGGCAGATTTTCACAAGGCAATATGTTCTTTGATTTCTTGACTGCTATCAAGAAGTTGATTTTTGATCCAAGTCAAATGAATTCTTCCACAGTTTCAATCTTTTCTCTGTTTTATATTGATGTTGAAAGTCATCTAATTGGCTCCTACTCATTGGGATCCTGTATAGGGGATCCAAGAAGCAGCTGGTGGGCTTGAACAACCAAATTTTCAGTTAGCAGTTCAGTGCTGCAATACTACAACAAAACTCTTTCTGATGATATGATTTACTGATCCAGTTGTGAGGATTTCTCTTTTCTTTACATTGAGGTATAATTCATACTAAAGGCTGTATGTAGTCTTTGATCATCAGTAAGTACTTCAAGTCCTCTTCTCTTCTAACTAGTAACGTTGTGTCATTTGCACAATGCCGGTAGTCACTGTAGCCCTGCAATCCCATTGCCATGGTTTTCTTCATATAATTCAGTGTCGTTAAGTTTAGTTATAAAGTTGAACATGCACAGCAGAACACCATCATTAAATGAAAGTGGTATATATGAGACTAGGCTCGAGATGAATCTGAAGGCATACGTAAATTGCATGAGGAAGTGGCCCCCACTCCTGTCAGATTACTACATTCTCCCAGTCTACACCTATGGCCTCATGGGGAATTCCTTATGATAAATTGAAAGAGAAAGAGAAAAATCATGCTTGGACTTCTCCTCCAAGACTGAAACTCAAAATGAACACATGAGCAGGCATGTAAACTTGCTGGTGACCACTTTGGTCTACAGGTGAGTGGAAGAGGGGGAAAGGCAGCAATAAAGAAATGGGCTGAGTTCAACTATATTCCATAGACTCCCATTGACCTGGAGATGAGAGAGAGAAGAGGAAGAGCTGGTTGCTCCAAAGTATGGTGAGACCTAGGGACACCTGACCTGAGCCTATGGACAAGGACATAGCCACAGAGGGCTAGAGCTAAGAGTGAAGCATCCAGCTGATACGAAGTGAGGGGGGATGCACAAGAACATCCAAACTTGCAGATAGTACCTTTTGATCTAGCCTCCATGGCTTGATAATCAGAACTCAACCAGAGAAAGATTAAAAAAAATAATAATAAAGAAAATGAATATAAATTGCTACAATTTCATGAAGTTGACCTATACGTATAGTTATGTTGTTGTTGTTGTTGTTAAGTACCATGGAGTCAGTCCCGACTCATAGTAACCCTGCACAGGGTTTCTGAGGCGGCGAATTTTTATGGGAGCAGAAAGCCTCATCTTTCTCCTATAGAACAGCTGGTAGTTTCAAGCTGCTGACTTTGAGGTTAGCAGCCCAATTCATAATCACTATGCTATATACTGAGAGGAAAGGAGTCTTCACATCAACTATCAATCCTATTCCCTCTGTATATAGAGTAGATAGGGATGGGCAACTTAGACACTGGCTACCTAAAATGAGGGGGCGATAAAGGCACAAAGTGACAGGCTTACAAGTTTTCAAGAGAGAGTTTAGTTTAAGAGTGTGTGGGGAAAGGTAGAGTCTCCACTGAATAGTTTCATCTTTTCCAGACAGGTCTGGTGAAAAGAGATATTGTAATTACTTGCAATATTGAGTAATTGTTATCATGACTAATTGTGACAGTCACAACTGTAAAGGTAAAAGTTTTATAACAAAAAGGGGGGAATAGTTTATCTTACAGTACAGAAACAGAGGACCCTAGGACTATCAAGGAAGAAGAGCACAAATGCAGTTTGGGACCCTATCCAGAGAAGCAGAGACACCAGAGATGGAGGCAGAGATGAGTTCATGGAGAGAGGGAGCATCTGAGAACTCTGGACTCATAGAAAGAGAGGGACTGAGTGCTGGCAGCCAGGAGGCAGGCTTCCAGAATGTGCCCTTTGGTTGTTTAAATTATTATATATTCCTAAGTGTTTCTATATACATCCCCCCACCCCAGTCCAAAACAAAACAAAAGAAAAGAAAAAAACTCAAAGGGAATGGAAGCAAATACTGTTGAATGATAATGCATGGATGAGACTGTAATCATTGCAATGAAACTATGGTGTAAAGCCCATGTTCTCCCATGTAAATTATCACTCAGTTCACAATAAAAAGTTAAAAAAAAAAATCATGCTTTGTTTACAAATGGTTCTGCATGAAATGCAAGCACCACTCAAAAGTGGACAGCAGCAGCATTGCAGCCCCTTTCTGAGACTACCCTGAAGGATAGTGGTGAAGGGAAATCCTCCTACTGGGCAGAACTTTGAGCAGTGCATCTGGTTGTTCTTTTGCTTAGAAGGAGAAATGGCCAGATGTGCCATCGAAAACTCATTCATGGAATGTTGTCAGTGGTTTGGCTAGATGGTCAGGGACTTGAAAGGAACATGATTAGAACACTGGTGACAAAAATGTGTGGGATGAAGTATGTGGAAAGACCTCTCTGAATGGTAAAACAAGTGAAGATATTTGTGTCTCATGTGAATGTACACCAAAGTGTTACCTCAGCAGAGGAGGATTTTAACAACCAAGTGGACAGGATGCACATTCCATGGAAACTAATCATGCTCTTTCTCCAGCAATTCTTGTTATTGCTCAATGGGTTCATGAATGAAGTGCTTATGGTGGCAGAGATGGAGGTTATATATGGGCTCAGCAGCATGGCCTCTTACTCACCAGGGCTAACGTGGCTACAAACACTGCTGAGTGCCCAATCTGCCAACAGCAGAAATGAACCCTGACTCCTAGGTTTGGGAACATTCCTTGTAGAGATCAGCCAGCTACCTGGTTACAGGTTGATTACATTCGACAACTTCCATCATGGAAAGGCAGCATTTTTTCTCACAAGAATAGACACTTACTCTGGGTATGGATTTGTATGAAATCCAAGAAATGATCTTACATAATGCCTTATCACTGTCATGGTATCCCACATAGTACCACCGCAGATTAAGGGACCCACTGTAGAGCAAATGAAGTACAGCAATGGGTTCAAGCTCATGGAATTCACTGGTCTTACCATGTTCCTAATCATTCTATAACAGCTAGCTTGACTGAATGATGGAATGGCCTTCTAAAGGCACAATTATGGCACTAGCTAGGTGGCAATACCTTGCAAGGTTGTGGCAATGTTCTCCATGAGGCTGTACATGCTGTAAACCAGTGCTCAAAAGTGTTGCTGTTTCTCCAATTGCCAGGATCCATGAGTCCAGGAACCAAGTGGTAGAATGGGAGTGGCACCATTACTCCTAATGACTCACTTGAAATTTTCTTGTTTCTTGTCTTGCAACTCTATGCTATTCAGGTTTGGATGTTTTAGTTCTGAAGGGAGCGATACAAAGCACTGATTCCACTGAAATTGAAGTTAAGAATTCTCCTGGTGATTTTGAGCTCCTTATGGTACTGGATCAACAAGCAAAGATGGGAGTAGTACTGGGTGGTGTGATTAATCCTGATTACCATGGAGAAATTGGCTTGACCTTACACAATGGAAGTATCAAAGAATATGTGTGGTATCCAGAAGATTCCTTAGGATGTCTTTTAGTACTACCTTGTCCCATGATTAAAGTCAATGTTAAACTGTAGCAACCCAATTACATCATGAAGATGGATACCCTAGACCCTTTGGGAATGAAGGCTTGGATCATACTACCAGGCAAAGAACCACAGTCAGTTGAGGTGCTTGCTGAGAGCACAGGGAACACAGAATGGGTAGTTGAAAAAGGTAGCTCTAAACATAAGCTAAATTGTTGCAGACCGTGTAGGCCTGGTCAGAGGTTCGAGGCCCTATAGGCCCGAGTGTAACAGATCTAGCCACTTGGCAGTTAATGGCAAATTGTTTTTCATCTTA
>NW_006408548.1:21832297-21832852 GCF_000296735.1 Chrysochloris asiatica | reverse complement strand
TAGAAATAATAATAATAAAAATAACTGCTAATTTTCAGATACACCATCTCAGCAGACATATCTACGAAAGATAGAAGAACTGTAGGAAGACTCAAGAAAAAAAAGACAAGTAGTAACATAAAGAAAACACCAAGGCACAAAAATGCATTTCAAATGTAAACCATCATATGACCTGTGGTACATAAAGTATTATGTTTCTACCTGTAGGGTTTAGTGGGAAGTTGTGATCCCATTTTTAGTGCATGCCCCGATCTGGTGGAGGCCTGTACAACTGCGTGAATCTGAAGAAAGTTCTCATCCCACTAACCTCAGCACCAGAGAGACACCCTTCTGGATATGTATGTCATACTCACTGTATCAAAATTCATATTACTTAAAAAAAAATTCCAATTTCACTCAAATGCTTTTTATTGCTGATAACATGATTTCAACAACAAAATGTTGTTGTTGTTGTTGTCAGGTGCCATCGAGTCGGAACCGACTCATAGCGACCCCATGCGCAGCAGAACGAAACAATGTCCGATCCTAGGCCAACCTCACTACCGCTGCCACACT
>NW_006408548.1:21823207-21832197 GCF_000296735.1 Chrysochloris asiatica | reverse complement strand
CTGCCCACCAGTGATGAATCCACCCTGGCTTTGGGGTGCCTCATTGTCCCCCTCTTTCTGTCTGTCTGTGTATTCTTTTGCTATCACTATTGTCGCTGGATATCCCCTCCTCGTGACCCAAACACTCGTGAACCAAGTTCCTATGTCGAGGATAGTCCCCGACACTAAATATCATCTACTGTTGTGTAGAAATGAAGGCTGCAATTTTTATCTATATCACTATATGTATCTATGTTTGTTTTGTTATGTATGTGTACCTCAAATATTTTGCTTTGCTCATTTGTGAAATGTAAGATGTAAATGGAGCCAGTGTGGTTTGGTTGTATGCATTTTAGTTAAATCATGTTAGGAGGAAATGTAATTTTACAGTTTTCTTTGTTTAGAGATTATGCACATGTTTGATTGGTGCCAAGTTGACAACCTTAACTCTGATAGTTAAGGTTCCATGTCAACTTGACTGAGCCAGGATTACCAGGTGTTGGGCAGTTGATAGTTAATTGTAAGATGATTGCCTATGAGCAAGCATAGTTAACTCTATGATGATTGGCTATGAGCAATGAATTAAAAAGCTATTTCCTCGGGGGTGTGGCCTGCTACCAATATAATGGACATGCAGAGAAGATTCAACCTCTTTCCTGCTGGATCTGGATCTCCAATCTGTGTCATCCTCCAACTGCTGGTTCTTTGAATTGGAACTAATGGTCTACTGTAGTCTTTGTCTACCTGTTGGGACTGTTTGCTGAATGTACCTGGAAAACTGTATGCCCACTAGAGGTCCTATACACCTGTGTCTGTCACCCCAGCTCATGTGCTCAGTGCCATCAGTTCTACAACAAACCTAGTAGACCTTGGTCACCCATTAAACTGCTGCTGCCCCTGCTCCAGCGCACTTGGGACTTTCCTATATCTGCAATCATGGGACATTTCCTTGATATAAACTTCTCTATCTATCTATCTATCTATCTATCTATCTATCTATCTATCTGTTATAGTTAAATGCTTTCAAGTCAGTTCTGACTCACAGCAACCCTTTATAGGGTTTCTAAGGAGCAGCTGGTGAGCTTGAACTGCCAACTTTACAGTTCAAACTGACCTTGCAGTCCAGGTCAGTCCATTAACCCACAGCTCAACACTGGGACTCACTCACTTTTGCTCTACCAGATAAGGAGCTCTGGTAGTACAGTGGTTACAAGATGGGCTGTTAACCTCAAGGGCAGCATTTTGAAACTACCAGTGGTTCCGTGGGAGAACGATAAGGGCTTTCTTTTCCTGTAAAGATTTAAAGCCTCGGAAACCCTATACAGGGTCATTACGAGTTGGAACCAACTCCACAGCACATAACCATCACCACCATATGTATGTATGTGTGTGTGTGTATATATATATATATATTTGTTGTTGTTGTTGTTATGTGCCGTGGAGTTGGTTCTGACTCATAGAGACCCTACACGGGGTTTCCGAGACTGTAAATCTTTACGGGAGCAGACTGCCTCATCTTTTTCGAACTGCTGACCTTGCGGCTCGCAGCCCAATTTGTAATATATATATATATATATATATATAGAGAGAGAGAGAGAGAGAGAGAGAGAAACACCCAGCCTAAGGCATATGGACAACATTGCAATGAACTGATATCCCAGAACACTTAATGGTACTCATGCATGTAGAACAAGAAGCAGTTGTTTGAACAGAACAAAGGGATACTTAAGGTTTGAAATCTGAAAGATATGTGCCTGGCTTGTATCATTTCACCATACTTATTCAATCTGTATAATGAACAAATAATCCATGAAACTGGCTTATATGAATAGAATGACATCAATATTGAAGGAAGGCTCATAAGTAGCCAAGTGATATAAAAATGATACAAACTTGCTTACTAGAAATAAAGACGATTTGTAATACTTACTATTGTACATAAAACACTAAAGACCAGTTTCGATTGTATCTCAGTGTAAAAACAAAAAAAACAAAAATTCTCACAACTACACCAATAAATAACATCATGTAAATGGAGAAAATTATTGAAGTTGTTAAAAACTTTATTTTGCTTGGATTCACAATTAACACTCAGGGAGCAGCAGTCAAAAATCAAACAACATATTTCATTAGGGAAATGTTTTGTAGAAGATGTCTTTAATGTATTCAAGAGCAAAGATAGCAGTTTGAGGACTAAGGCACTCTGCTCCAAGTCAGGATATTTTCAATAGTCTCAAATGCCATGTGGAAGTTGGACAATGAATAAGAAAGACTATAGAAGAATTGATGCATTTGAGTTCTGGTGCTGGAGGAGAATATTGATAGTATCATGGACTACGAGAAGAACAAACAAATCTGTCTTACAAGAAGTGCTGTCTCAGAATACACCTTAGAAGCCAGGGTAGTGAGATTTCATCACTCATATTTTGGACATGTTATTAAGAGATATCAGTATCTGAAGAAAGACATCATGCTGGGTAAAATGTAGGATACACAATAAAGAAGACCCTCAACAAGATACATTGATGAACTAGTAGAAGCAATGGTCACTAAGGTAGCAACCATTGTGAGGATGCCCAGAACCAGTAATAGATTCTCTCTGTTGTGCTCAGAGTAACTATGAGTTGGAACTGACTTGATGGCACTTTACAACAATGACAAGGTCAAAAATGGCTTTGAGGCTTCCTCTCAAGCTCATGAAAATGGTATCCTATTGTAAACAATCTACCATATTATAAGGTTGATCCTGGTATGGCACTCTACAAAAAATACTGGACCTGTTTGACCTGCAAAGTCAGTGGTTCAAATCCATCAACTACTCCTCCGAAACTCGATAAAGAGTCACTATGAGTCAAAACTGACTTGACATCACTAAACAATAGCAACAACAGAACACTCCTATGGATAATCCCTTGTTGCAAGAAACTGAGGCTTCTTACCAATCACAAATATTAACTTGACAGGTAGGTGTTAATGTTGAAAGTGGCTCCAGACCCCAAGTCATCTTTTAACTGTAGTTCCTGCTGACCTCTTGACTGCAATCTCATGAAAGATCCTGAACTAGAGCTACCCAGTTAAGCCACTTTTAAATTGCTGATGTATCGACACAATAAACATTCAATAGTTTTAGCTACAAAATTTGGGGGTAGTTTGTTACTCAATAAATCAATAATAGTGCCAGACAAAATAATGTTGAAGCAAAAAACAATGTCATAGCTCTTATAAAACACAATTACTATTGAGATGAATCACATGAATTGCTGTTTTCATAGATCACATATCAGCCTCTCCTTAGGGCTCAATCTGCTATTCAGGAGCTCTATCAACTGGTTTCATTCCTCAGCTGAAAGGCATCTTGGTCCCCCAGGATGCATTTGTTCAATATATTTGCTATTTTCCCAATTATAAACCACATGGCAATGTAATTGTGACCGTCTAACACAATGTTGTGATGTAACAGTGGGAAACAATATGCGAGATACCTCTTGTTTCAGACATCTAAATATACTTGCTAGCAAGTTATGGAAATTCTTTCATAAGGTATTTGGGGTTTTGATTTAGCAATACATATTTAAATAAATGGTAAAATATGCTTATGTCTCACACAAACCTAAAAACAAAAGACTATTTGCTTCTGATCTTTAATAATACTGGATGGATGTTCTTAAAAAATCATGTTTTCTTTGTGTTGAACAAACAAAGATGAAAAGACAAACTATCCTGCTGTAATTATCTTTAAGTGCTTTTCTCATTTAATTCAATTAAGATGCTTCAGCTGGCTCAGGAATGCAAAATTAGTCTCTTGATAACTTTCTTTTTCTTTTTGCACAACCTTTACCATTTCTGCATTTCTGTTGATGGACTATGTCAAGCTGTTGAGGGAGAATTTATTTCTGGTTCTAGTCCCCTGGAGTTTTTACATGTGTGCTTCATTTAGTATAAAGCTTTATGTGTAACTTTTCCAGCAACGAATCACAATTTCTCACTGTATTTTTCAAGTTTGACTTTAATTGAAGACACATTTTAAATGGGACCTTGTGGTAAATCAATATTACATTTTACCATGACCCCAAATGTAAGTTTCTATCATTGTTATTGTAACATTTTTATTGAATTATCTACCATAGGAATTTGTAAATATGTGTCAAATCTGAATAAATAATTCTGTGTATTTTTTTTTATTAATAAAAGAATACCTAGTGTGGCTCTGTGGGTCAATGTGCTGGACTGAAAAGTTGCTTTGAACCACAAGTGGTTCAAACTCAACAGCTGCTTCTCAGAAATTCTATACAGGGTTGCTGTGGGTTGGAACTGACTCATTTGCACTTAACAACAACAAGCTAAAATCTCTAGCTTGCTGATGAAATTATTCTTTCATCCTTACGGTCTACTGACAGTGAAATTAGTATGCTACACATTGCTCCTGATAAAATATGGAAAAGACTTGGTCAAATCCAGTAAGTATTGGAGGCTCTTTACAAGCTAAAAGTTTGAAATGAAGTCTATCTTATATATTCTTATGATACTATAGGAGCAAGAGTGCCTAAAAATAACTGTACTTTTTGCTGAGTGATGAGCTTAGAGTTGAACTTTTTTTTTTTTCATCTCGGTATATTTTTATGCCTTAAAATTCATTTCAAGGAATAAGATAGATTTATATCCTAAGAAACCCTAGATGTACTGTAGAATAAGCACAGGACAACTAACTGCAAAGTTGGCAGTTCAAATCCAATAGCCCCTCCATTGCAGATAGTTGAGGCTTTCTGCTCCCATAAAGATTTAGAGCCTTGGAACCCCTATAAAGTGGTGGCACAAGTCAACAATGGTCTGATGGCAGTGGATTTGGCTTGGCATTCTGCTCAATAATTATACAATTGCTAGTAATATTTATACTTAATAACATATAACATATATCTCAAGATTTATCTTGAAGTACATGTGATTGAATAATATTCATACCCTTAAAAGGAAAACCAGTTAACATCACTGTTATTCAAACTTATGCATGGACCACTAAAGTCAGCACTGATGAACCTGAAGTATTCTACCAACTTCTTTGGTCTGAAGTTGATAAAACATGCAATCATGATGCATTGAAAACTAATGGTGCAAAAGCTAGAAATAAATAAGTAAGGAGCAGTAGTTGGAAAATATGGCCTTAGTGATAGAAATGATAATGGTGATCACATGATAGAATTTTGCAAAATCACCAACTTATTCATTTCAAAGACCTTTTTTCAGCAACTTAAAAGATGACTATACACAGATGGAATAAACAGCAATAAATTGACTCCATGGGCAGGAAGAAAGGATGGAGAAGCTTATTATTGTCAGTGAAAACATGAATAGGGGCCAAATGTGGAACTGACCATAAATTGATCAGATATAAGTTGAGGCTGAAGCAAAAGACCATTAAAACTAATCCACAATAGCAAAAATATGACCTTGAGCATATCCCACCTGAATTTAGAGACCATTTAAAGAAGATATCTGATTCATTAGATACTAATGACTGAAGATCATAAAATCTGTGGTATCAAGACTATCATACAGGAAGAAAGCAAAATCTCATTTAAAAGACAATAAATAAATAAAGAAAGAAAAAAAAACTAAAATGGATGTCAGAAGAGACTCAGAAACTTGCTTTTACATAGACAAACTAAAGTTACTATAAGAAATGAGAAAGTAAAAGATTTGAGCAGAAAATTTCAAAGTGTGGTACAATAATACAAAGTCAAGATTTATAACAAAATGTACAAAGACCTGTAGTTAGAAAATCAAAAGGGATCATGCTTAGCATTTTAAAAGCTGAAAGAACTGTTGGGAAAATTTAAAACACTGAGTTTCAGTTTTGAAGGGCTCGACGGAGTCCTGGTGTGGCACTGTGGTCTAATGCGTCAGACTGCAAAGTCGTTTGAACTGCAAGGACGGTGGTTCAAGCTCACCAGCTGCTCCTTGGAAACCCTATACAGGGTCGCTATGGGTCAGAATCGGCTTGACGACACTTAAAAACAACAACAACATGGAGTCCTGGTGGGGAACTATAAGGTTGCATTGAATCAAAAGGTTGGCAGTTCAAATTCACCAGTTGCTCCTCAGAAACCCTATACACGGTTGCTGTGAGTTAGAATCAACTCAAAGGCACTTAACAGCAATGGGCAAAAGAATGAATGATACAATAAGCTTCAAAAGGAGGTGGAAATAAATAAGTAAGGAGCAGTAGTTGGAAAATATGGCCTTAGTGACAGAAATGATAATGGAGATATGTTGCAGGTGCTGAGGGGGGTGGGAGGGCAAAGTGGGGAGGTCCTCTCTTCAGGCAGGGGTCAGCAACAAGGCAGGCTGGGCTGTACCCAGCATTCAGGGGCCACATGTGTGCTCTCCATCTAAATGGCAGTCTTCAAGGGGCTTCCCTGAGTGGCAATCTGTGCTCTCCAGAGGGCACATTGAATATAGGCTTTGTCTGAGTAGAGAGCTGAAGGGGCAGGGAGAGAAGTTTGAGCCCCTCAGGGTTTCCCTGCCTGGGACTCAGGCTCATACTCAGCTAATTATGACACTGGCTCCCCACTTGCATTCAGTTTGTTTTCCTTAAACTTTCCACTTGATTTTGTGTTTTGAAGTCACACACTGCTCATCTTGTCTAATAAGGACAAAACAAATAATGGTGTTTTCCCTGATGTGTTGTAACCAGCATTCTGAATACGGACAGGTTGACTTTTCTAGGAACAAAAACAGGCATGGAGGAAATGAGAAACTAAGTGGAAAAAAAGTAGTTCTAGACTGGGCCCGAGGCAGGTATTTGGAGACTGCACATAGTCTTACGGTGAAGGTTCTGTGGACTCTGGAGGGGCTGCCTGTGATGGGGGTGTCATGAGCACTTAGGTATTCACAACCAGGCCTACTCACCTGCTCCCAGTCGGGAATGCACAGAACTCCCTGTGGGGCCGGGATAAAGCAGAACAGAACAAATCTGCCTTAAAGTCCCACTCCCCACTCCCTTCTTCACTCCATTAGCAGTACTGTGAGGAGATGAGTCGCCCCCACAAGCGAGTCCTTCCCAGAACGTCCATCTGTCTTGACACTGCTGCTCATCTGTCTTCCTGTGTGTTTTCAATCCATGTCATTGGCTGATTCTTGCATACTGAACCATTTTAAAGGGGAAATGTTGCAGAGTGTTGCTTAGAAATGCAAATCTGGTTTGCC
The DNA here is from genome assembly GCF_000296735.1 of Chrysochloris asiatica. Lineage (NCBI taxonomy): Eukaryota > Metazoa > Chordata > Mammalia > Afrosoricida > Chrysochloridae > Chrysochloris > Chrysochloris asiatica. The sequence goes on along the minus strand of NW_006408548.1, from coordinate 21,825,015 downwards.
CCTGAATGAACAGTTCATGTTTGCTAGATGAGTTCCCTCCCCTTGAAATTAATATATAATGTGTAATCCTGCGTGGATCAATGAATGAAGACTCGCAGATTAAAGTGGCGATTGAGACAATCGGGTAGGCTTTAAATTTCTTGGGATTCTCTTCTGAGCTGACTCAGTGTCACTTGTGCATCTGAATACCAAGCCCTTTGAGAGCAATAAACATGAAACCATGAAAAAAAAAAGAAGAAGATGGAAGGAATACACAGAATCACTGTACCAAAATTAATTGGTTGGTGCTCATCCATTTCAAGAGGTAGCATATAATCAAGAACCAATGGTATTGAAGGAAGAAGTCCAAGCTGCATTGAAATCATTGGTGAAAAACAAGGCACCAGGAATTGACAGAATCCTGACTGAAATGTTCGAAAAACTGCTGTAGCACTGGAGACATTTATTTTTCTATGCTAAAACATTTGGCCATTGAGTTGGATGACATCCATATTTGTACCCATTCCAAAGACAGGTAGTCAAACACAATGTCAAAAAGACAATAATATTTTAGTGTGATTATGAAGGAATCCTGGTACGGCGCTGAAGGTTAACCACTAGATTATGAATTGTTAAGGATGCTGTATTGTGCTGTAGGATCAGCACTAGACTGGAAACCATAGGTCAGCAGTTCAAACCCACCAGCTGATACTTGGAAACCCTATACAGGGTCTTTGTGAGTCAGAAACAACTTGACAGTACTAAAGAACAACTAACTGTAAGCTGGTTGGATCACACCCATCAGCTGCTCTCAGAAACACTATACAAGGTCACCATAAGTTGGAACTGACTTTATGGTACACAACAACAACCAAAAGTAAAAAAAAAAAAAAAAAAAATTGTATGGTATTTTTCCTTTCTTTTTATAGAGCTTACTTTTTCTTTACATCCTCTGTAAAGAAATATTATGAACTGAAACACCTATTGCTAACACACATGGGACAATTCTGAGGTAAACTACAGAAAACTGTACAACTTGGACTTTCTTCAAAGACAGAATGCAAAGTTAAAGGAAAACAAATCTTCTGGCGATAACTCAAATGTAACAGGTTGTTGCAGCAAATCTGTCTTTTTAAACAACATAAGTGTGCTATACAACAGCAGTATCAACAGCACACTGTACCGAGAATTGGAATGTTATCTTACAGTTGCTAATTTGCAGTGGCTTTTATGGAGATATACTTTTCCATTTAAAATGTAAAATTTCATGTACAAAAACACTTGAATAATTATGAAAATGTAAGTAATCCTTTGCGGAAGGCAATTAGGGTGAGCAAGACTTTCCTTTTCCTTCAGTGTTTTATGCATATGTTTGGTTCCATAAGCAAACTAATTAAAATGTTGCAAGACACACTAAAATGTTGGCATTTTAGATGGAAAGCATTTGTACTCCTGGCAAACACTGCTTCGTATTTCTAAGGAATTTTAAAATTGTAGTTATAATAAACTATTCAGTCAAGAAAACTGAAAACAAGAGCCAAAATCATGCTCTCAGCTTTGAGATCTGTAGCCACATGGTATCACACGAAGCTGTGAATCTTCTAAGAATAAAGTAGGACAAAACACAACATTTATTTGTTAGCAAACATTTCGAGGGGTAGGATATGATACGTTATTTATTCAGCTAAAGTAAGAAAAGTAATTTGGAAGTTGATGTTATGTGCCAACAAGTTGGTACCGACCCATAGTGACCTTATGCACAGTAGAACGAAACACTGCCCGATCCTGGGCCAACCTCACCACTGTTGCCACGCTTGAGTCCATCGATG
>NW_006408548.1:21813754-21821828 GCF_000296735.1 Chrysochloris asiatica | reverse complement strand
TTGAACATCAACCATTTCCTTTTGGTATAGTGACTCTGTGTATTCCTTCTATCTTCTCTTGATCTTTTCTGCATTATTCAAAATTTTTCCAGTGAATGTTTCAGTAACGAAAGTCGAGGCTTGAATTTTTTCTTCATTTCCCCCAGCTTGAGAAATGCTGTGTTCTTCCTATTTGGTTTGCTGATTCCAGATCTTTGCACATTTTGCTGTAATATTTGGCTTTATCTTCTTGAGGTGATCTTTGAAATTTTCTGTTCAGCTCTTGGACCTCCTCATTTCTTCCATTTGCTTTAGCAAATAACTTCCAAATTAAAATTTAAAATTTAATTTGGAAGTTAATGTTAATTGATTTCCATGATTTGGAAAAGAATGGCCAAAATAACTGGCAAAGTAAAGCTTCCACCATTAACAGGAATGTTCTAGCACGAAAACTAATAAGATGACTATCTATATATGGAGTGGTCTCGGTAGTAGACACCTGAGAGCTAAGATATAAAAGACAGCTGCAGCACTATTAATAGGAATCCTGCACAGAAGAGATTTATTCAGAAACAGGAAATGTCCAAACTTCACCAGTTGGCCAATCAAACATGTTATAAAAGCAAGATTTACTGAGTTGTTACTTTGTACCAGTCACAACAGTGGGGCCTGGAGTTTCAGTGGTATATAATGATTCAGCAATGGCCTTTGCCTACATGGATATTACTGTCCAATCTCTTTTAAGGGCAGTGGAGTATGTTGATATAGAGCAAAGACTTTCGGACCAGAGAAAAAACAAACTTATTGCTATAGAGTCCATTCTAATTCATTGTGTTCCTTTCATTTAAGATATATCAGAACTGTCCCATCTGGTTTCCAAGGCCATAATCTTTATAGAAATAGACCTTTCTTCTGCAGAGCAGATGGTGGGTTTAAACTGTTGACCTTTCAGTTAGCAGCCAAATGCTTTAACACTGCTCCATCAGGGTCCCGTTGAACCAGACTACCTGGACTTAAAAACTAGCTTGTCCACTTACTAGTTGTTGTTGTTGGTAGGTGCCATTGAGTTGGCATAGACTCACAGAGACCCAATGCACAGCAAAATGAAACACTGCCTGATCCTGGGCCAACCTCACTACCATTGCCATTCTTGAGTCCATCGATGCTGCCACTAAGGTGACTAAATTAGTTCTGTGACCTTGAAATAGTTAACTAACCTTTCCAGTAAGTTTACCTTTGAAATGCAAACATTAACAGCTCTGTCTCATGTGGTTTCTGTGAGAATTTAAGAATTTAATAGAAATGTTAAGTGTTACTGACATATAGTAACATGGATCATTTGCAATTATTACCTCCTCTACAATTCAATCAGTGCTGTAAATAGTGTCCTATAATTAAAATAATGCTTCATTTTACAGAAGTAGATATCCAGTAAAAGCCAAAGATTAGAATAGCACTTTCAAAAGTGTCTGTATGTTTTGGGTGTCCCAAACCGTTACTGTTTTACTCTGCAAGTAAAAAAGAATACTTGCAGGCCATTTCCCAAACAAATACACGTTAGAGAAGATGAAAGGCTTACAAATAATAACTGACACCATGAGGATGAGGGAAAAGAGTATCATTTCTCTACCACAGAAGAAAAATAGTTTGAAAATATTTAGTGTGAGCTTGGATAAGTCACCAGTACTCAACATCACCTCACTACTGCATTGTAGAAAATGGTAATAGTTACAATAATAATGATCTCGGAAAAACAGCAGACAATATATTTTTTCTTTATTTTATATTGCTTTCTGATTATAAAAGACAGATATGTTCTTTATAAATGTTTAAAATATAATTTTAAAAGCATAATCTATATGGAGTATATATATGCTGTATATGGAGTATGGCACTGTGGACTAATGTGTCCGACTGCAAACACCTTTGAATCCCAAGGTTAGCGGTTCAAGCTTAACAACAGCTCCTTGAAAATCCTATAAAAGGTCGCTATGGGTCAGAACCGACTCAACAGTACTTAACAGCAACAATAATCTATATAGCCAGACTTTTATTGTATTTTTGTACAATTTTGAACACAAACTTGCAGGTCATAAAATATCTGGTATTGTTTTTCTTAGCAATAATCTCCTTTTCATCATCATGATCCCTTACTATGGTTCCAGGTACCACACTCTTTAAATATCATCCCAACTGTCTTTGTGGCAAACCTGTGCAATAAGTCCTACTATTCTACCTTTGGGGCTCAGTTAACTTCCATAGGTTATTCATTCACTGAGTGCTGAGGATGGAATGAAAACTCAGATTTCCCTAGTGCTAAAGTGCACTGAAGTTCTTAGGGAGCTACGGATCATTCATTGAAAACCAAACATGAGTATAACACTTTAAGCTTTAACATCTCTGTAATCAATTTTCCCTTTCCTATAAGGAAATTTATAAAACTACAATTTCTAAATTAATCATTACAATGTTTGGGATGGTTCCTTAACATATCTAGAAAAGCTCCTTTATTTCTAGGATCTGTGCACAGATACTGTATTATTATTTATTTTACTGTTGTGAGCACAGTGGCCTCTATAGATAAGCACTCTACTATGAATCACTAAGTCAAGTGTTCGAGCCCACTAGCAACTCTGAGGTAGAAAGATGAGGCTTTTTGTTCCCACAAAGATGTGCAGCCTCGAAAACCCTAAAGACGGTCACTAACAGTCAGAACTGACTGGAAGGCACTTAACAACAACTACTGTTGTGAAACTTTTTCCCTCTCTCTAAACCTCAAGGTTGATGGTTTAAGCTTACTTGGAAACCCAATACAGGGTCGGTGTGGGTCGGAATTCACTCGATGGCACTTAGCAACAACAACAAATCTCTTACAGATTATTAGTTTATTAATAACTAGAGAAAACACGGTTTTACTAATTGTCAGATTCTACAAAAAGTACATAATGAGAATTCTCATAAATGCATATCATTGTTTCCACCAACAAGTTTTGACTTTGTACTATAATTTTGCATTGTTTGGGCAAATTATTTATTAATTCATCATTACTCAATAACATATTGAGCAATTTTTCCAGGTGATATGAAGCATCTTTAAAATGAACAATGTCTAATTACCTTTCTCTAGAGGAACTGTACTGTAAAAATAAGTCCTACTAAAAATCAGAATGCGAGGCTTTTATCAAAACAAAAGCAGCACTTAAAATGGGATGTTGACAAAGTCACAGACACAATGCTTCTCCCAGAGTCATATCTTAACTACAAAATCACTAACACTATTTCTTTAGGGTAATTGTTATTTTTTCCAATGAGATCACCAACCTCATTTTCTTTATGACGTCTACTGCACAAAGATAGATAATGTCATACCACAACTCCTCTTGTCTTCTGTCATTAGTATTCAGTGTATTGAATATTCTTGAGGTGGTCTCTAAACCCAAGTGGGACATATAAGAGCATATGTGTAGGGGGCTTCAAAAACTTATGGGAAAAATGAAATTAAAAGGTAACAGAATTTTTGCACAAACACTTTTATATAAATACAATTGTCAAAATATTTTTAAATGTGATATGGTAATATTTGATCTCATTTATAAACACAATATGACAAATATCTTGGCAGGTCTAATAATGACTGTTACTTTGAAGCAGAGATAAGTATAAACGATAGTTCAGTATTTCTATAACAGCAGATTTCTATGATATCTATGGATGACAAGATCACAGGAATTGATAGCATTGTGGTATGCTATCTACATTCATAATTAGAAGAAATGCTAAAGGTGATGAGAAAAATGATGTAATTATGATCCCACCTAAAATCACATACACATATAAACACTCTCATAAAAATAACAGCAAAATCAAACAAAAAAATGTACTGGAATCCAGCAACACATCTCAAACTAAGAATTCCTACATTAATGTGTTTTTGCTTTAGAATTTTCTATTTCTTAGAAAAGGAAAAGAAATTTAAATGATCCCATTGAGATATCAAGTAAACAAAACTCTAACCTACTCACAGAGAGAAAAACGGAGAGTGAAATACACTATGATTTGCAAACACATAGCACATGCTTGTGGCTATAGAAAGGAATGTAACATTACGTTTGGAAGTAAAATAGTTAAAATATCTAGCTAAAACAATTTCTAATCTAGTTTTACAGTCCGGTATATGCCTCATATTTTAGTATTATTTTATTTTCCTCTTTAAATTTTACAGCATGATGCCCCAACCAGCCTTTTCTTTTCTTCTTCTTCTTCCTCTTCCTCTTCCTCCTCCTCCTTCCTCCCTTCTTCTTCTTCTTCCTCCTTCCTCCTTCCTCCCTTCTTCTTCTTCTTCCTTCTTCTTCTTCTTCTTTTTTGCTAGCTACAGTCTATCACTCTTCTTTTTTTCCTTCCCTATCTCTTTTCTCCTTACTTTAATCCTGTCTCCCCTCTCTCCTTATTATGCTGTTTCTTAAGCGGAGCTATGTACATACAAAGAAAATCTTTGGGTTAACAATAATCACAGTTCTAAAACAAAGCTATCCCTTTGATGGTTTATTAAAGAATGACCTTAAGTGGCTTTGGCTTAATCATTCAAGAAAGTGAAATTTTGATTTGTGGTTTAGCAACAAAACCTATTGCTATTAAAAGACAAAAAAGCCAGAAGAAGGTTTCAGTTAATTACTGAGATAGAGAAGAAATTAATTAATCCCCCAAGTAGGAAAAAAATGTGACTTTGTCAGTCCTCTTTGCTCATATACAGAACAGGAATCCCTATAACTAAGGTTAAACTGACGTTTAAATATGTTAAGGGTAGTCTATTCTTGGCAAATAAAATTATACCTTCTAAGGAGCTCTGGTAGCGTAGTGGTTACGAATCGGGCTGTGAACCTTAAGGTCAGCAGTTCGAAACTACCAGCCGCTCCGCGGGAGAAAGATGAGGCTTTCTACTCCCGTAAAGATTTACACCCTTGGAAACCCTATACAGGGTCGCTATGGGTCGGAACCGACTCGACGGCACTTAACAACAACAACAACAAGCTAAAAAGAATATTTCTGAATGAGAACTGCTTTTAAAAAGGTTTATAAGACTATTCTGAACAAATGCATATAAGTAAAAAGCTGTGCTAATATGTCTAAAAATAGCCTCAAGAAACAAAAGTGTGATGGAGTGCCCACTCATTAACCTAACTGCTAAAACTTTTAAAATTACAGATTACTGTCATAACATGTGAGTTTCAGCAAATGAAATTTCAATGTTTACACCTCATACTCTCCCTTATCCCCTACACACTTAAGAGGTTGTCCTTTATAACCATCACCCCCCTGAAAATTCAGCATAAAAAAGGGAGGACCCATTAGACCCATTTGGAACACTAAATGTGAATACCAAAGTGCTGCTATTTTATTGAAATTTTCCATGCTTTTATTTCAATGGGTATTTGTAGAAATAGGAATGAGCTTTAGAATATTTAATAGCATAAGCAAAAGTATGCTAAAAGCTATTATTTTTTTTTCTTTATCTCTAAGGACTAACAACTCACAAATACTTAAAGTTCGAAACACATATTCCTTTGTCCTGTTGCATGTACATTTTTTAGTTTTTACTATAAAGGGAAAGAAGAGTAGATGTTCTGTATTTAAATACAACCCAAAGAGACCCACTTTCTGGTTCTAATTCCACATGATGGATATGTGTTGGATCATCTTTACATACTTCTTGTTGATGTTGTTAAAAGCTGTTGATTTGGTTCTAACTCATAGTGACCCTATACAGGGTTTCTGAGGACCAGCTGGAGAGGTTGTATCACCATCCTTTTGGTGAAGACTCCAGTACTTATCTGACAATACCAGGAGTCCAGATTTAGACACATAAAAAACAAAGGCAAAATGAGCACATTTGGGATACTCCATTTTACTTTTTGAGAGCTGAAAAGGGAATGGAACTTGGTTATATAGTGCATCTGTGATATGCTATTCTTGCTCACTAGACAAAAGTCAAGAGAAAATGGTTTGAGAATCTTTTAGTTGCTAGATTATCTGGGTCTGTGTATTTACATCTTTTACTTAATGACACTTCTTTAAAATTATAAATGCCTGTGACACATTAGGGAAGAAGATGTTAGCAATGTAGGATAAGCACTGGCATGTTAACTGCAAGGTTGGCAGTTCAAACTCACCAGCCACTCCATGAGTGCAAGACAAGGTTTCCTGTTCCCTAAATATTTACAGCTTAACAAACTCTATACAGGGTCAGTGTGAATCAGAATGGACTTGATGGTAGGGTTCTTTTATTATTATTTTGGTTACTATTATTTAGAATTTATCACTCTCAGAAAATATAGAGACCATTTTTCGTTATGTGGAGGTAAATTTTAAGTGAACTGTGGATAATTATTTCTCTTCAACAATTGTAAAAACTGTAGGATAGGGATAGATGAGAAAGCAAGTTGATTACAAAAAAGCAAAGTAAAATGTCACTAAGAAAAAATTATACTTATAAAATGGAGAAAAGTTGCAGTAAGTGAAAAAGGAAAAATAAAACAGAAGTTTAAAGCTAAAGAATGGTTATGTACTAACATCAGCAATACATGATGGTAACTGTATTTTCACAGTTTCATCATCAGAGTATTGATTCACTTTTAGATTCTCACCAATCTGAGAGGTGAGAAATGATATTCTATTGTAGTTATGTTTGCATTTTGTCAAGTTATGAGTGAACTTAATTGAGCATTTTATCATTTACAAAGAGGTATTTCTGTAAGTCTTGTATAAATTATTCATGCAGTTTGCCTATTTTTCTATTGGGTTTTTGGCCAGTTTCAACTGATTTTTAGAAATTCCTATGTTGATGATATCCTTTCTATTTATATAAGATCTCTATAATTATCTATCATCTATCTATTGATCAATTGATCAATCATTTGTACATCTATACCTCTATGCATCTATCTATTGGTCTCTCCTGATAGCATGTGTGAAATGTGAGAGAGGAGTTCTGTCCCTCCTGGCATCTAAGGCACATTTTGGCTTTACTTCTTTCATCAAAGATTTGTTCATTGTTCTGGAAGTCCATGGTAGTTTTAATGTTCTTCTCTAACACAGTAACTCAAAGGTCTCAATTCTTCCAGAGTCTTCTTTATTCATTGTCCAACTTTCATATGCTTATGAGAGAATTGAAAATACCATGGCTTGGATCAGGTGAAACTTACTTCTCAAATTGACATCCTTGCTCTTGAATACTTAAAAGAAGACTTGTGCTGCAGATTTGTCTAATATAATACATTGGTTTCTTGACTGCTACTTATGTGAATGTTAGTTGTGAATAAAAGAAGAATGAAGTCTTTAATAACTGTAAGCTTTTATCCATTTATCATGATGTAATTTAATGGTCCTGTGGTAAGGATTTTTGTTTTCTTTATACTTGAGGTGCAACCCATACTGAAAGTTGTGGTTGTTTCTTCATCAGTAAATATTTTTTAAGTCCTCTATATAGAGTCACTCTAAGGACCTATGGTAAAGTAGTGGTTATGAATTGGGCTGCGAACCTCAAAGTCAGCAGTTCAAAACTATCAGCTGTTCCACCAGAGAAAGATGAGGCATTCTGCTGGCATAAAGATTTATAGCCTCAGAAACCCTGTACAGGGTCACTATGTGTCAAAACAGACTCCACGGCACACAGCCACCACAACCATAGAGTCACACTGAGTTTGAATCAACCTGATGGCAATGGTCTAGTTCATATGTGTTTGTTGTTCTTCTTAAGTGCTATCAAGTTGATTCTGACCCATAGAAAACCTATATAGGGTTTCTGAGGAGTGGCTGGTTAGTTTGAACCACTGAACTTGTGTACTTTTCATACAGTGCCACACCAGGACTTATTCATTTACAAATACATTTTTAAAATAACATAAATGGTGACTATCCACAAGGACCTGACCAGATGGAATACAAAAGAATCAAATTGGATGTGTCAGTGGAAAAACTCAGTATCATCAGTCAAAACAAGAAAAGGGGCAAACTGTGGAATAGACCATCAATGTTGTTGTTATGTGCTGTGGAGCCAATTCTGACTCATAGTGACCCTGTACAAGGTTTCCGAGGTTGT
>NW_006408548.1:21810667-21811969 GCF_000296735.1 Chrysochloris asiatica | reverse complement strand
AGACATCATTACTTAGGAAATGAAAGGTCAGACAAAAAGAGGAAGATCCCCCAAATAAATGGATGGGCACAGTGGAAGAATCAATGGGCTCAAGAGTAAGAACAATTTTGAGGATAGTTTAGGAATGGGCAATGTTTTGTTTTGTTGTGCATAGGGTAAATATATGAGTAGGAACAGACTCAAAGGCACCTAACAACAACAGCATGGTGCTACAACTGAGAATACTCATAATATTCACTGTTACAATTTCTAAATAGGTAATACTGGGAAAAATATCCAACTCACAGCAAAAAGAAATAATGAGAAAACTTGCTTCTCTTGCCCTAAGTTTTAAGAAAAAAAAATTTTCTAAAACATAAAGAAAAGCTTAATATAAATAATAACTTTCATACAGATAATGACTTTTTGTAGTATTTTGTTGGTTGGTTGGTTGGTTTTGTAACCACAATGAAATCAATTTGGGAAGTAATAACAAAACACAGACAAAAATGCTAATTGTGTGGAAAATTTTAAAGATACTTTAGTTGCTCATTCAAAATCATTAGCAAGAATTAAAACTGGGGAATGCTTAAAATACAACAATTACAAAAAAAAACTTCAAATGAAGACAAGAAATCAGTAACTACATGAGTGTATATTAAAAAATGTGAATATAAATGTTTATATGTTAAAAATAAGTTTGCAAATTAATTAAGGACATTTCTAATATTACAAGACAAAGTTAAAACCACAGAATAAATCAAAATAAATTGGAAAGAAAATAAAATGGGTAAAAACAGAAATTAAGGAATACAGGCATCACTAACTCTTGTAGATTTTAATGTTTGTAAAAATGTGTAAGAATGAGACTCTTATACATTGAGTAACATTTTGGAGATCAGTTGAAAATATCTTGCTGATCAAAAGAAACCCTGGCGCCACAAATGATTTCATGTGTGGCATCTAACCAAATGGTCAGCAGTTCCAACTCCCCAGTCACTATGCATGAGAAAGTTGTGGCATTCTGTCTTTATAAAGATTACAGCCTTATTCTTTCCTATAAGGTTGCTAAGAATCAGAATCAACTGATGGCACTCAACAACAATTGTTCATTTAATGACATATTTACCCTTAAACCTAGAAATTCCCAAGAATTCTATTCTTAAATTTATGGTCTACTTAAAAGTACATGAAAATCTAGATTGTGACAATGTTTGGAATTCAGGAAAACTTGAACAAGTATGTTGTCCATATCCTTCAAGAAGATGAACATACCAATCATGATATATCCATAAACCAATCATGGCATATTCATATTGGTTG
>NW_006408548.1:21809409-21810328 GCF_000296735.1 Chrysochloris asiatica | reverse complement strand
GAGATAGGAATATTTTAAAGGTTTGAAGGCTTATAGCTTGTGGAGTTTGGAGCTGAAGTAAAAAATCAAGTACTTTGAATCTGCCAGGCCAGGCTTGGAGGCCTGAGCCAACATCCTGGGCAAGACGAAAAATGGGCCACAGAGATACCACGAAAAATGCAGCAGGAACGTTGGGGAAAAGGTGCACAATAGACTTTGTCAGTTTTGCGTTGTTCTGATTTTATTTTTGTCTTTGGTATCGGGTAATTGGTGCACTCACTGTTTGCCCACCTCCATTCTGGTGAATAGAGGGAGAGCCTGAGTCAAGTGGCCACTCCCCAACCTCACTGCTGGTGGTTTCTTCTTCCAGGAATCTGCACAGACACTCAGCCCAAGCTGAGGCACTGATCTGTCCCCCTTTTCATCTGTTTTTTTTTATCACGGGTAGGAGAGGAGTCCTGGTGTGGCGCTGTGGGTTAATGCACCAGACTGCAAAGCCTTTTGAACTGCAAGGTCAGTGGTTCAAGCTAACGTCTGCTCTTTGGAAACCCTATATAGGGTCACTATGGGTCAGAATTGACTCAACAGCACTTAACAACAACAAGGAGAAGAAGGCAGAAGTGACTGAAAGAGAGTTTAAAGGCAAAATTTCTTGGACAGGTTTGAAGCCAGGAACTAGGACATTAAAGACATACTTATATTAAGCTACAGATTTTTTCCCCCCTCTTTTTCTTCCCTCCCTCCTTTCTCTTTTCTGTGATTAGAGACTGCTATGCTCAGTCTTGTTTTTGTTGGTGCTGAATTATTTTTTTCTGTTTTTTCTTTCTTTCTTTTTCCTCTTTCTCTCATTTTTGTTTTTTATCCGACTAGTGTTTGGCTATTATGTAGCCTCCCTCTTGGTTTTGGAAGACTCTGTGTTTCCCTATATTACACAAGAAGA
>NW_006408548.1:21806586-21807615 GCF_000296735.1 Chrysochloris asiatica | reverse complement strand
AGGATGAATGTAAAGCTCATGTTCTCCCATCTAAACTATTACTCAATTCACAATAAAAACTTTTTTTAAAAAAGTTAATTGTATTGAAATTAGAAGCTCAAGGTGCAATGAAGGCACTGGCAAAGAACAAGACTACAGGGATGGACGGAATATAAATTGAAGTATGTCAATAATCTGATGCAGCACTGGAGTTAACTCAAGCATCTATGCCATGAAATTTGAAAGTCAGCTACGTAGTCAACTGATGGGAAGAGATTCATATTTGCGCCCATTCCAAGAAGAGGTTACCCAGAGGAATGTGGAAGTCATCAGACAATATCATTAACATGTCATGTAAGTTTGCTAAAGATATTTCAGAAACACCTGCAACAGTACATAAAAAGGGAACTGCCAGATGATCAAGTCAGATTCAGATGAGGACGTGGAACAAAGTTTATCATTTCTAAATTCAGAAGAATCTTTACTGAAAGCAGCAAATACTAGAATTACGTTTTATCTGTGCTTTATTGACTATGCAAAGCCTTTGACTATGGAAATCATAACAAGCTATGGATAACAAAGCAAAAAATAGGCATTTCAGAACACTTAATTGTGCTCATGAGGAACCTGTACATAGACCATGAGGCAGTCATTCTGACAGAACAGGGAACATCGAATGATTTAAAGTCATTGGTGTGCACCAGGGCTGTATTCTTTCACTATATTTATACATTTTGTATGTTGAGCAAAAATCTGAGAAGCTGCATTATATAAAGAAAAATGTGGCATCAGGATTGGACAAAGACTCATTAACCTGTGATACAAAGATGACACCTACCACCTTGCTTCCTGAAAAGAAAGAGGACTTTAAATACTTACCAATGAAGATAAAAACTCACAGCCTTCAGTGTGGGTTGCTCCTCAATATAAGTAAAACCAAAATCCTCACCACTGGACCAATAAATGACATCATGATAAATAGGGAAAAGACTGAAATTATCAAAGAATTCATTTTGCTTGGATCTACTATCAATACTCATGGAAGCAGCA
>NW_006408548.1:21805812-21806437 GCF_000296735.1 Chrysochloris asiatica | reverse complement strand
GGAGCCTTTGCAATACATCAGACTATAGGTAGAAGCCTGAACCACATCCAGATCTCCAGAGATGGGAAATTTCCACTTGAAGGGACGAGCAAACCAGCCTGGAGAGGCTAGAAGAACAGAAGATACTTCTTGAAAGAAAGACCTACAGGAAAAATGCAAAACAATAGAGGCAGATGGACTGTTACAACAAGAACAAACAACTTGCTTGCCCAGGAAACATAAAGGCAAGTGGTCGGGTCCCCTCAGTGCAAACCCCCTTTCAAGACTAAGACTCAATGGATATACACGCTCTGATTGGTGACCACACTCATCACCGATAGGGGGAAGAGAGGTAAAAGCAGCAATGAAGCAGCAAGCTAAGCCATATAATGTTCGGTGGGCTTCTGTGGACCCGGGTGGAGACCTGGTTGGCCAGCAGTATAGGGTGGCATGGCCACAGAGGACTAGAGTGGGGAGTGGAGCAACCAGCTGATAGGAAGAGAGGGCATATGCACAAGAACACCCACACTTGCAGATGGTACTCACTTGACCTGGCTTCGATGAGTGGATGATCAGAGCTCAACCAGGAGAATAAAGAAGAGGAAAAAAAGAGTAATTTGATACAATTTGATGAACTTGACCTACA
>NW_006408548.1:21803385-21805619 GCF_000296735.1 Chrysochloris asiatica | reverse complement strand
TGTTCTGACTCATAGTGACCCTGTAACAGGCTTTCTGAGGCTGTAAATCTTTATGAGAGCAGAAAGCCTCATCTTTTTCCCGTGGACCCAAAATATGAAATAAATAGTAATAAATCTGTCCAAAGAAACAAAAGTCTCATAAAAAGTCAAATACTAAATAGTGTTATAAGAAATTTAAAAAAAATGAAAGACTATGTTAAAGAAAATGTGCTCAAAATGGATCTAAGACTAAATGTAAAACCTCAAACTATAAAAATCACCAACAGAAAAATAGGAACAAATTTAGGGGTCCATTGCCTGGAGGGACCAGTCACTGGAGAAGGATATCATGTCTGGTAAGGTGGAGGGTCAGAGAAAAAGAGGAAGACCCCTAATGAGATGGACTGGCCAAATGGCCGCATCGATGGACTCAAGCGTGGTAACAATAGTGAGGTTGTCCCCAGGATCGGGCAGTGTTTCGTTCTGCTGTGCATAAGGTCACTATGAGTTGGTACTGACTCAATGGCACCTAACAACAATAACAATATGTGGCATAAATATAAGGGCTATCAAACATAACTGAAAATACACAATCAACAGAAGACAAATTAAATGACTAGGACATTTTAAAATTTAGACACTTATAACCATCATCATTTTAACCAAAAGGATAAAAAGAGAACCCGTATATTGGGAACATTTTTTGAACTGACATATCAGACAAGGGGAAAATAACAAAAACTTTTAGAAAACTTTATTTAAAAGAAAACTTTATTTAAAAATTTATAGAAAGACAAATAATCCAATTAAAAAATACAGAGGACAATGAACAGGCCCTTCACCAAAGAGGACATTTAGGCAGTCAACAAACATGAAGAAATATTGGTAGGAGCACTTGAGCTGGTTCTGAGTCACAGTGACCCTCTGTACAAGAGAATGAAACACTGTATGATTCTACACACTCCTCACAATTGGTGCTATGTATGGCTCCATATGATAAGCATGGGAATGTGAACCACAATGTCTACAGTTTAAGAATAAAAAGATGAGGCTTTCTATTCCAGGGAAGATTTGAAAACCTCTGAAGCCCTATACAGGGTCCCTTATGAGTCACAACTGATCCCAGGGCACTGACAACAACAACCAGGAGTCCTTTATTGCTGCCACTGTGTCAATCCATACCATTGGGGAACTTTCTCTTGTTAGTCATTGTTGTTGTTAAGTGTTGTACACACTGTCAAGAACTTTCAAGAAGTAGTTAGTGGGTTTGAGTTACTAAACTTTAGGTAAGCAGTTTAGTGTTTATCCTACAGTGACACACCAGAACTCTTTTTTAGCCATTGGAGGTAGTGGTTGTATGCTGTGAAGTCTGTTAGTAACTCATAGTGACCCTGTAGAGGGTTTCGAAAGCTGTAAATCTTTATAGGAGCAGAAAGCCTCATTCTCTCTCATGAAGCTATTGGTAGATTCAAATTGCTGACTTTGCAGTTAGTTAACCAACTAAGCTGCCAGGGCTCCATTTGTTGTTGTTGGTGAGTGGCATTGAGTCAGTTGGTTCTGACTCATAGCGATTCTGGATAGGGTTTCTGAGAAGCGGTTTGTGGTTTTGAACCTTAGAGAAGTACCAATCAAAATGACAACAACATATAATCTCATTCTCACACTATTAACAAAGAACAGAATACAACAAATGCTGGTGAAAGTTTGGGGAGACTGAAACTCTCTTACTGCTGTTGTGACTGTAATACAGTGCAATCACTGTGGGAAATGGATGGTATTGTGTTGCCTCAGAAAGTCAGAAATAGAAATACCATTTGACCCACCTATTTGGTATATATTGTAGACAAATAAGAACTATGACACAAATAGATATATGCACACCCAAGATCATTACAGCACTGTTCATAATAGCAAAACAATAAAAACCACCTAAATGCCCATCAGCTTTAGAATGGATAAATAAGTGATGATAAACTCATTTAATGGAATGTTGTTGTTATTAAATGCCATTAAGTTGGTTCCGACTCATAGTGACCTTATATGAGGTTTCCAAGGAGTAGTGGGTGGTTTTAAACTACTGATCTCATACTTGGCAGTCCAGTGCTTATCCGACAGCACTACACCAGAAACTCTAATGAAATAAATACAACAGAACATTAAATAATAACAATGAATCTGCAAAGCACCTTATAGCATGGATGAAAATGGAGGTCATTATGATGAGGCAAATAAGTCAGTCACAAAACGACACACAC
>NW_006408548.1:21801575-21803285 GCF_000296735.1 Chrysochloris asiatica | reverse complement strand
TATATGACTTCTGGTGTGGTACTGTATGATCAGCACTGGATTATGAACCACAAGGTTGGCAGTTAAAACCCAAAGCTGCTCCATAGAAACCATATAAAGAGTTGATTTTAGTCAGAATTGACTTAATGACACGTAACAACAACAACAATGCATATGTATGTTTTATTAAATGTATACTTTTGCTGAAAAGCATAATAATAAAATGATAAAAATGAATGAGGAAAATGTAAACTTTAGTAGGCAAATATGATACAGAAGGCAATATATGATACAGAAATAGTAGAAGTAGAATTAGTAGGAAAGAAGAAAGAATAGGAGAAAAACTGATGAACACATTCTGTTTGGAACTTTTAACAAATCCTACAATTAATTGAATCATTTACAAGACCAGATGTATCCAAACTAGTCTTGTGAAGGGGGTAACAAACAAACAAAACTCTAAGAGATTTCAGGATTGGAATACTTCAAATAAAAATATGATGGAAATACAATATTCATTTTGTGTCACAAAACACATACATCAATTCCTAACAAAATTGAAGCAAGAAATAAACAACTTTATAACAAATGTATGAGATTTGAATACATGACTTTCAATGAAGTTCAGAACAACTAGAAAGAAATTCAACAAAGAAACAGAATATCTAAACACAATCCTTCAATTTAGCTTCATACAATATACAGAACAATCCACCCAACAACAGCAACATATGCATTATTTTCCAGTGCACATGGAACATGCTCCTTGATTTGTAATATTAAATAATTTTATGGTTAAAACATTGAATGATGCAGAAAGAATCAAAAGAAAAAGGAACATCCAATGTACATTGAAGGAAGTGGCAAAGAGCAAGGCACCAGGAATTGATGGAATACATACAGAGATGATTCAAGAAAGTGAGGCGGCACTGAGGCACTCACTCATCTATGCCAAAAAATGTGGACGACAACTATCTGTTCCACTAACATGAAGAGATCCATATTTGTGCCCATTCCAAAGAGAGGTGACCCAACGGAATGCATAAATCATCTGACATTATCTTTTATATCCCATGTGAGTAAAGTTTTATTCAAGGTAAGACAGAAATGGCTGCACTCATACATTGACAGAGAACTTTCAGAGGTTCAAGCTGAATTCAGATGAGGACATAAAACAAGGGATATCATTTTGAATGTCAGATGGATCTTGGCTGAAAGCAAAGGCTTTCGATGTGTGGATCATGACAAACTATGGACCACATTGCAAAGAATGAGTATTCCAGAACACTTAATTATGCTCATGAGGAACCTGTACACAGACCAAGAACAGAACCAGGGGAAAACAAATGGTTTAAAATTAGGAAAGGTGTGTGCCAGGGTTGTATTCTTTCACCATATTTATTCAACCTGTATGCTGAGCAAATAATTAGAGAAGCTGGATTGTATAAAGAAAAATGTGGCATCAGGATTAACAACCTGATATTTGCATATAATACAGCCTTGCTGGCTGAAAGTGAAAAAGACTTATAATACTTACTGATGAAGATCAAAGACCACAGCCTTCAGTATGGGTTACAGCCCATTATAAATAAAACAAAAACCTTCACCACTGGACCAGTAAACAACATCCATATCAATGTAGAAAAGATTGAAGTTGTCAATGATTTCATTTTGCTCAGATCAACCATGAACATTCATGGAAGAAGCAGCAGTCAATAAATCAAAGGACGT
>NW_006408548.1:21792115-21794800 GCF_000296735.1 Chrysochloris asiatica | reverse complement strand
ACACCAGGAGTCCATCTTAGTTCTCAGGAAAACTCACAAGAGTTTGACAAACATAACTTACTGACAAATTCCTTTCTGTCTTGGCAAAGGCACAAGCTCTCAACCATAAGGTCAGCTTGAACTCCAAGGTCAGTGGTTCAAACTCACCAGTTGCTCCTTGGAAATCCTATACAGAGAGGCTATGGATCAGAACCAACTCATCATCACATAACAACAATAACAAATGGTTTACTTCTAATATCAGATCATCTTTATCTAGCTTTGAGTTAGTTGTGAGGGGAAAAAAAGAGTTAAGAAAAATCTATTCAGTTTGCTTTGGTTGGGCATAAACTTACATTTTAGTCAATCTATAGAAATTTTAGAAGATAAATATAATGTACTTGGGATAATTACATTTCAAGCTGAAAAATCCACAGTCTAAGACCCTCTATGGAGTCTTGGTGAGGTGCTATGGGTTAATGTGCCAGATTGCAAAGCTGTTTGAACTGCAAAATTGGTGGTTCACTAGCTGCTCCTCGAAAACTCTATACAGGGTCACTATGGGTCAGAATCGACTCAATGGCACTTAACAATAACAACAACAAGACCCTCTATAATTGGCTTTCAATAGACACTAGGTTACCATGAAACCAACACTACAAAAACAGTTTTGTGGTCAAACTCTACATACTTGCCTTAACCCACAGCCAGAAAATAACCAGCTAGACATTTTCCCAGGTAAATCACTATCTCATTATCAGCGTTAACAATTTCTATATTACTATATGAATATTTACTTTTCAGATGTTGTTCTGGGTTGTTGATATGTTGAACAGGGAAAATAATGTAAAGAGAGCTATTGCAATCAATCTTGTTTGATTTTTCCCCTCTGGTTTTCATCTCCCACCTTCCACCTTATGCAAAAATATCATCTCCTCAAGAAAAAAGGTACATGAATAGAATCCTAGATAGAATATTTCAATACACAGTAATTGAAAAGGTTTCACTGCTAATATAACTCACTGAAGACATAATCTATGAATTTATACAAGCTTTGTCAATGTATCATACCTAAATTATTCCCAGAAACATAATAAATAAGTTCTTAGTACTTGATTTATTTTTGCATATAACTGCCATAATTTATGAGTAGATTCTATTGTGTTTATTTTTATAGAATAAGTATACGTAAGCAGAAAAGTCCCTAATAAGAGGGCTTTATTGTAGAAATAAATACAAAGCATGGATAGATAGTTACTTTAAAGCATCTAAGATACTGAATAATGGCATATTTATTTTATTCTTGTAAACAAAGTAAGAGTTGTATTCCTATTTCATCTGAGCTTTATCTTCTGCTTCCAGTACATCTATATCATTAAAATAGAAGCAAGTTACCTCAACAGTGAACCCAGTACTGGGTTATTATACACCTTACTACATTTCTTCACATTGATGATTTTGGCAGATTCCGTTCAAGGCAAGAAGAAAACTACTCTCATTATCATGGGATTTATTAGACACACAGTAAAGAGAAACATGTAATAGTAAAGTTGGATATTCCTTAGAAACTCTTTATTATAATATTTTAAATAAAGTTAAAAATGATCAGAGGAAAAAACTGCAATCTAAATAATATTAATTTAGAATGTGTATCACTATAAATATCTAATGATACAATAATAAAAATGACATTGCTTATATAACATTCATCTCATTTTTATAACAATACTTTCAAGGAGATGTTGTCGTTAAGTGCCACTGAGTCTGTTCTGGCTCAGAAACCCTGTATAAAGTTTTTTAAAGCTGTAAATCCTTGCTGGCAGGAGCAGAAAGCCTCATGTTTTTACCTCCTGAGGAAGGTAATAAGTTACTATTATCCTATTTTAAGGATAAAGTTACTGACACACTTAGTGACACAGTAACCTACCAAAGATAACCCTTCAGGCAAGTTCTGGAGCTGAAATTCCAACCAATATCTATCTAATTAGAAAGACCATGGTTATGATATTACAGTGCATAACATAGTTAACCACACAACCAAACAAACATTTTAAAAAAAAAAAAAAAAGAGTAAATAGCAGGTTTATTCCGTTCATCATCTCTTCCTCTTATTTGTTTTTCTTTAAAATGATCTTAAATACACTTGAAACAATCATCATAGGTGCATGACATTATTAATCACAGAATTAATCTATGTGGAATTGTAGATCGGCTTCAGGGAGCTACTGAACCTTTTGGAACTAAAATTACAATTTGGTTTTAATTATTGGTGGGGGGGACAAATAACTTTTCTTTCATCACCACATTTTTAGAAGGCTATATGATATATCCTGTCCTTGACATTAAGCATTATGGCTATAAAGTCTGCACATTTGTAAGCCAAGATGGAAATACATAGAGTTTTTTAATATTATTGTAATGCTTATGGTTTTGTGTCCAATTGACTAGGCCAGGATTTCCAGAGCATTAGAGTTGGGATGTGCTTATTCCTAACTATGCTTATATTAGGTGATGAAACCTAACGTAAGCATAGTTAGTTCTATGATGTTTAGCTATAAACAACCAATCACTTGAAGTGCTACCTCCTTGGAGGTGTGGCCTGCTCCCAATATAATGGACATGTGGGAGGGACACTTTCTTTCTTCTGCCGAGGTTCTGGGATTTGATCATTTTAAGCTCTTCCCTTGACTATAAACTTCTCTCTCT
>NW_006408548.1:21790181-21792015 GCF_000296735.1 Chrysochloris asiatica | reverse complement strand
CCCACTTTTCTTTCCTCCTCTACCCAGTCTCTGCCCAGCCTGGACACCTTCAGGTGGGTGGGAGCGCACCCCCAAAAGGGTTTGGCGTTGTGCTCACAGGGTACAATTTTCCCAATGCACAAAGAGGGAATCCCTAAAAGCCCCAGTGGGCTCACTAGCTAATCCTTTGGCTGTTTCTTATTATGTCTGACTCTGGGACTCACCCTTAAAGTTGACCTGGGGGCACCCATTACTCCTGCCTTATGTAACAAGAGACAACAGGTCTGGCCATACAGCAAAACCATATATGTAACTTGTAAAACCCCAACATAAAAGGCAAGAGTCAACACCAACTACTATAGACAGGTGCAATCAAACAATATAGATATAGCATTGGAAATAATTTAAAACCTGCAAAAAGAGGTTGACATGATTAATAATAAAATATCAGAAATGGACAATACACAGAAAGGGCAAAGGAGTAGAAATGAAGAGATGGAAGCCAGAACCAGCCAGCTGGAAGACAAATCTCTCAATACTGCTAAGATAGAAGAGCAAGCAGAAAAAAAGAATTAAAAAAACAAAACAAAACAAAACAAAAAACTGAAGAAAGTTTAAGATTCATGCTGGAAAACATGAAGAAGGATAACTTAAGAATTATTGGCATTCCAGAACAGGAACAATCACAGAAATATACAGAGGAGATAGTTGAGGATCTTGTGGAAGAAAATTTCCATAACATCTTGAAGGATAAGAAGATAAGCATTCAAGAAGATGAACGAACCCCAGGAAGGATAGATCACAAAAGAAAATCACAAAGACACATCACAATCAAGCTTTCCAAAATCAAAGAAATGAGATAATTCTAAAAGCAGCCAGGGAAAAGAGAAGTGTTATTTACACAAGCAAGCAAATCAGAATAAGCTCTGACCTCATAGCAGAAACCATTCATGCAAGAATAAAATGGGGAGATGTATAAAAGCCTAAAACAAAAAACAGCCAACCAAGTTTCGTTTACCCAGCAAAACTGTAAATCAAATATGATGGTGCAATCAAAACATTCCAGCATGAACAGAAACTATGTGATTTTGTCAAAGCCAACCCAACACTTCAAAACATCTTAAAAGAGAGTTCTTTGGAACAAAAACTAACAAGAACAGACAACAACCAGAGACTGACAGAGTGGTAAAACCACCCGTAACTCAGTCAACAGAGAGCAGAGTTCAGAACAGAACAGAATCACAAAAACAAGTTCAGAAAACCTGTGAGGCCAATCAAAGATCAAAATAATAACAATGTGAAAGAATGGAAAAAAATATAGGAAGAAAATCAGCTTTTGAGGAGGTCAGGTGGATTACAGGATAGAACAGACTCTCTTAAATGGATGAAAACTTATACTATAGGATAAACTCAAAGAAAGTTAATACTTCACAATTTACCAAGAAAATGAAGATCAAAGCAGAATAATGAAACAGTAAAACTAAGAAGAAACTGACAAGAAATGACACATAAAACATGAACTCAGCACAAGAAGGAAAAGAGAAAAAAGGAATGAACAGCACCATAAAAATTTAGTGTAATAACAGCAATTAATTCATACCTGTCCATAATTACACTGAACGTAAACGGATTAAATGCACCAGTGAAGAGACAGAGAGTGGAAGAATGAATAAGAAAACAATACCCTTCAAAAGACACATGTTATACACAAAGACTAAAACAGACTAAAAGTTAAAGGTTGGAAAAAAAACATACCAATCTAATTGCAATAAAAAACGAGCAGAAGTGGAAATACTAATCTCTGATAAAATAAACTTTTAGCCAAAAACTAGCATGAGAGCTAAAGAACAAGATG
>NW_006408548.1:21786259-21789413 GCF_000296735.1 Chrysochloris asiatica | reverse complement strand
GTTTGTTATTGTCAAGTGCCATTGAGTCGATTCCAACCCATAGCGACCCTGTATAGGGTTTTCAAGGAGCAGCTGGTGAGTTTGAACCGTCGATCTTACAGTTCAAATGGCTTTGCAGTCTAGCGCCTATAACACACAAATGTGGCTCAGTGCTAAACAATATGACAGCGTGTTTGCATTTGCAAAAGACTACTCATGAACTTTTAGCTTTTTTTCTCTCTTCTTTCTAGAAAATACATGTGCTCAAAAAAATGTCTAAGGACTGAGAATCATAAAGATGACTAAACCATAGCCCTTGTACAGTAGTAAGAAAACAAGACATTGCTAAAAATAAGTATTGAAAATAATTGCCAGGAGATAGGAATATATTCATGAAACAGGAGCTTTGTGTACACTTTCGAAAGCTGGCTTCACTTTCACTCTTAGCAAGAAGGCATAGAGACCTGAAATAGTCTTTGGCTATGTTTTGATCCAGATGGCAAGGAGGTCCAGTAGAATGCAGGATAAAATAGACTGTATCAAATGGTGAAAAAGTTAGTAAATCACAGGGTAAACTCAAAGAAAATTAATACTTCACAACATACCATGAAAATAAAAATCCAAGAAGAACAAGGAAACATTAAAACTATAAAGAAACTGACAAGAAAGAACATTAAAAACATGAACTCAGCAGAGAAAGGCATGCAGAACAAAGGAATCAGCTGTACCACAAAAGAACTAACATAATGACAGCAATTAAATCATATCTATTGATAATTGCATTGAATATTAATGGAATAAATGCACAGTTAGGAGACAGGAAGTGGCAGAATGGATAAGAAAACAGGATTGTTCCATATGCTACTTGCAAGAGACACACCTTGGAATCAAAGACAAAAGACAAAAATATAAAAACAGATTAAAAGTAAAAGGATGGATAAAATATATCATGCTAATTTCAATAAAAAATGAGCAGAAGTAGCAATATTAATCTCTGATAACATAAACTTTAAAGCAAAAACCAGCATAAGAGATAAAGAAGGACATTATCTCAAGATTAAAGGGTCAAATGAACAAGATGACAAACCATAATAAATATCTACACTCCCAATAAAAGAGCCCCAAGATATAATAAAGCAAACACCACTAGAATTGAACAAAGAAATATACAAGTCTACAATAATAATGGGAGATTTTAATACAACATTGTCAAAATAGGATAAAACAACCAGAAAGAAACTCGACAAAGACACAGAGGAACTAAACAACACAATCAACCAATGCTATCTCATACATGTCTATAGAGCATTGGACCAATCAACAGCACAATACACATTATTTTCCAGTGCACATGGATCATTCCCCAGAACTGACTATGTGTGATGCCACAAAACAAGTCTACATCAGTTTACAAACACCAACATAGTAAAAGTCATCCTATTAGACCACAATGCTATAAAATTAGAAATCAACAATAGGAAAACCAAGAAAATAAAGTGAAACACATGAAAATTGAATAACACCTTGCTTAAAAGCTACTGGGTAGTAGAAGAAATTAAATGTGAACCACAAAGTTCCTAGACACAAATGAGAATGAAAACACAACATACAAAAATCTTTGGGACACAATGAAAGCAGTGCTGAGAGGACAATTTATTGCAATAAATATACACATCCAAAAAGAAAAAAAGAACCAAAATTAACACATTAACAGAGCATCTACAATCGTTAGAAACAGACCAAAAAAACCAAGCCTACAGTCACCAAAAGAAAAGACAAAATAAAGATCAGAGCAGAAATAAATGAGATAGAAAACAGAAAAACTATAGAAAGAATCAACTGGACAAGAAGCAGGTTCTTTCTAAGGATTAATAAAAGTGACAAATCATTGTCAAACCTAACCATAGAAAAGAAGGCGAAGACACCAATAACTGACACAAGACACCATATGAGTGCTGTAACAACAAAACCAATTGGAAAAAAAACCAAAGATAATAACAGAATACTCTAAAGAGCTGTATTCCAAAAAAGTAAAAAACTTAGAAGAGATGGATACATTTTTAGAAAAACATGACCTGACAACTTACACAGAGTGAAGTAGAAAACTTGAACAGACCCATAAAAAAGAAGAAATTAATCAAATTATCAATAAAATCTCAACCGAAAACAGCTCAAGTCCAGATTACTTTGCTGGTGGAGTTCTACCAAACATTCAGGGAAGAGTTGTCTTCAATTCTACTCAAATTGTTCCAGAATATAGAAGAGGATGGAAAACTTCCTATCACATTCTATGAAGCAAGCACGATCCTCACACAAAAACAAGGGAACGACATCACTAAGAAAGAAAACTATAGACCAATATCCCTTATGAACATTGATGCAAAAATTCTCAACAAACTCCTAGCCAAAATAATTCAAAAAGTGATACAATACTGAATAATTGTTATCAGGACTGCTTGTGAGGGTTGGAAATGTAAAGGTAGACATTTTGTAGCAAGGATGGGAGTGATTAACTTTGCAGTCTAGGAACGGAGGTCCCTGGGAACATCAAGAGAGAAGATCGGAGAGTGGAACCCTACCCAGAGAAGCAGTCATGCCAGAGATGGACGCAGAGATGATGACATGGAGAGATAGAGGAGCTGGGGAATTTACACCCAAAGAGGCAGAGGGTTGTGTGCTGAAAACTGGGGGGCAGGCTTGCAGGGCCTCATCTCTCTCACGCGGAGTACCTGGTGGATTTGAGCTGCTGACCGCGGGGTTCTCAGCCAGATTTTTAACCACTACACTACCAGGCCTTCCACCTTCAAGATGGCGGATCGGGTAGACTTGTAGTGAGGAGCTCGGTCAAGAACAACATGGAATACCAGGCCAGGAGGACTCATGAGATGGTGTTGGAACTCTTTAACAAATATAAAGGTATGTTTGGAGGTTCGGAGGGTTTATAGCTGGGGAATTTGCAGAAGAATACAGAAATCCATTATTTTCTGGATCAACACACTCAGCTGTTCCAGGAGCCGCAGTCTTGGGAAAGATAATCTTGATTGTACCAGGATTGATAGGATTAGGAGAGAACATCTTGATTGTATCTTGATTATATCAGGATTGTATCAAGATTGGCATTGAAATTTAAAGAGACAGTATAGATATAAAACCAAATGGCCACCACTCGTCTGTC
>NW_006408548.1:21750575-21764376 GCF_000296735.1 Chrysochloris asiatica | reverse complement strand
TAGGCTAATGTGCTGTAATGCAAAGTCGTTTGAAACACAAAGTCAGTGGTTCAAGCTCACCAGTTGCTCCATGGAAACCCTATACAGGGTCGCTATGGGTCGGAAACAACTTGACATTCCTTAACCACAGCAACATGATGGTGGTGGTTATGTACCATGGACTCATAGCAACCATGTATATGGTTTCTGAGGTTGTAAATCTTGACACAAGCAGAGAGCCTCATTTTTATAGAACTTCATGAAAAAGTTTTGACAGAAGTTATATTTGTAAAAACATAAAAAAATGAACCAAAGACATTGAAGACTTACTATACAAAGAATAAGAATGAGCAGATAAAACTACCAGCAGAAGTGATCAATTTAATATATTTGCTGATAAAAGATATTCATAAAACAAATGTATAATATCATAAAAATAAATATTAACAATTAATCACTAACCAAAAATAAAATTACTCTTTAGAAACAAATGTCATAGCATAGGGGGGAAACACCTAGAAGTAAAGATTCGTTAGATATGAATTTAGAAACTGTTCATAGTTTAGAGTGGCTCTATGAGCAGTTTGGAAAGAGGATTTTAATATGAAGAGATAATTCCTATTATTTATACTAATATGTGCCTTTATAGTCTGAATGGCTTATAATGAGAATATATTACTTTAAAAAAAATTAAGTATCTAAGCTGCAGGCTGGGTTTCCCACATTTACAATTTACCTAAGTAAATAATTTATAGCATAGAATACTGGAGAATTACTTCCTTGCCAATTTACAAGATTCAATTTAAAGTAAATAGGCTTAGTGTTAAGCAATAGCCAAGACACCAGTCAGTGCATTTTATAGCACCACTTTATCAATTTATTACACCAAGAATTAGCATATAAATATTGATAATAGTTAAACAGATTGAAAACAAATGCACTAAATAGTCATTTTTATTCTCTTATGCTCCATTATGCATCATTCAAAGATACAAACCCTTTCATTTCATTTATTACTTAAAGCAACGTGTAGGAAAATATCAAGGCTTTTCACAAATTCAACTACATAGAATTTGGTTAAAATTATTTATGTTGTCAGCTCAGTGTCTTTCTCTTTCCAGTTTCTTCCAGTTTCATACCCTCATCTCGCAATCAAGAACCTAGACCTGTGAACAGTCATCAGTGAGTAAACAAAACCTCAATACTTCGTATTTCTGGCAACAATTGCCTTATTACAGAACCCACATGAATCCTGATTCTTGATCTGTCTAGTTTTATGATGACAGTACATTATTTGAACACTTTGTTGTTAAGTACCATTGAGTCAGACCTGTATAGGGAACTGTAATGCTGTTGTTAGGTGCTGTCTAGTCAAATCCAACTCATAGTGACATAGTGACCCTGTGCACAACAGAATGAAACACTGCCCTTTCTCACAACTATTTTGCTTGAGCCTACTGCTACCACTGTGCCAATACATCTCATTGGTCTGATAGAACACATTTCAAGGCTCCTCTACTTTACCAAGCATACTGTTTCTCTCAGGGGACTGGTTCCTCCTGATAATATGCTGAGTATATCTAAGTATGAGAGACAAAGTATTGTCCCCCTGGCTTCTGAAGAGTACTTTGGCTGTACTCCTTCCATTACAGATTTGTTTATTGTTCTGACAGCCCGTGGTACTTTCAATATTCTTCTCCAACACCATAACTCAAATGCATCATCTCTTCTACAGTATTCCTTACTCACTCTCTAACTTTGAGACTATTGGAAATGCCTAGGTTTGGGTCAAGTCTTTGCATATTTCATTATATTTGACTTTGACTTCTCAAGCTACCCTTTGAAATTTTCTGTTCAGTTCTTTTACTTCATCATTTCTTCCATTGATTTTAGCATCTCAATGCTGCAGAGCAAGCTTCAGAGTGAGTCTTTTCTGACATCCATTTTGGACTTTACTTTCTTTCCTGTTTTTTTAAATGACCTTTTTCTTTCTTCTTGCTTGTATGATGTTCTTGATGTCAACTGACAGCTCTTCCAGTTTCTGGTAATTTTCATCTAATGCATCAAATCTGTTTTTGGGATGGTTTCTAAATTTGGATGGGATATGTTCAAGGTAACATTTTGGCTCTTGTGGAGTTGCTTTAATGTTCTTAAGTTTATAGCAGCTCTACAAGAGCCAAAATACACATTAATATAGAATTCTTCAGTTTCTTCATTACTGGCTTTTGTGGTTGATGCATAAATGTAATTATACTGGTATTAACTGGTCCTACTTTTGGCATATATATATTATCCTATCACAGACAACACTGTACTTCATTATAGATCTTGAAATGTTCTTTTAATGATGAATGCCACTATACCACTCCTCTTCAACTTTTAATTCCCAACATAGTAAACCATATGATTGTCAGATTCAAACCGGCCTATACCAACTCACTGAAATGCACTAATGCTTAAGAGAATTATCTTTATGCATGCATTGCATTTTTTACAACTTGCAACTTTCCTAGATTCATATCTTGAAACTTCCATGTTACCATTATTAATAGATGCTTTCAGCTGTTGCTTCTCATTTTGAGTTATGTCAAACTGAGCAAATGAAGGTCCTGAAAGCTTTACTCCATTCACACTATCATGGTCAGCTCTACTTTGAGGAAGCAGTGCATCCTCCAGCCATACTTTGAGCACCTTCTAACCTGAGAAGCTCATCTTCCAGGACTATATGTGAGAATATTCTGGTGCTAATCCTAATGATTTCAGAGACTCTGTAGAGTCTGTAGAGGGTTTCTAAGGAGTGACTGGTGTGTTTGAACCTCTGACATTGTGGTTATCATTCCAGTTCTTATTCTACAGTGCCACTTTGCTTTCCATTTTTAAATACTGTGAAAACTGGCTTGCATTCACTCTTAAAATTCTTTTGGTGTTTGAACCACAATGCCAGGGTTCTAGAGATTTGTCTTTAGGAGGCAGTCTATTGGCTGGCATCTCATTTTGTTGTTTTTTTGTTATTGTTATGTGCTGGTGAGTCAGCTCTGACTCATAGTGATCCTGTACAGTGTTTCTGAGAAGCAGCTGGAAGATGTGAACCACTGACCATGTGGTTCACTGTTCAGTGCTTATCCTAGTAGGATGTACCTAAATTCCTTACAAAAGGGCATGCTTCCATTGAAAATAAATAATGGATATTCTATGGGAGTACATGATTTTTACCCTTTATAGTATAAATAAAAAATGCAAGATTTAGGTTTCTCATTGTTATGAAAACTGTTTATATTTTTAGGCAAACTCACTTTTCATGATTGTTTTTAAGATGCTTTCTTTATATTTTTAGATGGTTTGTTTTATCTATTATTCTACTTGTAATTAAGAGTAACTCTTATCTCTTAGGATGTGTAGTTTCTTTAAATAATCATTAACTTTTTATTTATTAATCATTCCTTTATATCTTTCTTCAGTTTCATACTCTAGCATCTTGATTGTTACTTATCATTCTAAACTTCATTTCGCTTAACCCTCCTTTTATATTTGTCTCATGACTACATTTGATGCAGGGATTTTTCCTTCAACAGTGTTTTATCTGGGGAATGCAATATACACCAAGTGACGGTTGACAGAGGAAAGATGAAGGTCGTGGAAGTCATGGGGAAGAATGCAAGAGTTAAAGTGAATAGAGGCAAATGTAAATGATGGAGCAGATTGTAATCATTGTGATGAAATAACATATATGCTTTGCTGAATGATTTGCCCTATAAACCTTCATTCAACTCACCACAATAAAAAGTTAAATATAAGTGTCTTAGCTGCTGTTTAATTCACTTACTGACTTTCAAACATTTCTATTATACTTTATTTATAATTACTTTAAATCACTTTCAATTTCAATGATTTTTCATTGTGTTCTTATCTGTTAGATTTCACCTCTAACATTTTAACAGTTAAAAATATATACTATTTTATACTTTCTTTGAAAGCATCATTTTATATCTAGAGTTCCAAACGTGAATTCTCATGTTTGTTATACCTGTTTTTCTCTCCCTCATGGTGAGCTAATTACAAACGTTATTCATATATTTATCCTTGGCTTACAATGCATTTTTTCCTTAGGGGAATAATGCAAACTTTGGGTTGTGGAGGTATTGCCACTAAGACTTTTGGCTTTTCGTTTTTAGAGTGGCTACTTGGTTTAACTAGCTCTGGTAGCATAGTGGTTACAAATTGGGCTGCAAACAGCAAGGTCAGCAGTTCAAAACTACCAGCTGTTCTGCTGGAGAAAGATGAGGCTTTCTGCTCCCATAAAGATTTACAGCCTCAGAAACCCTGTACAGGGTCACTATGAGTTGGAACCGACTCCACAGCATTTAACAACAAAAACATTTGGTTTAAACAAACTTGTTGTTATATTCCATTGTGTCAGCTCTAACTCATAACAAAGTTGTATGTGTTTTCAAGGAGTGACTGTTGGGTTTCAACTGCAGACTGTATGATGAACAGTCCAGTGCTTATTGTACAGTACCACAGGCACTGACTTATGATTTGAAATTTATAATATGCAGGATATTATATTATGAATTTAGATTTTATATTATGAAATTTGGCTCTAAATGTATAGAGCACAGATTTGGAAGTGCAATTTGCCATGAAAAATGTTTGCCCCTCACCTCCCTAGTGTCACCATACAAACTCAAAGCCCTGGTATAGATCTTTGTTGTCAGTTCTTGGTTCCATGGATATTTACTTAATTCACCTTTGGGGGAAGTGCTATATCCCTACATGGCCCTGAATTCATGCAGGAGCCCCTTTGGCAATATTTTACCTTGTTTTGTTCTAAAAGGATTTCTCTTGTACTTGGGTATGTGATAAACTAAGACCCTAGAGATAGGGCCTCTATCTGACCTCAATTGTAACAAAGCAAGACATTCTTTCCTTGTTTCTGAAATGGAATCATTTCTTTCAGTTCAAATATACATTCTTTAGAAATTGTCATTCCTTTTTTGTATGTTTTTATCTCCGTGAGTAGAGATGGGAATGCTTACTTTAATTCAGCCAATCAGGTTGTAGAAATAGTGCATATTGAGGGCAATTTCAATGTCAAAATACATATGTACCACTCCTTCTGCATAATAATAGCTAAACTTCTCATATCCATGAGTTCA
Organism: Chrysochloris asiatica; assembly: GCF_000296735.1. NCBI lineage: Eukaryota > Metazoa > Chordata > Mammalia > Afrosoricida > Chrysochloridae > Chrysochloris > Chrysochloris asiatica. The sequence continues at coordinate 21,759,241 of NW_006408548.1, read as the reverse complement.
GTAAAGATATTAAATGAAATTGGTTTCATTAATCCCATGTATATGCAAAAGCATGTGTATACAAAGATGACTAGTGTAATTCCAAAGGAAATGCTTTTACTTGTGGGTGAATTCCTATATCCATTCCAATAAACTCAAGGTTTCTTAGGTATTCCAAGGTCCTAACAAACTATATTAGAGAGTCTAAACCTATGTTTAACTCTGTGCTCTCTATTCACTACTTAAGCCCGATACTGAGCCTGATGCAAAATGAAATTGTGAAGCCCAGTGTTAAAGAGGAGTTCTTGTGCAGTGTTACAGGATAAGTATTGGATGGCTAACTGCAAAGTCTGTGATTCAAACTCACCAGACACTCCTTGGAAGCCCCATACAAGTTCTCTATGAGGCAGATCTGACTAGGAGGCACTTAACAGCAACAACAACTGTAGGGAAAAAAAAAATTACAATTTCATGATGGTGGCAAAAGAGCATTATTCTAAACACTGGGTCCTTCTGAGTATGGGTAACAGATTCTGCTTCTATGTTTATTGCCTAACAGATTTAGAAAACATAATTTAATACATTTCTATTCATTTTCTATGTCCCAAGTACTGCAAAACAAAATGAAGAAAAGAAAACAAATTTGCTAACAAATTATTCCACAAATATTTTATAACTATATTTGAAATTAAATTAAAATTATCAAACCTGTTAATTTAAAAAAATCCCTCAAATTTCAAAAGTACCATTTAAATGTTTAATATCTGTATGTAGACTCTTTTCCTGAATGGATCCTTAGAAAATTCTGTATTGAATTGTAATCAGTCCATGTTTTGTCAAGCAAGACCAAATTGGGGGTTCTTAAAGGAGTCTTGGTGTGCACTGTGGGTTAATGTACCAGACTGCAAAGCAGTTTGAACTGCAAGGTCAGTGGTTCAAGCTCACCAGCTGCTTGGAGATCCTATACAGGGACCCTATGGGTAAGAATCGACTAGATGGCATTTAACAACAACAGGGTGATATAGGGTTAAGGGATTGTCTTTTAAGCAATGAGAAGCAGTCAGTAAGTTATCTACTCAAAGGAGACCCAGGCAACAGGGGCAATGCTATATATATAGATTTCATTTCAGGCATGTTGGTGGAATTTTTTTTTATAAGTTGAACCACAAAGGAAACACAAGACAGAAGTAGTTCCTTTTCCAGCAGTTTCATCAGCAAGAACAGCTGGAGCCTAAATATAGATAAAGCTCTGTACACAGTAATTAGCATGATTAAGAATCCTAGCATGGAAAGAAGCTAGAGTTATGCTAAATGTTGATACTCCACACTCTGACATTGGTGAGGAATCAGCATCAGCAAATAGAAATGCCAGAAGTCCACACTACAAATAGGCTTCCAGACATTGTTGTTAAATGTCATGGAGATAATTCTGACTCATAGCAAGACTATATAGGGTTCCTGAGGAGTGGCTGGTGAGTTTAAAGCACTGACTCTGAGGTTCAAACAGACCTTATAGGCCAGTGTTTATCCTATAAGTAGAGAAATATACAAAGATGATCTGCAAATAGAGGCACTCAGTATTAGTATCTGAACTTGGTTTATAAATCTTGGTTACTGTGTTAAGCATATGTGAGTTACAAACTCTGGTTCCACCTCTAACCAGATCGCTCACTTTGAGTGAGTAGCTTTAATTCTCTCAGTCTTGGGCTTCACACATCTTTATGTGAAATTTGAGGGAGATAACCAAGCAAAGTATGTGTGCCAATGTCAGGTCCATAACCAGAACTCAATAAAAGTTGATACTGAAAGATTCTCTTGGGAATCCCAAACTCACCAAGAATGCTTAGAACTGTGAAATCTGGCTGATGAATGGTTCTACCTCATTAGATATAGTGACGGTAAATGAAAACATAATGAAGAGCAGCAGAATATTGTCTAATATAACGCTGAAAAATGAGTCCCTCAGGATGAAAGGGATTTTTTTTTAAAAAGCCTGGGGAAGAGCTGTCTCCTCCAAGTAAAATTGATCATAATAGCATGAATGTAGTAAAGCTTTTGTGGTCTTCATTTGCTGATGGGGCACACATGAAAATGAGGACATACATCCATTACAAATCGAAGTACATTGCTAGGAAGAGATAATGGAAAAGCTCAATATCATCAGACAAAGCAAGGCCAGGGGTCGACATATGCAAACGAAATAGTTCCTGAAAAAAAAAAAAATGAAAACAAGTTCAAGGGACTAAAAATATGACTGCAAATATATCCCACCTAGAGATCATCTCAAGAACAGATTGTGTGTATTACACACTAATGACTGAAAACCAGAAGATTTGTGGGATTACATCAAGAACATCATTCAGTAATAACATTATACAGAAGAAAGAAAAAGGACATTACAAAGGCAGGAAAGAAAAAAAGACCAAATGAGACATCAGAAGACAATCTTGAACTTGCCCTCCAGAGAAGAAATGCAAATGAAAATGGAAGAACTGAGGATGTAAAAAAGCTGAACAGAAACTTTCAAAGAGCAGCTCAAGAAGACTAAGTCTAGTATTTAATTAAAAGTATAAAGATCTGAAGTTAGAAAATCAAAAAGGTAGAACACTCTCAACATTTCTAAAGCTATAAGAACTGAAGAAAAATTCAAGCCTCAACTAGGATTATTGAATGATTTTATGAGCATAATATTAAGTGATGCAGAATGGAAGATGGAAGGAATATACAGAGTCACTGTTCAAAAAAAGAAAAAAAATGGTCTATGATCAACCATTTCAGGAGGTAGTATGTGATCAAGAACAGATGGTACTGAAGGAAAAAGTTCAAGTGGCACTGAAGAAGGCAATGGCAAAAAACAACAGCTCCAAGAATTCAAAAATGCAAATTGAAATCATTCAGCAAACCGTTGCAGTACTGGAAGCACTCATTCATCTATGCCAAGAAATACAGAAGACAGCACCTGACCAACTGAGTGGAAGAGATCCATTATTCGTGCCCATTCCAAAGAGAGGTAACCAAAGAAAGCAGAAACAATGAACAATATCACTTATATAACATTGTTTTTGTTAAGTGCAGTCGAGTTGGTTCTGATCCATAGCAACCCTGTAGAGGGTTTCTGAGGAGCAGATGGTTGGTAATCTTGACCTGCAATGCACAACGAAACACTGCCCGATCCTGGGCGAACATCACTATCATTACCATGCTTGAGTCCATTGATGCTGTCACTTGGCCAATCCATCTAGTTGGGGGTTTTCTTCTTTTTCTCTGATCCTCCACCTTTCCAAGCATGATATCCTTCTCCAGAGACTGGTCCCTTCTGACTGTGTCCAAAGTATGAGAGACAAAGTTTGGCCATCCTAGCCTCCAAGGAGCATTGTGGTTGCACTTCCAAAACAGATCTGTTGGTTCTTTTGGCAGCCCATGGCACTTTCAATATTCTCCTCCAACACCATAGCTCAAATGCATCAATTCTTCTACAATCTTCCTTATTTACTGTCCAGCGTTCACATGCATATGAAGTTATTGAAAATACCATGGCTTGGGTCAGACATACCTTAGTCAACAAGCTAACATCTTTGCTCTTCAAAACTTTAAAAAGGTCTTGTGCAGTAGATTTGCCTAATGCAATACGTCATTTGATTTCTTGACTGCTGCTTCCATGTGTGTTGACAGTTGATTCAAGAAGAATGAAGTCCTTGACAACTTCAATCTTTTCTCCATTGATAAGAATGTTGTTTATTGGTTCAGTGGTAACCAATATGTAATGCAATTTTTACTTAAGATTTTTACTGAAGATTATTAAAAATGGCCACAACAGTACATTAACAGAGAACTGCATGGAATTCAACCAAGATTCAGGAGAGGCCTGGGAATGAGGGATATCATTGCTGACAGCAGATGGATCTTAGCTGAAAGCAGAGAATACCAGAAAAATGTTTATTTGTGTTTTATGAGCATGCAAAGGCTTTCATCTGTGTAGACCATGACAAACTATGGATAGCACTGCAAAGAATGGTATTCCAGAACACCACATTGTGCTCCTGTACCTAGACCAAGATGTAATCATTGAAATAGAACAAAGGAACCTGAGTGGTTTAAAATCATGAAAGGTGTGTGTCAAGGTTGTATCATTTCACCATACTTATTCACTCGGCATGGAAAGCAAAAAAATCTAAGATGTTGGTTTCAGAATTAGAGCAAGACTCATTAACAACTTGCAATATGCAGATGATACAACATTGCATACTAGAAGTAAAGAGGACATAAAATACTTGCTGATTCATGTCAAAGAACACAGCCTTCAATATCGGTTGCACCTCAAAGTAAAGCAAACAAAAATCCTTACACTTGAATCAATAAATAATGTCATGATAAATGAAAATATTAAAGTTATCAAAAACATCATGTAAACAAATGATGTATTATTGCATTAAGGAAATTTGATGCAAAAGCTTCTTTAAAACGTTCAAGAGCAAAGATGAAGACTAAGGTACCCTTAGTTCAAACTATGGTATTTTCTATTATCTCACATGTATGTGAAAGTTGGATAATGAATAAGGATGACTAAAACATAATTGAAGCATCTGAATTATGGTGTTGGATAAGAATATTAAAAGCACCATGAACTTCCAGCAGAACAAATCTGTGTTGGAAGAAGTACAGTCAGAATGTTCCTTTAAGTCAGATGGTGAGTTTTTGTCTCTTCATACTATGCACGTGATTATCAGAAGGGATTAGTCCCTGGAGAAGGATACCATGCTTTGTAAATTGGGAGGTCAGCAAAAAAGAGGAACCCCCCCAATACGTTGGACTAACACAGTGGCAGCAGCAAAGGGCTTAAATGTAACAACAATTGCGATGATGATGTAGGATCGAGTAGTATTTCATTCTTTGTGCATGGTGCCGTTATAAGTCTGAAATGACTCTTCAGCACCTAGCAATAACTATATGATCCTATTGTAGCTCTTTGCTCTTACTTTAAATAAATATATATCCCTAAGAAAATCAATACAATAAATGGTACATTAAAAATTTTCAAGACTGGCAAAAAAAGAAATATACACTATGATAACAAACCTAGACCCTATTAGAAATTTACAGTAACAGTTCTCAAAAGGAAATTATATCTGTCCCACATGAACACAACATGTTTTACATTACTAGTAGTTTTTTTTTGTTGTTAGTATGTTAATGTAAGGAAGTAAAAAACAAATTGGAGAATTAAAATTTCAAAGCAAATATTTAAAACTTGAAAAATAAAATGTTATTTTTGAGTAATAGAGTAATATGCTGTTCCTTTGAAATTCTATACAGGGTCTTTAAGAGTTGGAATCAATTTGATGGCACTTAACAACAACAAATATACATAAATGTATACATTTATGTATATTTGTTGTTGTTAAGTACCATCGAGTCGGTTCTGACCCATAGTTGGTTCCGACCCATAGCGACCCTGTAAGTTTGAACTGCCAACCTTGCAGTTCAAACAACTTTGCAGTCTGGCGCAGTAACCCACAGCGCCACATCTGTATATATATGTATGTTTGTATATATATATACACACACACACACATATATATACATACATACATACATGTATCTTCAGAAAGTTCATGGAAATTTTCCATTCTCTCTCAATTCCATTTTTCCATGAGCTTTTTGAAGCCCCCTCATTGTATACAACATACTACATACAATGAAAAAAACAAACCCAATATCATAGAGTTAATTTTGACTTATAGCAACTCTACAGGACAAAGTGGAGTCCTGGTGTGGCTCTGTGGGTTACTGTGCTCGATTGCATAGTCAGTTTGAACTGCAAAGTCTGTGATTCTAGCTCACCAAGTACTCCTAAGAAACCCTATACAGAGTGGCTATGGGAAGTAATCAATTCCAAGGCATTTAACAAAACAATAAGACAAAGTAGAATTCCCCCACTGGTTTTCCAGGGTTGTAATATTTATAGAAGCAGACTGCCACATCTTTTTCTTGCAAAGTGGATGATGGTGTCAAATCAATGATCTTGTGGTTAGCTGCCCAGTTTTTTAACTACTGAGCCACTATGTCTCATTCATATGGTTACCAGGAAGACAAGGTGAATGAATATAATTTTAAAGCTTGAATACCACTCTGGTTGGTTAGTTTGTTAATTGTTCACTTATTTTATCTTTTATTTTAAGTAAAGAAGGCATTTATGGATTTGGTTGGTTGGTTATATGCCATGGAGCTGGCTCCTTGAAACCCTATACAGGGTTGCTATGAGTCAACTGGTTGACACTTAACAATAATAACATATTATGTTAACAAGCTGCCATAATTATGACAAATTGTTTCATATCACAGAAATATAATTTATATGTTTGAAAATGGACAAAATGTAATTTACAATGAGGAAAAAATAAGTCAACGTAAGTACAGCAAATTGGGAAAATATGTACTATAGATTTTTAAAATTGTGCAACACAGAGAGATAGGAACTCTCAAACAACTTCATAAGTGGTATCACACAATGCGAATACATACCAGTTTTCATAGTGGCATATTACTTTCAAGAATATTGTTATTTCTACAAATTTAAAAAACTTAAAATAATAAAGGAAAATTTGAAATGAAATCAATAGTAAGGAAAATAAATATTGTAAATTTAAAGCTTCCTTTGATATTTTGTGAGAAATATATTGTAATAGTATTTGGGGGTAAAAATTCTCTAAATTCAGCCCAGAGATACATTTTTTTTTCTCCTGTTGTATAAAAATATTTTAAGATTTAGGCCTTAAGTCCTTTTATACAAATGTTCAATAGGAAATAATAATAAAACAAAGTTTACCACCTAACTTTTTAGCATTATCTTCAAGTTAGCTAGAAGATTTTTACGTAGTCACCATTGCAGATTTCTGAACTGCTGCCTGTCCAATGACTAATCTAACGTTACTCTACATCTGGGTATCAATGAACTGTAAAGTGAATATAAAATGTTCTGGATGAAGTATGCTAAATCACTTATATCATTTAATTTGATCTCCATTAAAAAGCCATCAGGTTCCAGACAGTTGATGTAGTCAGAAGAAATACTAGAAGGAGGAGCATAAAAGTAACAAACAAATTCATGACTCCCCAGTCTTGTTCTTTGTAAATCCAAATTATGTCATTTAAATTAATGCGAGAGGCAGAAACATCAAGCCTGTTCCTAATGCTCATATAGCATGATCCCTTTATTTTAGAGATCTTGAATATTGAATAAAATGATGCACTAAACTTAAGTATATATACAATTTCTCTACTAACAAAAAATCCTGTATTTATCATTTAAATCTGTGAGACACACAGATACACACACACACAAAAGATAATCTCTTTAAAGTAACATTTAAAAATTTGCTTTAAAATATTTTTTGGCTCACTTTGAAATACTGTGACCTATGTTCTGAGTGTTGCTAAAGTAGGCATCGACAAATCGGACTAATTGTAAATGATCTATAAGAAACACAGGAGATACAAGTGAGGTATCCGCACCGGCCTGAAAGCACTCCCTATATCCACTCATATCAAAGAGACCTCTGTAAGATAAGCCATGGCTATTTCCAAAGGGAGTTTCTGGGAGGAACAAGTTGTGGTTCATTCTGAGATATAAAAAGTAGATTTCAAAATTAGAATGGCTTTGCAAAAAAAAAAAATGAAGAGGATTTCAGCATATAAACTTCTATGAATCCTATTGTGATTTCCAGAAGTAGAGTTTGCCAGTGGGTGTTTTAAATGAAAGACTTCGGGCATAGGTGGTGCTTTTACCTTTTTGTCCACATGGAAAGGGTATATATAGTTAAAAAGAGAAAAAGAAGAAAACAGGACATGAAGAGTCAAAGAAAAGTGTCTGCTTTTTGGGACCATTAAGCCTGGGATTAAAATGATGCATTGCTGGCAGGTACTAGGCTGGCTCCTATGAAGACAAGGATACCATATCAGACAGAAGCTCATCTCCATCAAGAGTATTTAAAACAACATGCAGGGAATTCAATGATGTTAGAAGTTAAGGAAAAGGATTCCAATAAAACAGTAGGAATTCAACCAATTGAGAACCAGAGGTGTGATAAAGAAAGAGATTCAGGGGTAGTTCCCAGGAGTAAACAACAGGGACAAGTACAGATAGTGATCATTTTTCTCCAGAGTAAAGTAAAGTTAATCAACCAAATGACTACATTTTAACGCATGCTGATAACTGTGACAGCATTTGTTGTTGCTATGTGCTGTGAAGTCAGTTCCAACTCATAGCAACAAGGGTTACCTAGGCTGAAAATCTTTAGGGGAGCTGAAAGCTTCCTCTTTCTCCTGTGGAACAGCTAGTAGTTTTGAACTGCTGACCCTGAGGTTAGCAGCCTGATTTGTAACCACTAAGGTACCAGAGCTCCTTAGATACCACCAAATTTCAACCAAATGAGTATAATGATTAGAATTTGCCTTCAGTACATGAAATGAATAGAAAAAAAAAATAAAGAAATTATAAATTGACAGGGAGTATGGACTCATGGAGAATTTCACAAACTCGGAGGGGATTAAAATAATAGAAATTATTATTAAATTATTAAAATAATACTTAAATAAGAAAAAAAAGAGGTGAAATTACATGAGGGTTTATGACTTATGGGGTTGCTGCACAAGACCTTTTTAAAGTGTTGAAAAGCAAAGATGTCAGC
>NW_006408548.1:21747780-21750041 GCF_000296735.1 Chrysochloris asiatica | reverse complement strand
TTCTCTGACCCTCCACCCTACCCAGCATGACATCCTTCTCCAGCGATTGTTTCCTCCTAACAGCATGAGGCAGTGTTATATTCTACTGTGCATAAGGTTGCTATGAGTTGGCACCAACTTGATGGCACCTAACAACAACAACAACAAACAAGGACAAACCAATGGACTAAGATGTGTAGAGGATAATGACATGTGAAGGAGGGAAAGAAGGTGTCATGAGTGAAATTAAAGACCTTCAAGAAAGACAAAATCTGGTAGCGTGGATTCCCTAAATCACCTACGTAGACTGTAAGAAATAAGAAAGAAAGCGATGAGGAGAGAAACATGGCTTCAACAGCAGTCAGGTTTATTGAGAGTAAACCTCGGGGCGCTCAGTCAGGAAAGACCAAGAACCTGCCTGTTCCTTATAGACTGGGGTATTTACGGCGGTGTGATCCTGAGTACAGTTCTGGGGAGTTTCCAATGGGTGGGGATATGGAGATTTTCCCGAAACCTGAAACTATGTGTGTGTGGGGTGTCTCTTGGTGTAATAAAGATTTAAGCTTTCTGTGCCACTTGGGGGGCAGCTGCAATGCCATTTTGTTGATCAGGCACACGGTCCTTCAGAGACTTTATGAATTAATGGCTAAATAATTAACCCTTTAATCAAATTATTTATTTTAGAATGCTGACTCTTCCTCCTGACTATATGCATACCCTTGGATTTATTACTAAATTTTTGTTCATCTTAGGTTTTTCTTCAGTGAAACCGAGATATTAGTAGACCTATTTTACAACATTGTTGAAAGTAGTAACACATAAAATGAGAATGGGGCCAGTCTATAGCAGCTAACATCAACAAACATTATTACTGTTCTTATTGCTATCATCTATATATGCAGTTGTTGTTAAATGCTGTCAAACTGATTCTGACTCATGGCAACCCCGTATAAAGTTTCCAAGGAGCAGCTGGGGAGCTTGAACCACCAACCTTGTGGTTCAAAGAGACTTTGCAATCCAGAGCATTAACTCATAGCACCACATTAGAGACAGTAGTAAATTTTATTTTACTGAAACTAGAGCTCTAAATACAGTCTTCATTTGCTTTTCTGACACCTTGATTAATAAAAAAAAATAGAGAAGCTAGAGTTATTTTGAGCTCAACTCTGATTATTTATGATTTACAGAAGATGAGGCTTTTTGTTTCAGCAAAATTTAAAAGCCTTCAAAACCCTATAAAGGGTCAATATGATTTGGGACCAACTTGAAGGCACCTAACACCAACAAGTCTATTGGTATCAAGAACTTCATTAGATTCCACATGATGTAAGAAAACACATCCTCATGTATATTCAAGATTCTGTACTTAAGCACATGTTAAAAACATACAATGCACTGAAGAATATGGTTATTATTGGGTCTATCATAATAAAGGTAGCAATTATGATATGATCCCATGGATAGAAATTCTAAATTACAATAAAATATTTGTAACATTCATTGCAACAAAGTTTTATGATCTTAGTGTTCTAGGAAGATTTGGGGCCCTAAAATTAAAGTGATAATAAAATAATCATAAAAGATCAATATGAAGACTATCAAATTAAGCCAGAAATTAACACCTAGCAAAACTATTAAGCAAAGCAGCAAAAAATTCTCTAAGGATGTCAATAACAGTACATAATGAATTGAAGATATTAAGAACAAATAAATGGTTCTATCTAGCTATGATCCACGCAAAAGAAAGAACGAGTAGTGTATGAAAAGGCTCCTAGTTAGTGACAGATGGCAAGCTATTCCTAGAAAATGTAAGTACCTAAAATCAGACCTGATCTAATCATTTCCCAGATTTTATACATCCGCAAAGACTTCTCAACTTGTACACTGTAAATTTAAGAACTTCTTAAAATCACATTCAATATCCTTAATACCTTACTCAAACTAGAGAGGATTCAATACTTGGATATTGCATTGAGCCCTAAAATAATGCAGACCATCAGTCAGGTTTGTTCTATAAAATGACAGTTTAATGATGTTCAACTTAATACACAATATAAAAAAGATGATGTCATACCATAAATTATTAAAACAAAATAAAACAGAGAGATAGGAAAGCCTAGAACTTCATGTTACAAATCCTAGGGATCTGAAGGAGTTATATCCCATGATTCCTAGCAAACTTGAAGATAGTAATTAATAATTACTTTTTAAAAATTGCTAATAAAATGATAATAGCTTATTCTAGAGTGTAGAAGCCTTAGGGTGTAATGAATAGAGACTCA
>NW_006408548.1:21735567-21746890 GCF_000296735.1 Chrysochloris asiatica | reverse complement strand
GGCCTTGGCAATAGAAACTATGCTGGAGATCACATGATAGAATTTCACGAGATCTTTTTTTTTTTTTTCATTGCAGACACCTTTTACCAACTACATAAATGGTGACTATACATGGGGATGTCATCTGAAGGAATACACAGCATTCAAATTAATTTTGAAGAGATGATGGAGAAACTCAATATCATCAGTCAAAACAAGGTCAGAGACTGACTGTGAAAGAGACATCCAATGGCTCAGATACAAGCTCACACTGAAGCTAAAGAAAATGAAAGCACGTCCACTAAACTCGAAACACAACCTTGAATACATCTCAACTGAATTCAGAGGTCATCTCAAGAACAGATTTGAAGCATTAGGCACTAATGATCAAAGACAAGAGGAGTTGTGGAATGACATCAAGAGCATCACACATGAAAAAAGCAAAAGATAATTACAGACAGGAAAGAAAGAAAAGACAAAATGAATGTCAGAAGACTCTAACACTTGTTTTTTAGCATAGTGAAGCTAAAGCAACTGAAATAAATAATGAACTAAAAGTGCTTGAAAGAAAAATTCAAAGGGCAGCACAACCCTCCCCCCCAAAAAAACAAGTATAATGAAATGTGTCAAGGCCTAGAGTTAGAAAACCCAAAAAGAAGAACACATTCAGCATTTCTCAAGCTGCAAGAACTGAACAAAAAAATTAAACCTGTGAGTTGCAATACTGAAGAAATTATTGGACAAAATATTGAATGTCACAGGAAGCACCAAATCAAAATGGAAAGAGTACTGTACCAAAAGGAATTTGTCAATAATCAAACATTTTCAGAGGTAGAACATTGATCAAGAACAAATGGTACTGAAGAATGAAGTCCAAGCTGCACTTAAGGCATTAATGAAAAGCAAGCCTCCATGAATTGATAGAAAACACATTGAAATGTTTCAACAAACTGATGCAATGCTGAAGGCACTTATTCATCTATGCTATGAAATTTTGAAGAAATTTTGAAGACCAACTGATTAGAAAAGATCCTTATTTATGACAATTCCAAAGAAGTGTGATCAAATGGAATGTGGAAATCATCAAGCTGCATCATTAACACTACCTGGTAGTAAAATAATGCTGAAAACAATTCAGAAATGCTTGCAGCAATATAATGACAGGAATTCAAGCCAGATTCAGAAGAACACATGGAATGAGGGCAACCCTTGCTGACATCACATGGATCTTGACTGAACCTAGAGAATATAAAAAAGGTGTTTACTTGTGCTTTATTGACTGTGCAAAGGCCGTCAACTGTCTGAATCATAGAAAACTATAATAACATTGTGAAGAATGAGTATTCCCGAATTCTTGGTTGTATTTGTAAGGAACTTGTACACAGACCAAGATATAGTCATTGAACAAAACAAAAGGATACTGAGTGCCTTAAAATCAGGAAACGTATATATCATGTTTGTATCCTTTCATCATACTTATTGACTCTGTAGAATTAGTAAATAGTCTGAGAAGTTGTATTATAAGAAGAAGAAAGTGGTGTCAGGATCATTAATAACCTCATTACACTTCAATGTAAAGAAAACAAAAATCCTCACCACTGGACCAATAAACATTAAGATAAATGGGAAAAAAATGAAGTTGTCAAAGACTTCATTCTTCTTGGATCAACTATCAACACTCACGGAAGCAGCAGTCAAGAGATCAGACGACAGACATATTGTATTAGGCAAATGTGCTGCACAAGAACTTTTTAAAATGTTGAAGAGCAAAGATGTTAGCTTGAGGACTAAGGAGCGCCTGACCCAAACCATGGTGTTTTCAATAACCTCATATGCATGCGAAAGCTGGGCAGTGAATAAGGAAGACTGTAGAAGCATTGATGTCTTTGAGTTATGGTGTTGGAGGAATACTGAAAGTGCCATCGGCTGCCAAAAGAACCAATAGATCTGTTTTGGAAGAAGTGCAGCCAGAGTGCTCCTTACAGGCCAAGATGGCCAAACTTCGTCGCTCATACTTTGGACATATTGTCAGGAGGGACCAGTTGCTGGAGAAGGATATCACGTTTGGTAAGGTGAAGGGCCAGAGAAAAAGAGGAAGACCCCCAACCAGATGGATTGGCCAATTAGCAGCATCGATGGACTCAAGCGTGGCAACTGTACTGAGGTTGGCCCAGGATCAGGCAGTGTTTCGTTCTGCTGTGCATAAGGTCACTATAGGTCGGTACCAACTTGATGGCACCTAACAACAACAACAATGCAGATATAAAACCTTGTTTGCTGAAATCAAAAAGGACTTGAAATATTTCCTGAGGGTGATCAAGGCCTATAGCCTTCAGAATGGATTACACTGCAATGTAAAAAAAAAAAAGAAGAAGAAAGAAAATCTTTACAACTGGACCAATAAATAACACCATGATAAATGGAGAAAAGATTAAAGTTCTCAAAGACAACTTTTTGCTTGGAAAGAGATGTTGAAGGATCTTTTGTATTAGGCAATCTACTGCCAAAGACTTCTTTGTTAAAGAGCAAAGAAGTAACTTGAAGGACTTATGTGTGCCTGACTCTAGCCATGGTATTGTCAATCACCTCACATGCATGTGAAAGTTGGGTAATGAATGAAGGAAACTAGACAAGAATTCATGTTTTGAATTAAGTTGTTGACTAAGAATATTGAATAATACTGCTCAGCACAAAAACGAATCTGTCTTAGAAGAAGTATGGCTAGAATGCTCCTTAGAAGCAAGAATGGGGTGACTTTGTCTATAGTACCTTGGGCATGTTGTCAGGAAGGATCAGTCACTGGAGAAGGACATCACGCTTGGTAGAGCAGAGTGTCACTGAAAAAGAGGGAGATCACCAACACGGTAGATTGACACAGTGGCAGCAACAATGGGCTCGAATGTAACATTTGTGAGGTTGGTGCGGAGCCAGATGTGATTCATTTTGTTGTGTATGAGGTTGCTTTGAGTGGGGTTGCTATGACATACCCACATGAATTATAAGTTGGAGAAGGATGGAACTGAAAAAACAAACAAACAGAAATACGACGTTATAAGAAGAATGACAGCTGGCAATCATTGTCACTACATTGTACATGCAAGAAAGTCAAAATGACAATTTTTTTGTTATCTATGTATTTACCACAATGTTTTTAAGTAGAATGATTGATGACTGTATAAGGAAAAAACACAATGAAAACCAAATTCAAAGCAACATTTTAAAAGACATATCATGTGGAAGACACAGATTAGCTATAATATTATTAAGATTAAAATGTTTTCATATGACATGATATTCAATATGAATCAACAGTCTGATTTGTCTGCTAAAATAGTTTTAGACTTTCCATTGTTGTTTACTTTGTTGATAATAATAGAGTATACTTTGAATATTAAATACAACATCATAAGAAAGATACTGAAAAGCTGATATTGACCAAACTAAGACTTACGGATCTGAGTGCTATTATCTTTCTGGAACTGAAGAAATATATAAGGGTGTTTCGTAGGAAGAAGGAATAATTCAGTTAAGATTATAATATCTGTATTCCAATATACAAGAACTGTCAAGTCATGTGGAAAGCAAACTAGATTCAAACAAAGTAATACTGGTGAAATAATTAATATCAATAAGTGTATATACTTTTGGCTGTATTTCAATACTTCATAGAAGTCAGAGATGTGTTTATGTATGAAAAACAAGGAAATCAATAGCCCTCCCCTCCATCACTGTTGGTTTCAAATCAAGGTTAGATAAGCAGCTCCTTAAATATACTACCAAAATGATTATCAGATTGGGTTAAAATGATGGACTAGAATTTGCCTAAGTTTCTTCTACCTTGGAGGTTTTATAAGAAGGCCCGCTGTTTAGATCCAAGCTCTTCATTCATTGTTTATTTGTTACAGGACTACAGGCAATTAACTTATGATCTACAAACCCCATTTTTCCATCTATCTAATGAGGAAAATAGTCTTTCATAGTTAATGCATGAAATTATTTCATCCTATTAGAACACTTAGTGTATGATTTTTAACTGCTCAATATCAGCCACTATTATTATTACAAATTGATTGTGAGTAGTTATTTGCTTTGTTATATAGTTGGATCCAGCACTCAACTGTTAACTTTGTCATTCCTTGGAGGCTTGTGTGTTCCTGTGATGCTGGATGCTACACCACCAGTATTTTACATACCAGCAGGATCACCCATTAAGTAGTGATGTTATTGAGATAAGTGCCACTGAATTCAACTCAAAAGGAGCTGGTATAGAATTTCCAAGGAGCTTAGAGTGGGTTTGAACACTAACCTTTGGGTTAATAGTCCAGTGCTTATCCTACTGCACCACACCAGGACTCCGTTAAGTGGTGACAGACTTTTTTTTTTTTTCTTTTGTGTTGTAAAACATGGTTAGTTGAGTGTCTTAAATTTTTGTCCTACACCAAAAAATAGCTGAAAGTTAGTGAAGTAGTCCCTTTAAATCCATCTATTTCCTTGAGCTCTTATTCATTCATTCAACTCTTGATAACATTATGAAGCCCTGGCAATGCATCTCTTTTCTGGGAAAGACCATAAAATAGCCCATATTTCACTCTTCTTAAAATAATAATAATAAATCAAAAGTCTCAATCTTCAAATATCAAAAAGACTTTAAGAATATGTGACTATAGTTAAGAAGTTATTGTGAAGGTCTAACTTAATCAAATTGCCTTTTGTATTTTATAAGCCAAATGTCAAAACAAACAAACAAACACCAAAAACATATAAAACTTGAAGATCAAAAAATTATGACCAGAATTCTTAAACCATATGAAAGAAGATGTGACAAACTGGAAGCTCATAAAACCATACAATTGAAAAATTATCATAGATTAACCAAATGAATTATTTTTATTGTAGTTGAAGTCTAATTCAAAACTGTTACTTATTTTTGAACATATGTGAGTCATTTCTTTCATAAAAGTATGCAAGTGTATAAATATAAGATGAATATTAAATGATTATTTTTTATATAATGAAAACATTTATCTAAATAAATTGTCTTTTAGTAAAAAAATTGCAACAGCAATCACTAAGAAGTACATGCTTTTTAATCTAATAATATATATTGAGGAGTCCTAGTGTGGCGTTGTGGGTTAATACTGCAAAACCATTTGAACTGCAAGGATGGTGGTTCAAGCTCACCAGCTGCTCCTTGGAAACCCTATACAGGGTCGCTATGGGTCGGGGGAATCGACTCTATGGCATATAACAACAACAATGTATTTTGCTAAAGGCTGACAATATATAGAGAGATATCATTATGGAAGTCTGTATGGTGAGTGATATATTCATGATCCCTGTGCACATGGAGTTTATAATTTAATGGATGTTAGTGTTATAGGCACCACCTTCTAAACTAGTACCTGATGATACCCACCATCTGATATTTACAGCTTTATGTCAACTATTCCCCTGTTATAGGACTACAGGCAATTAACTTATCATCTACAAACCTCATTTCTACATCTATCTAATGAGGAAAATAGTCTTTCATAGTTAATGCATGATATTATTTCATGCATGTATTGGACCTAGTGACTTTCTTTTAGCAAATTTAATATGGCAAAAGTGATAAGATATAACTTTCAATTAGGATTAGATAATAAAAGACTATGATTTCCATCTTGCTTGCAAGTGCTCTCCTTTGATAGGTTTTCTCTGATGAAACTAACTCCCATATTGGCCTATGCCCAACAATTAGCAAGGACCTGAGGTTTCAAGGAATTGAATCCTGGCGTGGCGCTGTGGGTTAATGCGCTTGACGCACAGTCAGTGTGAACTGCAAGGTTGGTGGTTCAAGTGCACCAATCACTCCTTGGAAACACTCTAGAAGGTCGCTATGGGTTGGAACCAACTCAATGGCACTTAGCAACAACAACAACCACATGTAAGTGAGAAAATCCCCTTTGCTCTTGACTAAGCCTTAGGAGGAGACTGCAGCCCTAGACAGCATTGTGATTGTAGTTTGATAAGAGTCTTTGAAACCTAGGAAGGACCCAGGAAGTTGTGTTGGATTTCCAATTTTCACTAATTATAAGATAGTGTACATGTGCTATGTATAAGCCATTTAATGTTAGAATAATTTTATTTTCAGCAATAGTTAAGTTGTTGTTGATAAGAGCCACTGAGTCACTTTTGACACACAGCAACCCTATATAGGGTCTCAGAGGCTGTAAATCTTTGCAAATCTTTCTGTCATGGAATGGCTGGTATGCTTAAATCGCTGGTGTTATGATTTGCAGTTCAGTGCTTATCTTATACACTTCCAATATATAAGTAATGGAGACTAATACTAATACAGTAAGCAAGATAATTAGAGAATGTAATAGATGTTATAAATGAAATAATTACAAGGGAAAGAAGATGGAGGAACTGGGAGAGGCATCTCAAGGAATTGAATTTAGGTTGAAAACCAAAATATTAGAACAATCTTTGCATAAGAATTTCTGGGGAAAGAATTTCAGAAATGAGATAGCAAATAAAAAATCTAAAAGAGTAAAAATGCCTGCCTAGTAGAGGAAAATAAAGGAGGAAATGCGGCATTAACACAGTGAAGATATCAGGAAAATGGCAAGGGATTGGTGTGGATATAAAGGCAGTTTTCAGATCCTACAATTAAGAAACATGCATTTTGCTTAAAAGAGAGAGAGAAATGTTTGGGGGTTTTATGGAAGGCTATAATAGATGCCAAGAAATTTGGCAGACAACTATCGGGCTGCCTAATTAAAAGTGATCCATATTTGTGCCCATTCCAAAGAGAGGTGACCCAACAGAATGCAGAAATCATTGGACAATCTCTTTGATATCCCATGTGAGTAAAGTTTTACTAAAGGTAATACAGAAATGGCTGTAAGCATACATTGGCAGAGAACTTCCAGAGGTTCAAGCCAGATTCAGAAGAGGCCGAAGAATGAAGGGTATCATTGCTGATGTCCAATGGATCTTGGCTGAAAGCAGATAATGTCATAAAGTTGTTTACCTGTGCTTTATTGACTATGCAAAAGCTTTCAATTGTGTGGATAATGACAAGATATGGACAATATTGCAATGTATGAGTATACCGGAACACTTAATTGTGCTGATGAGGAATCTGTAATTGAACCAAGAAGCAGTTGTTCGAACAGAACATGGGAACATTGAATGGTTTAAAATTAAGAAAGGTGTGCGACAAGGTTGTATTATTTTACCATACTTGTTCAACCTGTATGCTGAGCAAATAATCTGAGAAGCTGGGTTATATGAAGAAAAACGTGGCATCAGGATTGGAGGAAGACTCATTAAAAACCTGTGATATGCAGATGATACAACCTTGCTTGCTGAAAGTGAAGAGGACTTAAAACATTTACTGATGAAGATCAAAGAGCACAGCCTTCACCCTGGATTACATCTCAATGTCAAGAAAACAAAAATCCTCACCACTGGACCAGTAAACAACATTCTTATCAATGGAGAAAAATTGAAGTTGTCAAGGACTTCATTCTTCTTGGATCAACTATCAACACACATTGAAGTAGCAGTCAAGAGATCAAACGAAGTACTGCATTAGGCAAATCTTCTGCACAAGATCTTTTTAAAGTGTTGAAGAGCACAGATGTCAGCTAGAGGACTAAGGAGCACCTGACCCAAGCCATGATATTTTCAATAACCTCATATGCATGCGAAAGCTGAACAGTAAATAAGGAAGACTGTAGAAGAATTGATGCTTTTGAGTTATGGTGTTGGAGGAGAATATTGAAAGTGACATGGGCAGCCAAAAGAACCAATAGATCCGTTTTGGAAGAAGTGCAGCCAGAATGTTCCTCGGAGGCCAAGATGGCCAAATTTCATCTCTCCTACTTTGGACATATTGTCAAGAGGGACCAGTCGCTGGAGAAGGATATTATGATTGTTAAGGTGGAGGGTCAGAGAAAAAGAGGAAGACCCCCAATGAGATGGATTGGCCAAGTAGCAGCATTGGTGGACTCAAGGGTGGCAACAGTAGTGAGGTGGGCCCAGGATAAGGCAGTGTTTCATTCTGCTGTGCATAAGGTCGTGATGAGTTGGTACCAACTCGATGGCACCTTGCAACAACAACAACAACAACAACAACAACAATAGTTCCTGCTGTGGCACTGTATACATATATGTATGTATGTACACACACACACACACACATATATATACATACACACACACATACATACATACATACATGTGGTTCATGGAAAACTATGGTTAACATTGCGAACAATAGATATTCCAGAACACACAATTTTGCTCATGAGAAACCTGTACATAAACCAAGAGACAATCATTCAAACAAAACAAGGGGATAATAAGTGGTTTAAAATCAGGAAAGGTGTGTACCAGAGATGTATTCTTTCCCAATACTTATTCAATCTATATGCTGAGTAAATAATCTGAGAAGCTAGATTATATGAAGAAGAACATGACATCAAGATTGGAAGAAGGCTCATTAACAATCTGTGATATGCAGATGATATAAGATGACTTAAAATATGTACTAATCAAAGACCATAGCCTTCAGAATGGGTTTCACTTCAATGTAAAGAAACCAAAAATACTCACAACTGGGCCAATAAATAACATCATGATAAATGGAGAAAACCTTGAAGTTTCAAAGATTTAATTTTGTTTGGATTTACTTACAATCCTCATGAAAGAAGTAGTCAAGAAATGAAATGCTGTAATACATTAGAAATCTGCTGGACAAGACCTCTTCAAAGTGTTCAAGGGCAAAGATGTCTTTGTGAGCACTGAGGTGTGCTTGATCCAAGTTGTAATATTTTCAGTAGCCTCATATGCATGTGAAGGCTGGACAATGAATATGGAAGACTTTAGAAGAATTGATCATTTGAGTCACAGTGTTGTAGAAGAATATTAAAAGCACCATGGGTTATGAGAAGAAAAGAAAAGTCTGTGTGGGAAGAAGTATAACCAGGATGTTCCTTACATGCTAGGATGGTGATAGTTCATCTCTTATACTTCAGACATATTATTGGGAGGGACCAGTTCCTGGAGAAGGACATCATGCTTGGTAAAATTGAAGGGACAGCAAAAAAGAGGAAAACTCCCAATGAGATAGATTGGCACAGTGGCAGAAGCAATGTATTCAAGCACAACAAAAATTGGGAGGATTGCATAGCATTGAACAGTGTTTCATTGTGTTGTGTATAGTATTGCTATGAGTTGGAACTGAGTAGAGGACACCTAACAAAAGAAACAAACAACAACAACAAAAAAATTCAACCAGAGACAATGAGTATAGAGTTTTAAGTATGGTGCAGAATGGCAGATGGGCAAAGACTCACTCTTCATTAATTTAAAAACCACTGTTTTTATGTAGACAACTGGACATCTTCCAGTTGAGAGAGATAAATCAAGGTTGTTTTTTTTTTTTTTTAAGAAATGAGGAAGGATGATGGAATCCAGACCACAAGAAAAATGTTTGATGTTCTGGAACTCTTCTTTCACTATATACCTGGGAATGGTGCCTTGTCTGCTTCTACCCTCTTTGAATTCCCACTTTACTTCCAGTTGCTACCATGCAAGGTATTTAGAGATTCAGAGATATGAATTCTTCATGTACTACTTTTCATTATAATCCTAGTTATCCACATTACACTGGGGAAACTTTTTCTACAAGTTTCATTCTCATTTCAAGTACTGAGGTGAGGTAATATCTTACAATAATTATCATATTTAAAATTCAGCAATCATATTTGAAAATTATTTCAGTAAATCTTTTTTCTATTTTATAAAAACTGCTCTCCATCAGTTTCCAGGTTTTCCACTCAAACCAAAGAATGTTGGAGACACAGAGATCATGAGCAGGCTATCTCTATGTGGCTCCTTGAGATCCCAGGTGCTCCTCAAAACTGAGACTCAGCTATAATTGTCATTTATCAGAGATAGAATTATAACTGAGATTTATAAACTTAGAGTTTTCTATCTCTAAGCCTCAAGTGAAGAACTAGGGACTGCTCATATCAATTGCCTCCAGGGAAGAAAAATAATGAGGGAAGGAATCTGAATGACTGAACATTACTGAACAAGCACTTGTTAGTATAATAATTGTCAGCCTTGGCAGAATCAACTGGGAGGAAAATTGATGATGGTGGCTCAGCACAACTGTTTCAACCAAAATGACAGAGCAGTGGGCAGCAGGAGATTTACTAAGTGGATAAACAAATGGCCACTAAGAGGAAAAAGTCAAAGAACAGTTTTCATGCGGGGCTTCAATTCGAAGCACCAATAAATATTTTTGAAGAGCAGATAAACTTCTCTTTTCTAAAGCAGCTCATTTCTGTTTCAGTTTATTCACCATATTTGACTCTATTTTACAATACAGATATCTCTATTCCAGACCTTCTGAAATAGAGACATTTCTTTCTAAAACAGACAATGCCTTGACAGCCCTTGTTTATATATAAAAGAAAGACATTATCGGTTGACTAAAATTTCTTTTAAAACACTTTGTTGACATCTAATTAGAATGGACAATCCACTAACCATTTTCACCTATGCTAGTTATCTGGAATGTTTAAAACACCAACACTTAAGAAAAGCAATTTCCTTCTCTTCTTCTATGGATACTATCAAGTAACATTTTATTTTTCCATCATCTTCACATGAGCAATTACTATTAACAAACTTTGTTGAATGGGTTGTTTTTAATAATATGAAGGAGAACACTTCCTCATTAGTTTATTCCAGAAATATTATATTTTGTCTGTGCTGCGTAGAGTTGTAATCTTGACCTCAGTCAATATTTTACTTGAAGAATAAGTCAACAATGGACATTTGCTAAATCAAATGGCATTGAAAGCAATTAATTTTATTAAACAATTTAAAGGCTATTCCTGTAAGAAAGAAAAAAAGTTCAGAAAAAAGAGAAACTATAAATAAAATAGATTATACTGAATAACATCCAACAGATAACTGGAAAATATTTGCAGCATTGGACTGTATCTGGTGTGGCACTGTGGGATAATGCACTGGACAGAAAAGTTGGTTTGGACTGCAAGTTCAGTGGTTCAAGCTCACCAACCTCTCTTTGAAAACCCTATACAGGATTTCTCTGCATCCAAACCGATTGAACGACACTAACAACAACAACATGTTGAATAAACAAAGAAGAGTTACTAACTACATTTCTTTTCAGGTGACGAAGACAGACAAATCTGAAGGAAAAATTACACCTGCAACTAAACTGTAAAGTGACAATTCACCTGATTTCTCTATTCATGCTAGGAATGAGGGTTTCTGACTTATGAATAAACTAATGCAAGACACATTTTTTTTT
>NW_006408548.1:21735003-21735467 GCF_000296735.1 Chrysochloris asiatica | reverse complement strand
AGATTTTACTAATTCCTAATATTCTATGAATCAATTCCATAATTTGGATTTAGATTCTTACAAAATTATACATATTATAATTATATAAAATAAAAACAAGTCAAAACCAGTAAATATTTAAACCTGACTTTCCTTATCTATTTGAGTTTATGAACTTAAAAACTTCAGTCTGTGACCCAGATCTCTAGAGAACAAATTTAGCAAGAATTGTGTTAAAATGAACCCTATGTAAGCTTAGGGTCTCTTTGTTACAGTGTAGGGCAAAATTCAAAAGTTGAAATACCTTCAAGGATGAGATAGGTGAGAATCTACCTGAATACCATGTCCCAGGTATGATAAAACCAAAGTAAAATTGGGGAATTGTGGCAAACCGGTAGGTTCATTCCCTCCTAAAGCCATTCAAAGTTTAAAGGAAAACAAACAAACAAACTGTAGACAACTGGACATCTTCCAGTTGAGAGAGA
>NW_006408548.1:21718961-21734547 GCF_000296735.1 Chrysochloris asiatica | reverse complement strand
CACAGTATAGATCGGAATCAGCTGATCTACACTGGTTTGCCTTAGTTGGTGGAAGCCAACAGGTTCCATTCAAATTAGCTCTATGTGTCTCAAAAGTGAAGTCAGATAGATCTTAACTATTTTAAAAAATAAGCCAACTTTATAATCACTTGTTAAATGTCTGGTAATTAATTTCAGCACAATTACATCAGCTGAAACAAGTCACATGGTTAAATCAACAGGTTGGAATATGTACCCCCATCAACCAAGAAGCCATGGCAGGGGTGTGCAATGAAATACAGAGAAGTGAAATTCTGAGATGGATAATTTAATCTCCCACTTCTGCCCTATTTACTGTATGAGCCTGTGCAAGACATTTGTAGTGAAAACCCAGATTCTAGTGGATACATAGACTTGATAGGAATTCTAGTCAAGGCATTTACTATTCATGTGGCTTCAAGCAAATTAAAATCTCAAATCCCAGTTTATAGAAATAACAATAATACTTGCCTAAGAAGTCCTAAAGTTTAAACAAACAATTTAAGATAGAGGAGGGATATTGTTGACATGGATGGAACTAGGCTACATGTAGAGAATACCAGAAAGATATTCACTTGTACTTAACTGAGTAAAGTGCCTAATTCAATAACATTACATTTACCATGTTGTATAACCACCAGTTTGAATAAGGAAGATCGTATTAGAATTGATGCCTTTGAATTATGATGTTGGAGGAGAATACTGAAAGTGCCATGGGCTGCCAAAAAATCCAATAGATCTGTTTTGGGAGAAGTGCATCCAGAGTGCTTCTTAGAGGCCAAGATGGCCAAACTTCGTCTCTCATACATTGGACATATTGTCAGGAGGTAGCAGTCGCTAGAGAAGGATATCATGCTTGGCAAGATGGAGGGTCAGAGAAAAAGAGGAAGACCCCCAACGAGATGGATTGGCCAGGTGGCAGCAGCAATGGACTCAAGTGAGGCACCAGTAGTGAGGTTGGGCCAGGATCGGGCATTGTTTTGCTCAGCTGTGCATAGGATAGGGTCGCTATGAGTCAGTGCCGACTTGATGGCACCTGACGACAACAACATAACCACCAGCACTATTTTGTCTAAAGGTCTTCACCACCCCCAATTGAATCACAGTTCTACTTAAACAGTAACTCCTGACTCCCCTTTCTCCCAGCACCTGAAAGCTAATAATGTTTGTCTCTATGCAGTTGTGCATTCTAGATATTTCATATAATTAGGATCATACAAGGATCCATGGTGTAACAGTGGCTAAAGCACTCAGCTGTGAATTGAAAGGTCAATGGTTTGAACGCACCAATTGCCCAACAGAAGAAAGGTGTGAAAGTCTGCTTTCTGTGAAGATTTACAACCCTAGAAACCCTATAGGGCAGTTCTGTTTCATCATCTAGGATTGCTGTAAGTCTGAATTGACTCAATAGCAAAGGGTTTGTTCTTTTTTCCACCTAGGGATCATACAGTGTCTAACATTTTACTTTGTATACCGTTTTAAGATTCCTCCATGGTAGAGCATCCATCAGAACTTTATTTCTCATATGTCTGAGTAATATTCCACTGTAGAGGCAATACCACATTTTATTTATTCATTGATCTTTTCATGGACATTTGAGTTGG
Source organism: Chrysochloris asiatica (assembly GCF_000296735.1). Taxonomy (NCBI): domain Eukaryota; kingdom Metazoa; phylum Chordata; class Mammalia; order Afrosoricida; family Chrysochloridae; genus Chrysochloris; species Chrysochloris asiatica. The sequence goes on along the minus strand of NW_006408548.1, from coordinate 21,732,925 downwards.
TTCTACCTTTGGGATACTATAAGTAATGCTGCCATGAACATGAATGTTGAAAATCTGATTGCATCTGTGCTTTAAAGTCTTTTGGGTATATCTAAGAGTGAACTGAAGTAGAGGTCAGACATGCTTCCACCCTACAACCTTCTTTATCCTACTCTGACACCAACCATCTCTCCAACAGCATTCTCTGCTTTATATCTGGGTTCAATGACCCATTGCAATAGTCACATAAAACTCTTAACAATACTCACTATAATGGGGTTTATTAGGAAAGTGAATAGGGTACAGTTCAGTACCCAAATCAACTCAGGACGCAGCAGTTCTCCAGTCAGGAATGACTTTTGTCTGCCAAACTGCAGGCACACCTCACTCTTTTTGGACTCTCAGTTGTATGGGCTCTTGGTCTCTGTCCTGCACTGGCAAGTGTTACAAAGCTCTTTAAGCTAGTCTATTCATGTCCAAAGGGTACATTCTGCACGCCAGTCTCCTGCCCATAGGCACTCATCTTTACTCAGTCTGTGGGCCTAGATCCAGGAGCTGCTCTCTCTCTCCATGCCGTCATCTCTGCTATAGACTCCACCTCTGTCATCACTGTTTCTCTTGGTGAAGATCTCATGCTCTACTCATGCTCCTCCTTGATGGTCTTGGGACTTTTCCTCTCTACTTCTCAAATGGCTCCTTTTAGGCCTAGCAGTAGGGAAAAACTAGCCAACCCCAAACTTAGAGTCCAGTATACCTTATTTGCATGATCCTATACAATCACTGCTCTGCGGGAGAAAGAGGAGGCTCTCTGCTCTCATAATGATTTACGGCCTTGGAACCCAGTACAGGGTCGCTATGAGTTGGAACTGACTCTATAGCACACAACAACAATAACATGCAATCACTTGGTGGAAATTAAGAAACTTTGGATTGAAAAGTCATATCAAGTAAATTCAAGGCACCACATACATATGTTTGTTGTTGTTATGTGCTGTGGAGTCGGTTCCAATTCATAGCAACCCTGTACAGGGTTTCCAAGGCTGTAAATCTTTACAGGAGCATAAAGCCTCATCTTTCTCCCATGAAACAGCTGGTAGTTTCAAAATGTTGATCTTGCAGTTCGCAATCTGATTCGTAGCCACTACTCTACTAGAGTTCCTTACATACATGTATTAGTCACTAAATACTTTCTCCCAGTCTGTAGATGTATAAAGTTCACTGATGCATAGAAGTTTTTAATGTTGATTTAGTCCAATATTCTATTTTCTCCTTTTGTCGATCATGTTTGTGGTATCTTGTCTAAGAATCTACTGTCAAAAACAAAGACATGATTTATCCCTGTATTTTTTTCCTCTAAGCATGTTATTGTGTTAGTTCTTATGTTTAGGTCACTGATTATGAGGTAATATTAGTATATAGCGTGAGATATGGGTCATACTTCATTTTTTTGCACTTGTAGATTCAGCTATCCCAGCGAAATTGAATAGAAGATTCTTTCTCCACTGCATGGACTTCACACACTTATAAAAAGTTGTCCATATATATGAGGGTTTGTTTCTGGGCTTTCAATTCTATTTCACTGGTCTCTATGTCAACCACTATGTCAGTACCCAAATGCTTTGATGGCTAGTTTTATATTATGTTTTGGCTTTGCTAAGTGTGAGTCTTCCTACTGTGCTTTTATTTTTCAATGTTGTTTTGATTTCCAAAGCATTTTCTAAACCCAGTTTATGTTTCCTGATTCCACACTGCAAACTCTAAATTGAGTCATTTCTAATGAAGACTGTTGAGGAGAATCATTCAAATTCATGGCTTCACTGTGCCAGGGCTGGCATTTATGCCATATACTATTTTTATATAATCAAGCAGGGAAGAAAGACAGAGAGAAAGAGAGAGCGAGGGAGGGAGGGAGGGGGAGAGCAAGAGAGAGAAAGAGAGAAAAAAAGAAAGGAGAGAAGGAGAGAAAGGAGAGAAAGAAAGAAAAGAAAGACCAAATAAAACTAATTGCAGTTGATCATGTAAAGCCCCTCTATGGCAATGTCATTCAGGGAAGAAAACAATTTTGTACTGGTTGAAAAAGATAGTTGGTTTCCTAAAATATCTGCAATTCTTGCTTTCATAATTCAACTCTATAGCTTCATATGATTTATTATTTTTCTAAACAAACACTATTAATCAAAGCACAGTTAGATTCAAATGAGAAAGACACAACTTAATGAAGCTTAGCTAAATTATTTTTTTAAAAAAGGAAATGTAATTTGATTCATAATTACTCCCCTTCCATGTGTTAGGCTGAAATGGTTCCCCCCAAATATTTTCATATTGTAATCCCTTGTACCTGTGTCAATTACCTTACATGATGAAATGGACTTTAAAGTGTGATTTAGTTACAAATCTAAAGATGGAAAAATTATACTGGATTATCCAGGTGAGAGCAATGTAAGCAAGGAATTTTTATAAGAAGGAAGCAAGTAGAACAGGATCAGAGAAGGAGATGTATGTCAGAGGGGAGAGGAGAAGAAAGACACAATGCTATAGCTTTATGGCTTTAAAGATGAAGGAACTGTAGACCAAGTTACAGAGGTGGCTTCTGGAAGCTGGAAAAGACAAGTTACATAGTCGCTCCTAGACTCTCCAATAGGAACGAGTCCTGTTTACAATGTTATTTTCAGCCAGTGAAACTGATTTCTGACTTTAAGACTTTGAATTTTACAATAATAAATTTATGATATTTTAAGCCACTAAGTTTGTAGTACTTTCTTAAAGCAGGCCTGGTTAACTACTACACTCTGTTGTCAGGACTCCGGCCTCCAAGATTCAAGTGAGGATATCATTATGTATTAATATCACTGCTTGAAAATACCTTTGCTATTTCACTTTTCCCCTTATCTTAAGGAACTTAGATCCCCACACTGCTGTGATGTTAAGTACTGTCTAGTTTGTTGAGATTCATAGTAAACCTGTGTAGGGTTTCCGAGGTTGTAAATCTTTGTAGGAGTAGAAAACTTCATCTTTATCCACAGAGCAACTGGTGGACTTGAACTGCTGACCTTGTGGTTCCTTCAGAGTCACTGCACTCCTCGGCACCTACTTGTTATTGTTGTTGCTAAGTGCCATCAAGTCTATTCCAACTCACAGCTACCCTGTATACAGTTTCCAAGGAACGGCTGCTGAGTTTGAACCACTGACTTTGAGGTTCAAACAGACTTTGTGGTACAATGATTATCCTATAGTAATATTTAATTGATGTGTCACAGAGTGAAACTACAGTTCCAATACCTAATTTGTTGGGGGTAGGAGGGTACTTGAGGCAGGAGACTTGTGGGTAAACTCAGGCAATGTTCCATGAATATCAGGATCATGAACTAATTTGATATTTTTGATAACTTGTTGTTATTGTTGTAAAGTGCCGTTCAGTTGATTATGACCTATAGCGACCCTGTATAGGGTTTCCAAGGAGCAGCTGATGAGCTTGAACCACCGACCATGGAGTTCAAATGACTTTGCAATTTGACGCATTAGCCCACAGCACTACACCAGGACTCCTTTGATAACTTAGTAGGGCCTAAAAGAAAACTGGATTCCTGGTGTGGTGCTGCAGATTAAAGCGCTGGACTGTAAAGTTGGTGTGAAGCACAAGGCTGCCAGTTCAAGCTCACAAGCTGCTCCTTGGAAACCCTATACAGGGTCCCTATGGGTGACTCTGTCTCAATGGCACTTAAGCACAATAACAAAAACTGTGATGTTGTCATGTATTATCTTTGTATGTTTAAATACTTTCACTGCAAGTCTATGTTACTACAAGTTTATTACGTGTGAATTATGTTTTTTGTAGACAGCGTGAATATTTTACCTTATTTTATGGCTTCCTCTGTATGTGTGGTTAAGGTTCTGCAGATTGCCTGTAAAGGAAATGACATGTGTTTAGGGTGGACCACCACCCAGTTGTGTAGTAAGAAGTTTAGATCTTAAGCCTTGTTCCCTTGACACTATCTTCAAAACTATCAGCCAAGAGTACAATTTAACTCACAGGGATTTTATTTTGGAACTGTAGGATAAGTATTGGAATGTCAACCACATGGTTGATGGTTCAAACCCACAAGCTACTCTTCAGAAACCCTATATACAGTGGTTACGAGTTGGAACCCACTCGATCACACTTAACAACAGCAAAAAGTCTCCCACCGGCTCTAGTTTGTGGAGAAAGGGGCAATAATGTAATACATTGTGCTGGGATAGTAAGGAAGCCAATTATCAAGTTTCCTGAAGCTGGACCTGCAGGAAATACTGACCTATCACAGGACACAAGCCAGCACTAGAATTAATCAAGGACTTCTCATTTACTTAAAGAGGGGAGAGAGAACAAGACAGAGAAAGAAAAAGAGGTGAGTAGAGAAAAGGTGGGGGAAGGGAGAAGAGGAAGACAAATAGAAAGGGACAAGAGAGAGAAGGAAATTGAGAATGAGCAACAGAGAAAGAGACTATGTTGTTTTGGTAAGCTGTAGATGCAGCTGGGGCATGGGGAGTTTTAAGGTCCCCCTGATGATTCTGAAGTGCAGTCAGCAGAAAGATCTAGTAGATTAGGATCATTCAGGCTCTTAATACCCATATAATAAACCTTGAATTGGGCTCTAAGAAGATTTCATCCACAAAACAATGCACATCACAGTAAAATGAGATTGGTGATAGGCCTACCTCTCTTTGTAAAGTTACAGAATTTCCTTATAATAGGACTGGTGAGGGCAAAACCATAAATCAATTGCCAGCAGTTTTCTTAGGCAGATCTATTTTAGGAAACTGTTGAAAATCTGGAAACATATTGCTGGAAATTCAAGTCAGATTCAGAAATGGAGATGGAACAAGGAATACCACTGCTGACATCACATGGATTTTGACATAAAGTAAAGAATATCAAAGTTTTTACTTGTATTTCATTGATTATGCAATGATATTTAGCTATGTGGATAACTATGGATAACATTGCAAAGAATGAGAATTCCAGAAAACTGGACTGCACTCATGTGGAACCTATATACAGACCAAGAGGCAGTTGTTCAGCAAGAACAGGAGAGTTTTACAAAAACAGTGACTATTAATTTAAAATTTATTTTAAGATCCAGTTTTAATTGTTTCATAAATCAAATTACAGATGGAGAATATGTTGGGACTTAAGCTAAAGTAGAAAAAATATCACCAAGGAAAACTGTAAATTGGTAATGAAGTTAATTTCATATCAAATTAAATAATTCTTAAAAAAAACTACTGTATAATGAATTGATTATCATAAATATTTAAAATCTTTACTGATTTCCTTATTCTCAGAAGGCAATATTAACATGGCTGCAGCTTGGATATTATGAAGAATGCTAATCACTAGACAGTTGTGAAGAATTATTTTTTCAACCTTAGTTTGCTCAAATTTCTCCTGAGGAGTAAACAATTTCTGAAAGCATTTCAGCATGTTCTTGGTATTGTTAAGAGCCATCAAGTCAGTTCCAAATCATTGCGACCCTGGATCGGCTTTCAGAGGAGTGGCTTGTGGTTTTGAACTGTCTATCTCAATGTAGCAATCCAGACTTATGCTATAAAGCTTCCACATTTCAGCAGGAGCATAAAATATAAAGAAAAGTTGTTAGTGGCCATGGAGTCAGGTTCCTGACTCATGGTGATCCTATGTACAACAGAATGATACTATCTCCTTCCGTACCATGATAGGTCATTGTCAACTATGTGATATTTATTGGTTGATGTAATGACCAAAGTTAAGTGAGCTGGATTCATCATCCTTGCATCTAAGTGGCATTCTGGTTGTATTGCTTCTAAGAATGATTTGCTTACCCTCCAAAGAAGGTACAACTTATCTCTATTCCCAATCAGTTTGGACCACACTCAGCAACGCACTTCTCAGGAACATAATTTGTCAGAATTGATACTGTATGACTCAGAATACATCATAAAAGACACTGCAGTTTCCTCATTGCTCTCTCAGATCACATGGTCTACAAGTATCCATTTGGAATGGCCCTTCCAAAAAGTAACTAAGGCCTCCCTTCAATACCCATGTGAGCAAACTATCATGGAATTGGATCCCTCAGTCCCAATGAAGTCTATAAATGATACAATCTGAGCTGAAATCTTGAGTACAACCTAATAACAACTCTGAGCAAAAAATCATCTACCTAAGGCACTCTCAGCCTCATGTTCCACAGAAATTGCCTAAAATAAATTTTAAATGTTACTTAACCAACTATTTTTGGAGTAAATTTTATTAATGAATCTAAAAAGAATACAAATATATAATGTGCTCTTTTTCACTAAAAGAGGGAAATTGACAAGTAATACATAAGCTTGATTAGTTTCTTTATTCCTCTCTGTATTTCAGTTTCTTCATCTGGACAAGGAGAATTATATTATTTACCTCAACAGTTTATTGTAAGAATCGAAATATATATGTGCACAATATCTAGAACAATGGTTACTTTTGATTTATAGGCAGTTGCAGGGTTCCAAACGAAATCTGTTCCTAAATGTGTCTTTAAGTCAAATTTGTAGGTAAGTCAGGACTAGTGCATATGGTTCTTATTTAGCCTTACTTTAGTGCAAGACAAGGTTTAAAGACTTTCCCATTATTTCAAACCTCCATATACAACATATGAAGGTGATTGTGATAAAAAAAATCTGTTGTGACTAGGAGTTGATTCAATCATTTCAATGTGAGGGCAAATTGCATAACATTAAAGGGCAAGTACTATTTGTTCCTAAGTTGCATGCTTTTAACCTAGGGCCTGCCTGAATTTACTTTTCCATAGATGAGGAAGCAGCAAACATCTCATTTTATTTAGCTTTGTCTTACATGATTGATAAAAATGGAGTGCACTCTCAGCACAATATAAAATTCCATGCATAAAATATATATTTAGAATGTGTAATAGATTCTCTCAAAAACATCACCATGTAAATTGAACATAACCCTGGGAAAATACACCAAACAAACAAGATAAACCCACTGCCATTGAGTTGATTCTGAATCCTAGTGATTGAGTTTTTTTGTTGTTAATTGTTGTTGGGTCAGTTCTGATTCATAGCGACCCTGGATAGGATTTCTGAAGCTGTAAATCCTGGTGTGGTTCTGTAGGATCAGCCGTGGACTGCACACTAAATGGCTGGCAGTTCAAACCCAACAGCTGTTCCTTAGAAACTCTATACAGGGTCACTATCAGTCAGAACTGGCTCGATGGCACTTCACAACAACAACAACAAATCATTGCAGGAGCAGAAAGTTTCATCTTTCTCCTGCAGAGTGGCTGGTGGGCTTGTACACTGACCTTGTGGTGCACAGTCCAGTGCTTATCCTAAATATCTACTGTAATCCCGAGTGACATTGTGTTGTTGTTGTTAAGTGCTGTTGAGTCAGTTATGACTCACAGTGACCCTGTAAAGGGGTTTTGAAGGAGTGACTGGAGCATTTGAACCACCGGCCTTGCAGAGCAATCTGACTTAGCGGTCCAATGCATCATCCTGCAGCATTACATTAGGATTCCAGTGATACTATATTAAGTGCCATCAGGCTGATTCTGACCCACAGCCACCCTGTATAAGGTTTCTGAGGAGCAGCCACTAAGCTTAAAACACCGACCTTGCAGTTCAAAGCAATTCTGCAATCCCGTGCATTAACCTACATCACCACACCAGTGACACTATTGTTCTTGTTGTTGTTAAATGCTGTTGAGTCGATTCTGACTCATAGCAACCCTGTATAGGGTTTCCAAGGAGTGTCTGGTGAGATTGAAGTGATGGCCTTGTGGTTCAAACTGACCTTGCATTTCAGTACACTAACCCACTGTGCCAGAACAGGGCTCTAGTGACACTATAGAGTAGACTCTACGAGGCTGTAAATCTTTATACAAGCAAGCTGTCTCATCTCTCTCCTACAGAGTAGCTGGTAGGTTTGAACTCCTGACCTTATTATTAGCAGCTCAACAATGTTATTCCATTGTGCTACCAAGGGTCCTTGGAAAGTATACTAAACCAAACAGAACCCACTGACACCGAATCATTTCTGACTCATAGCAACCCTATTTACAGGGTGTCAGAAAATACACATCTTTACAGGAGCAGACAGCTTCATTTCTCTCCTGAGGAGCAGCTAATGGGCTCGAATCACTGACCTTGTGGTTAGCAGTCCAACACCTATCCCACAGGACCAGTAAGGCTCCTTGGAAAAGACACTCAAATTCAAAATTCACTGCCATCAAGTAGATTCTAACTCACTGAGCCCATTCCAACTCACAGTCAACTGCATCTGGTTTGTAAACCTTTATAGGAACAGAAAGCCTCATCCTTCTCTCACAGAGTGGCTGGTAGGTTATAACTTCTGACCTTACACTTATCAGTGCAGTGCTTATTGTACAGTGCCACACCAGTACTAGAGTCTATTGAATCCTATAAATTCCCTCAAAGAAGTTAATTTGAAAATAACAACCTACTGATAATGCATTTGAGGATTGTAAAAATGGTGTGGGCGTCGGACCTCATGTAACTTCATGAAAGGGGAGAATCACCATCAGCAACATCAGTCCAAGGTTGATTACTATGAGGTGGTGGTCAGATATATCCCTTTTCTCTAACCTTTCATTCAATTCCTATGCCAGCTATCCCTCCTATGGAACTCTTTACTCTTCTTTTCTGGTTTTGACCATTTGTTTCAATGGCCACAAAAAACTCAGACAATAGTCACACATATGAACACATTAGGTAGTACCAGGCTACAAGTTCAAGATCAAGGATAACTTCAGATACATACAGTCCTTTAGTTAAGAACAGCTTCTTAGCCATTTACACAGGCAGGCCTCTCCTGGCCCTCTTGGCACTTGGCTCTCAGCTCCTCAGGCCTCTTGGGCTGGTTTGGTCTCAACTTTGATCAGGCAAGTTTTACAAACTTATTTCTTTCCACTGATAAATGTCCAGAGACACCTTACGCTACCAGTAAGCCTACTGCCTAAACACTCTCGGTCCTCTTGTTCTGAGGGCTGGGAAAACCCTCTTACTCTCTCCTATTGGTCTCTTTGTTTTACTACCTTCATTTTTTTGCCACTGCTTTTCACTGTGATGCACTGTCTTCAGTGTTACAGTGCTTGTTTCTCAGTTTCCTAGGTATGAAGTTCTCAAAGCAGGATTTGAAGGTTGTATTCCTTTCCCATCTCTTCTTGGTGATAACAAGGTCCCCTTTTCTGCCTCGGTGGTGGCTCATTTCAAGTATAGAAGTATGGCAATATTTGTCCATCTTCTTATTAGGATTCCCTATAACTAATTTGCATGGTCCCTCCCACAGAAGTGTCATTCATTTTATTTGTTATATTAGCAAGCTGTCCCCTTGGTGGGCCACAAGCATATTTGTATGTTGCAGTTGTTGTTAAGTGCTGGTAAGTCAGTTCCAACTCAGAACAACCCTGTCAAGGGTTTCAAAGATATGGCTGGTTTTGAACCACCAATCTTGCAGTTAACAGTCTGGTGTTTATCCTACAGTGCCACACCAGGACTCCTCTTAATTGCTGTATACCACCCAATCATTTTGTGGGAATTACCTGCCTAGCAAGGAAATATAAAGGCAACCTATCCCATGGAAAGAATGTTGGGAACATATCTCCACTGAAAACTGAAGAATTATGCCCCAGGACTGATCATGCTACCTGCTAACAGCCCTGAGCTCTCTCCAGGAGTTATACTAAATTGAAGATATTGAGTATTACTCACTCTCCCTTCCCGGGGTAGCCTGCCCCGTATGAATGGTTATGAGGACCTTAAAATGCCCAGCTCCCTTGCTCCAACTTAAGACAACTCTGAAAGGCTGCACCAGCTCCCACGTTCCCCATGTGACTGGCTGAGGTCTTTGTTGCAACTACAACTAAGCTCAACTTCTCCCTTTGTCCAATTCAACTTCCTTCTTTGTAACCCACGGGTGTTATTCCTAAAATCATGCTACAAAACGCTTCCTGCTTACCAATCTCCATCTTTGAATCTGCTTCCTAGAGAACCCAAATTGTGACAATAGTAAAAATGTAAAATATCCTGATTAATTAAGAGATTAGCTTTTCAACTTATGGAATAACCAAAACCATACCCACTGTTACCATAGATTTAGACTAATGGCAACCCTTTTGGCACAATAGTAAACCATTCAGTTGTTAACCAAAAGGTGTATGTATGGGTGAAGAGCTATAGGAGGATCAAAGACCATAAACATACACTCTCCTAGGACAATCCTTGAAAAAATCTTAATTAAAAATGAAAAGCATCAATAAAAAATGTATGAGATATAAAGCTATTTTGTCCTTTTTCCTCTAATCTCTACTCTCACTACCTCGATTCTCAAAAAGTCCAATAGTGAAATGTGTATAGAGAGAATGAAAACAAAGATCACAGTCTCATATAAATCGATTAGAGACAGAAGTTGGAAATCACATTAGCTAAGAATTGTTCATATGTGAAAGTGAGAATTATCAGGAAATAGACAGTTTTTATAAATGAAAGTACAAGAAAGCTATGTTATCATCCAGAGATGTCTTCAGTGAGCAGGGGAAGTAGAGACCATGTAGAGGAGTTCAAATGAGTGATGCGAGAAAACGGAAGCATTTTTCTGCCATATTATGTCTAAACACATTAAAAAAATTAAGTTAGAGTGAAAAGTTATTTCCAGGAAAAAGAGAAAAAAGTGATTTCTTATGATAGAATATGCATGGTTATAAAAGATAAAAAATAAAGCTATAGGACAAATTGGTATTTGAGGACAAGTCAAGAAGTATTTCTATAAAACCATATTTAAGTAAAGTGATAAAAATATCAAAATGTAAATCTCTTATTTCTTGACATATACTCCATCTAGGTCTGTTATTTGTGATGGTAGTGTTTCCATGTATGGACCCAGTCCCCAAAGAATTCTGTGGTCTATTTATACCACATAAAATGATCAGGGATGCAAATTTTGTTCCTTTTTATTATCCTTTGAGTTTTGAAAACAAAAAAGTCTGAAGTGACAAGACCAGGTCTGTAAGGAAGATGATATAAGGTTTCCTAACAAAATTCTTGTGGTGGTGGCTGTGTGCTGTAGAGTCAATTCCAATTTACGGTAGTGGTGGTGGTTATATGCTGTGGAGTTAGTTCCCACTCATAGCGACCCTGCATAAGGTTTCCAAGGCTATAAATCTTTACAGGAGCAGAGAGCCTCAGCTTTCTCCTGTGGAACCACCACAGGAGATTCGAACCGCTGACCTTGAGTTTAGCAGCCCAACTCACACCAGTACGCTATGAGGGTTTCTGTGGCTATAAATCTTTATGACAGCAGAAAGTCTAAAGCTGCTGAACTTGCTGCTAGCAGACCTATACATAATTAATTGCTTCACCAGAGGACACAGGACAACCCTTATCATCACCAAAGAATGAGCAGGTACATGGTTGTGATAAAAATAGTACTCCTCACTTTCCCTGGTCATTTTCTCACCAGTGCAATTTCCGTTTTTGTAAACATCTTCATAATGAGTCCCTAAAATTATTCTGTGCCTTTTGAGAAAAATCTATCAATATTACACCTTGGGAATTCCCAAAAGAGTTGGCATAACTTTCTGAGCTGACCTCTGCCCGTTGAATTGAACTGGCCCAGAAGATCCGCTAAGAGCTAGTGGGGGAGAGATTGTGAGGAAAGGCCAAGTTTGAATCCATGTTTCTCTGATAAGAAATTAAAGCTTATTTTTCTATCACTATTACTATATGACGGAGTCTTGTGTGGTGCTGTGGGTTAATACGCTGGACTGCAAGGTCAGTTTGAACCGCAAGGTTGGCGTCACCAGCCACTGCTGGGAAACCCTATACAGGGTTGCTATGAGTCGGAACCGACTCCGTGCCGCTCAACAACAACAATGACCATATGGCAGGAAAAAAGATGAATTTTTCAGCTCCCTCAAAGATTTACAACGTGGGAAGCATTATATAATGTCACTAAGAGTCAGAAACAACTCAATGACACTTTAACAACAGATCCCCTTAGAAGCCGTTGTTTTGACAGGACTTCTTCTAAGGAGATTAAGCTAAGTGTATTACTGAAAGAATTTGTATGTAGCTATCCAGAGACATGTTTAAATACGTTTTATTTGGAATAAAACATGTGTGTATGAACTGGAATCCTAGTTGCAATAATATTTGACTCAGCCTCATACCCATCACTGGTGATAAATGATGCTTTGTAGGATGGTCCCCTATTTGTACACTAAGAATAGTGCACCATGGTATCAGGGCAGCTTGACCATTTAAGCAGTAACTAGGATAGAGTAAGACCAATGAGGATGAAATGAGGGATGTTAAGAATATAAAATGGTACACTGAATTTATATTTTCTTGATGTTTCCCAGAATGACGTGGAGGCACAGGGGTTAAAGCACTTGGCAACTAACCAAAAGATGGGCTGTTAGAACCCACACGCTTCCCCTTGGGAGAAAGATGTGGCAGTCACCTTTGTAAACATCATAGCCTTAGAAACCCTATTAGGCAGCTATACACTATCCTATATGATTACTACGAGGCCGAATTGACACATTGACAACAAGTTTGGTTTTTATTTGGGGAAATTCATGTCCCATGATTGGCTGTTCATAATGTAAAATGTGTCTGTTCTAAGCAAGAGAGTAAGCCACATGAAAAAGAAATTGAAAAGGTATTTCTTTGGAAACATAATCCAGGTTGCTAAATAAATTTCACCTACATTGAATGCCTCATCAAAATCAATGATGCCTATAATCAGAAGTGCCTCATTCCTGTTTAGTTCCCCTACCATCTAACATCCATCAATTTAGGAATGGATTATGAAAGTCTAGATGATGCTCAGGCACAGCACCTAATGTGACTATAAAGAAGCATTCTTTTTCTCAGTGGAATTACTCTTTTAATGTTCTTCGCTTTCCAATTTACATCAGTTAGAAGCCTTTAAAGTAATAGCACAGGCATTACAAAATAAAGGGAATGTGGAAAGGAAGATTGCTCCTGTCTGTGTTTTATTCATCATACTGCCTGTTGAGTTTCTATCACTGACTTCAGATTTATCCCGTTTCTTTTCTTTTATGTCTGGAGACATTAAGGGCAAACTGTCAGCGTTGTAAAATAACATTTGTAGTACTCTGAATCTTCTCAGTGTAATCTTTAATAACTGTCTGACGTTCAAGTTGACAGCAAGCAAGTAATAAAATGCCTAATACCATTTTATAGGTCAAATAATACAGCAGTTTATTTTAGCTCAGCAGGGCAATGCCAGGTAACAGATAATGGAGTCACTATAGATTTGTTTAACACAGTTTCTGAGTTGGCAACAGCTTCATAAAAGCCTCACAATTTTTTTTTTGAAGCTATAACAACACAAAGGAGCATTTTCGATTTTCTCTCCTTGTAATGTTTCATAACACTGATGTTAATTTCAGAGATGGTGCAAAACAATTTCCTCAATTTGATGTATGATATTATGTAAACAAATCAGCTTTTGAATGGGGGAGGGTGTTTCCACATGGAATGTCAAACTACATAAATGAGATGCAAAAAATGTATCGTTCTACAACTATTCAGAAATAAAAATAACTGTCTAAAACAGCACTGTCCAATACAGTAGTCACTGACCACATGTCATTATTTATATTGAAATTAAGTGAAGTTATACAGTCCATTTCTCCATTGTGCACATTTCAAATGCTGTTGCTAATACTGTATTAATTATCACGGATCAAAACAGGAAGCTCTTTTGGTCAGCATACTTTGAGAATATCTTGTGTCCAATATTTTGTTAGTTTTGAGGGTACATCCAAATGAAACACTTTCTCCTAATCTCCAAAATAGTATTTCTACATCATTGTAACTTAAGAAGGCAATAAACCCCTAAGAACTTGATTGAACCTCAGCATAGTGATCCTGCTTGGTCACCTTAGAGCAGGTGGTGGGCCGGCAACGTCTGG
>NW_006408548.1:21689737-21718246 GCF_000296735.1 Chrysochloris asiatica | reverse complement strand
ATTGGTACGCTCCTCAGTTGGGAGCAATTGTAATTCTTCCAAGTTGTAGTAGTAATAAGAGGTGAAAATTTATCTATATAGGAGAGAACAAAACTAAGAGCATGTTCTTAATAGTTGAGGGAACAAAAATCCAGAAATGAAGAAAAATTTTAAAGCGAAAAATCAAAGATCCAAAAATTTTTATCTCAAAAAAAAAATCAATGGTACATTTTCTAATAAGATGTGTAAATGATTATTCATATTTTATAGCATATACTAAAACTTTTCTTTCTGCATTAATATGGTATGCATGATACACATACTATTCGGAGTCACATTTCAGCCCATTACAGGAAAAAGGAGAAAGAGATGTATTTACAACACAATGCTAATGGTTCTAAAAAAAAGTGTAAGAATAGATTAAACTCAATTCTTTACAGTGCGGAAGATCATGATTAAGTGAAGATAATTAATGTTTATCAGACTCCTTTACATAAAACTACCACTAAATCTAAAGAAATATAACTGTGAATCTGTTAGTTTTCTATTGTTATGTGACAAATTACCATAAATTGACCATAACATTGTTATACGTTCCCTGTTTCATAGGTTAAAAATATAGACACATAACTGGTATCTTTACTCAAGGTCTTACAAGGCTGAAATCAAGGTGCTGACCAAATCCACTATTTTAGATGGATCTGAGCAAAAAGTTAATTTATCAAATCTATTCAGGCTGACTGCATTAAATTACTTGTGCTTGGACAGCAGCTTCTATTTCCTTGTTGACTGTTTGACAGGTAGCATTGTGGAATCCTAGAGGCCATGAGACTCCTTCTAAGTTAAAAGTCACTAACAATACACGATGAGACATGCGCTCTGACTGGTGACCACGTTGGTCACCGATAAGGGGAAGTGAGAGAAAACAGCAACGAAGATGTGAGCTAAGCCCTACCATGTTCAACTGACTCCTGTGAACCCGGGTGAAGACCTGGTTGGCCAGCAATGTGGCAAGATGTGGGGACTCTTGAGCCCAGAGTCAGTGGCAAAGCCACAGAGAATTAGAGTGGAAAGTGAAGCATCCAGCAGGTAAGAAGAGAGGGCATATGCATAAGTACACCCACACTTGCAGATAATACCCACTTGATATGGCTTCACTGGCTGGATGATCAGAACTCAACTAGAAGAAAAAGAAGAGGGAAAAAAGAGTAATCTGATATAATTTGATGAACTTGACTTCCACCTATGGATGCAGTAGTTCAAGAGGGAACAAATCTTTACAGCAAGGATCATTCCCACCCTCTCCATACACAGGGTAGAGAGGGATGGGCAACTTGGACACTGGCTACCCAAAATGGGGGGGGGAGGAGGAGGGAAGGAGGGGCTACAAAGGCAAGAAGTGACTGGCTTACAAGCTTTCAAGAGGGAGCCTAGATCCAGAGAGCATGGAGGAAGGTAGAATCTCCAGTGTGTAGTAACCAATCTGTCTGAATGGGGCTGATGAAAGGACATGGGGATGACACTCATTTGGCACAATAGTGAATAATTGCTACCAGGACTGACTGTGAGGGTTGGAAATGTAAAGGTAGACATTTTGGAGCATATGGACAGGAGTGGCTGACTTTGAGTCCAGGTGTGGATGTCCCTGGGACTATCAAGGGAGAAAAGTGCAGTGCAGGACCCTACCCAGAGAAGCAGTGATGCCAGAGATGGAGGCAGACATGATGACATGGAGAGATGGAATGGCTGGGGACTCTAGACCCAGACAGGGAGAGGGGCTGTGTGTTGACGACCAGGGGAAAGGCTTTCAGGGTATACCCTTTGGTTGGTTGATGATGCATGAAGGAGATTTGTAACCATGGCAGTGTAACGATATACGATAGGATGAATGTAAAGCTAATGTTCTCCTATGTAAACTTTCACATAATTCACAATAAACCATTAAAAAAAAATTAACTAAGAGATCCTAGCCAACAGAATTCACCACACATCAAAAAAATAATACATCATGACTAAGTGTGATTCATTATCAGGGATGTAAGGATGGTTCAACATTAGAAAAAAATAATCAATGTAACCCACCATATAAATAAATAAAGGAAAAGAACCATATGATCAGATCAATTTATGCAGAAAAGGCTTTTGACAAAATCCAACATCCATTCCTGATAAAAAACACTCAACACAGTAGGAATTGAAGGGAAATTCCTCAACATAATTAAGAGCATATATACAAAACCAACAGCCTACATCACTCTCAATGGACAGAAACTGAAAGCCTTCCCTTTGCAAACAGGAACCAGACAAGGTTGTCCTTTGTCACCACTATCATTCCACATTGTATTGGAAGTATTAACCAGAGTTATAAGGCAAGATAGGGAAATTGAAGGCATCAAAACTGGCAAAGAAACAGTCAACTCTCTCTACTTGCAGACAATATAATTCTATACATAGAAAACCCCAAAGACTTAGTTAAAAAAAAGCTACTAGACCTCATTGGAAGATTCAGCAAAATGACAGGATACAAGATCAAGACACAAAATCCAGTTAGATTCCTGTATACTAATAATGACAGTGCTGAAGAGGACATTAGAATAGCAAGACCATTTACAATAGTCACCCAAAGGATGAAATACTTAGAAATAAAGATAACCAGAGAAACAAAGGACCTAAACAAAGAAAACTACAAACCACTACTACGAGAAACCAAAAGAGACTTACAAAAATAGAAGAATATATCATTCTCCTGGATAGGAATAGTTAACATTGTGAAAATGTCAATACTACCCAAACCAGTCTACATATATAATGCAATCCCAATCCAAATTCCAATTACATTCTTCAGAGATGGAAAAAAACAATTACAAACTTTATATATACAGGAAAGAAGCCCAGGATAAGCAAACCACTGCTTAAGAAGAAGAACAAAGTTGGAAGCCTCTCACTCCCTTATCTCAAAATTTAATACACCACTATAGTGGTCAAAACAGCCTGGTACTGGTACAGTGAAAGATACATAGATCACTGGAACAGAATCAAGAATCCAGAAATTAACCCATCCACATAGAACCAACTGATCTTCAACAAAGGGCCTAAGCACATTGCATGGGAGGAGACAGTCTCTTCAACAGATGGTTTTGCCAGAGCTGGAAATCGATAGGTAAAAGATTGAGAAAAGACCTTTACCTCACGTCTTATACAAAAAACAACTCAGCATGGATTAAATTCCTAAATGTGAATACCAGAAAAATAAAGGTCAGCAATTAAAAAAAAATTAGGTACAAATTTGAGGGCTCTAATACAAATCTCACACACAGACTATCAAACATTTCAAAAATTGCACCAACAAAAAAATGACAGACTAGATGATTGAGACATACTAAAAATTAAAAACTTATGTGCATTAAAAGACTTTACCAAAAGAGTAAAACGGGAACGTACAGAATGGGAAAAAATATTTTGCAATGATATATCAGGCAAGGGATTAATTTCTAAAATATACAGGAAACTACAACATCTCTACCAAAAAAAACAAAACAAAACAAATAACCCGATTAAAAACTGGGCATGGGACATGAACAGACACTTCACTAAGGAAGACATTCAGGCAAGCAACAACCATATGAAGAAATGTTCACCATTATTAGGAATTGTTGTTGTTGTGAAGTGCTGTCGAGTCAGTTCCAACCCATAGCAACCCTGTGAAGGTTTTTTGAGGAGCAGCTGGTGAAGAGATGCAAATCAAAACAACAATGAGATATCCTCTCACACTAGTTAATAACAGCAAAGTTCAAAAAAGCTCAGGACAGTAAATGCTGGCTAGGATGTAGAGAGACTTGGACCCTCTTGCATTGCTGGCGGGGTTGCAAAATGGTCCAACCACTATGGGAAACAGTGTGGCACTTACTCAGAAAGCTGAAAATGGAAATACCTTATAATCAAACAATTCCTCTGCTTTGTAATTATCTGCAAGAAATACAAACCATAACACTAGTATATATATGCACACCAATGCTCATTGCAGCACTATTTACAATAGCAAAAAGAGGGAGACAGCATAAGTGCCCATCCATAGAAGAATGGATTAGCAAATTTTGGTATATCCACAGAATAGAATATTATGCTACCTTGAAGAATAACAAGGAAGCTATAAGCCCAGATAACATGGATGAATCTTGAAGATATTATGCTGAGTGAAATTAGTCACAAAAGGAGTAATACTGCATAAGACCATTATTGTAAAAGCATACGAGAAATATCCACACCAAAAAGGAAATTAAAGAAATACTTGTTGATTACAGGGGCAAGGAGAGTAGGGGACGGTAGAACATAGGGTAGAGGATAGACCCATGATAGTTCAGGTGTTGAAGGGGAATTACATAAGAAGGGGGAAGGGAATGGAAGAATAAGGCAGATAGGAGAGCATTTAGGCAGGTTTGTTTTGCATGAGCTAAATGGGACAGAAGTAAATAGTGATGTTTGCTCAACCTTGGAAAAACAGGGCTCTGAGATACAGGGAATGAGGCATTGTCTGAATGGGTAAAAGAGGGGAAATAACATTCAGAAGCTTGACTATCTTATAAATCTTGGTTTCCCTTACCTACTATTATAAAATAGACACTTGAGGGGGAGAGAAAGGAACAGCCAGAAACATGATTATAGAAAGCTTGTAAGCCTGTCTTCAACCTATAACTGATTGGAATACCTAAAAGGAGTGCTAGACTTTGCCCAGTAAAAGAGGCTTCTTGTGGATCACTTGTAGTGTATAAGACCTTGGGTGGAATCCTGATTCCCATCTAGAATCTTCTGAAGTGGGGAATTTCCACTTGAAAAGACAAGCAGATTAGCCTGGAGCAGCTAGAGGAACAGAAGATGCTTCTTGAAAATAGGACCAGTAGGAAAAATAAAAAACAAAAATGGCAGTCTGATTGACAACCAAAATAACAAGCAAGTTTTCCACACTGGGGAGCCATCAAGGCAAGCAACCAAATCCCTTCAGGGCAAATTCCCTTCCAAGACTGCAACTCAAGGGGAATACATGAACAGGCACATAATCTTTCTGGAAGGCCAACGTGCCCACCAACTGCTTTTTATTCTGCATTTTAGCTGGCATCCTAGAGCCAGGTTTTAGTTTGGGAATATCTTTTTAATGGTATTTAAACTATTATTTAACCCATTTTTTAAGTTCTAAATTTAAAAATTTCTAACTAGCTCTTTTGGTTTTTACTGTGTGAATTATTTTTTAATGGTTTGTCTTCCTTACTTTTCATCTATTTTATTAGTTTAAATATAGTTTTGCTACAGTTTTAGACAGTTGTACTATTTATAGATATTTTGATTGTTGATTCTACTCAGCTGCTTCTACTAAGATTGCCTCTTTATATTTTGTTTTCTTATATTATTTATAATTTGTTTTTAAAAGTTCTTCTTTCTTGTAAAGATTTACTTCATAATTGAGATTCTTTCTTTCCTAACTTATGGAAGTAGCTCAACAGAATTATACATTTGCTGAGATTGGCCTCCTAGGTGTTTCTGGAGTGTTTCTCAAGTTTGAAATCCCTATTTCATATAACTTGTAAAACTGACCCACTTGTGAATGCAGCACAAGTTTGAGGTGTTTTCTCATTACATTTTGTTGTTTTAGTTGTTAGGTGATGTTCAGTTATAAAAGAACACTTAGTCCTGTGCTATTCAAACCATATTCTCTGTTTGAGCTCATTGTTATAGCTACTGTTCCAAATGCAGTTCATTTAGGAGCTTTCCCTTTTTCACTGACCCTCTTTTCATAGTTAAATTCTAATTGAAACTGACTGACACAGTGCATACCTGAATTTCAGCAGCAGGTAGATGAGCAACGATATTACACAGTGTTGGTATATAAGGAATCTTGAAAGTAATGTTTCCATCCACAAGTAACAAAAAACCTATTAACAGTATCCTAGACCAGTGTGGCACTGTAGGATAAGCACTAGAACATAAGGTCGGTAGTTCAAACTCACAAGCTGCTCCTTGGAAAACCTACTACAGGTTGGCCATGAGTCTGAATCATGACTGACTTTATGGCATATAACAACACTAACAACAACAACAACAAGACCATTGTGGCACTAACATTATATATGAAAGATGGAGTCTCAGGACTGGTAATGTCAAGGTGTCATTGCAAATCCAGGCTATATCTTTTTTACTTTCCTTCACTTTTAGCTTTGTTTTTCTGTTTCTAGGTTTGTTTCATAGTCACAAGATGGCTTCTAGAGCCCAAGAAAAAATACTGTAAAACTAGCTACAGGGAACCCGTTTTGTTAAAAACACAAAAGAAATTGGAGTTTCTGTTTTTATTGTAAATCGAGAGAACATGGGTTTTACACTCGTCCTATTGTATTTCGTTTCATTTCAATGATTACAATCCCCCCATGCATCATTATTCAACAGCATTTGCTTTTATTCCCCCAACCCCCCTTTATTTGGATGTATAAAAAAATACTCAGGAATACATAAATATTTAAACAACCAATGGGCACACTCAGCAAGCTTGCCTCCTGGCCATCAGCACACAAATCTAGAGTCCTCAGCTAACAGATTTTCACCCTTATTTTATCTCTCCATACATCTCATTGGCCAGTAGTAGGTCAAATAGACACCCCTAGTCCCAAGTGAGTCTGAAAAAATGAAACAATGTGTGTCATGGGCTAATCATGGATAATCTCTTGGGACTGGCAGAGAGGTATTCACACTCAGACAAGAGGGGATCTCTCACTACTGGCTTCCTCCAAATCAATAGTTCTAATAGTAAAGGAAAGGGAATGCATGAAATAAAAAAGGAGTGCCTTCTGACAATCAACAGTATCAGCCTCATGATAGGGAATGAAAAATATTTGTGATAAAATGGGGGTTTTCAGAAAGATAGAATATAATAGCACGCAGGTGATGCAAAGATAAAAAGAACAAACAAACAAAAATAATGCTGAAGATTTTGGACTTGACTCCTTAGAAAATATTATGAGAAATTGAAATAAAAATGTGACAAAAACATGTATGTGGTTTAGTAAAGTATCTGGTGGGATTTCTGTTCTGTAAACAGACATAAACAGGGACAACAATGATGGAATCTGATCCTCACAAGTCTTCTTTGAGGAAGATTATAGGATCCACTATTATCCCCTCTTCTTACATTTCCGAAAGAAGACTCGTGAGGATCTATTCCCAGCATTGTGGAACCCTTTTCTCTGTGCAGTATAACAGATCAGCAACAGGGCTTAGTACACTGTTCTTGTTGTTGTTATGTGCTATGGAGTCGGTTCTGACTCATAGCGACCCTGTACAGGGTTTCCGATGCTATAAATCTTTATGGGAGTGGAAAGCCTCATCTTTTTCCTGCGGAACAGCTGGTAGTTTCGAACTGCTGTCCCTGAGGTTCACAGCCGGATTCGTAACCACTGCGCTACCAGAGCTCCTTTTAGTACACTGAGACTCTCCTATATTCCTCTATCAACTCTTTTCTCCCCATTTGTCCCAGAGAGGAGCCAGTCAAAGCCAGAAGCTTTAACCAAAGGCATCTTCCTTAGCTTTCCCCATTGCCATTATTGTTTTTCTATGGTGTTCTTTGGTGTAGGTTGTATTTGGTGCTCTTCACATTTGAGTTCCAAGCTCTCAAACTCAGGGCTGCACTTAGAGAAAATGAGCAGTTAAAGCAAATGAGTTAAGGCCCTTGCTGTTCTACTATTCTTATTGCTCTATTTTTAGGGTCACAAATTGGCTACACTCTTTATTATGTCCTCACAGAGATAATGGTTCTTTTCCAGAATTGAAACCACATTAATTTCCTTTGTGATTTAATAATTTTCCACAAATGTTCCACTTAGACATTTAAAAATAAGCAAGGTTATTTTTATAAACATTACCTACTCAGACTTTTTTTTTTTTTTAATCAGTAGCTTCTTCTTCTTAAAGCAAAATTTAGTTCCTGGACAAAGAAATAGGACAGCTTTTTTAAAAAATGGCAACATGCATTTAACAATACCCATTTAGTCAAAGATTTTCAACTCATCTTGGTAAAAGAAGAGACAAACAATGCATTATGCAGAGAAATAGACTTCTGTGAAGTAAATGCTTTGCAGATAGTGTCCCTAGATTTTAAAACTACAAATTCAATGTGACTGGATAGCACACATACTGCTAATTGTTTCTGTAATGATTTATAAAAGGGAGCTGTGCATTGTTTATTATCTCAAACTTACAGTTAGAAAATATGAAATTGGTTTTCTATAAATGTCCCTCTCATCCTTGAACACATTATGATAAGAGAATAAAAATGGGTGAAGCTATTTTCAAACAGCAAACAGTTATTCTATTCATAGGAAGTCCTATAGTCACTCAAGGATAAAGGGCATGAAAAATCTTGAATACAAATGTTGACGAAATAAACAAAATTCCATATAAAATCAAAACGCATATATAATACTGAAACTATTTTAAGGGTCAGAAGAACTTGTTTATTTATTTTTGAATACTATTGTTAAAGTAAAGAAGCAGTGGTTGAAGCACTTTGTTGAAAACCAGAAAGTCAGCAGTGGAAAACTAAATTGTCTGTAGAAGAAAGATGTGACAGTTTGCTTTCTTAAAGCCTGCAGCCTTGGAAACCCTATAGGACAGTTCTAGTCTGTCTTATAGGGTCACTATGAACCAAAATTGACTTGAAGGCAATGAACTTGTTGCCAAAGAAAACCTGTACAAAGTCTTTAGTTTTGCAGTAAAGTTATTAAACTATAGAAAGCATAACAATTAGAGAGTAAAGTCATTTACAATATTATCTGTACTAGCCACAGAAACAAACTATAACAGCTTATAATTTCAAATAGACTCAATACTATAACTCTGTATTAAATAATCTTCTCATGTTTCTTCAGACAGCATTTAACCCATTTCAACATTTAAGAAATAATGCACGTTCATTAACAGTGCAGGATTTACCAATATTAAGGAAAATAAACTTGAAGACAGTATTATCCATACTCTTCTTAAATATAAAATTGTCTACCTTTTTATTAAATGGATGATTGGATGGACTGATGACATTGAAATGAAGGCAACATTCAGAGATAGTCAGGGCTCGGTATGGAATGGTTCCTATGCTTGGCAATGTGCAAGCACTAAGAATTTCATTTCTGCCTTGCAACACACCTTCCTTAATAACAAAATGTTAAAAATTAACATATAAATAGTATCTTAAAGTTTCCACCCTTTTATTCAATATTTGTAGATCAAATAAACAAAGTTCTTACCCAAGCGAGAATCTCAGCAATATATAAGGCAGATACCGACCTATCTAATGAGCAGCTTAATATTTTTTCAAAGTAAGACATAGGATGATTGAGACAAACTTGAGATAGAAAATACTATATATAGCTTCCTACCAGAGATCATTAAGATGACCTAAACATAGTGCTACTTGTTTTACAATCATAAGCTTGATTATTAAACCAAAAAAACCCACAACCTCCATTAGGCTTTCACTTACAAGATTCAAATTTGCCTGAACGTATTTTGCATACTCCTGCATATAGCTTTCTAGTCATCTAAGTAAAACAACAGAGAATGAACATCAAATGGTACTGAGCTTAATATTATATAGCTTCTATGTAGTATAATTGATGATATCTGTGGGCGAGACAGTGGAAAGATTCCATAGCATCAGCCAAAACAAGGCCAGGGGAAGACTGTGGAATAGATTATCAATTACTTACATTAAAGTTCAGTGTGAAGCTGCACAAAATTAAATCCACTAGAGTCAAAATATGACTTTGAACATATCCCACATGAATTTAGAAATCATCTCAAGAACAGATTTGACATGTTAGACACTAATGACTGAAGACCAGAGTTGCGAGATGACATCAAGAACATCATAGAGGTAGAAAGCAAAGAGTCAGTTAAGACAAGAAAGAAGAAAGAGACCAAACTGAGTATCATAGGAGACTTTGAAACTTGCTCTCCAAGATGCTAAAGCAAATGGAAGAAATTAGATAAAAGAGCCGAATAGAAAAATTTGAAGGGCAACTAGAGATGACAAAGTCAAGTACAAAAATCAATTATATAAAGACCTGGAGTTACAAAACCAAAAGGAAGAACATGCTCAGCATTTTTTGAGCTGAAAGAACTGAAGAAATAATTCAAATCTTGACTAGCAATATTGAAGGATTCTACGGGCAAAATGATGCAGAAAGCATCAAAAGAAGATGGAAGGAATATGCAGTCATTGTACCAAAAAGAAATGTTTGATGTTCAAATATTTTGAGAGGTAGAATATGATGAACACCCAATGACACTGAAGGAAGAAATCCAAAGTGCACTGAAGGCATTTGCAAAGAAAATGGATCTTGGAACTGATGGAATGCAAATGGAAAGGTTTCAACAAACTGATGTAGCACAGGTGGCACTCACTTATCGATGTCAAGACATTTGGAAGAGTTCTTTATTTGTGTCCATTCAAAAGAGAGGTGTCACAATGGAATGCAGAAATAATTGAACAATATCATTAATAATACCATAAAAAAACAACTAAAATTTTGCTAGAGATAATTCTAAAACGCTACAACAGTTCATTGGCAGGGAACTGCAAGAGGTTCAAGTCAGATTCAAAGGACCATATGGAACAAGGGATATCATTGCTGATTTCAAATGGATCTTGACTGAAAGCAGAGAAAATCAGAAAGATACTTACCTGTGCTTTATTGACTATGCAAAGGCTTTGCTTTAGACTGTGTGGATCATGACAAGCTATGGATAACATTGCCCAGAACAGCTATTCCAGAATACTAAATTGTGCTCATGTGGAACCTATATAGTCATTCGAACAGAACCTGGAGATACTTAATGACTTAAAAATTAGGAGAGTTGTGTGCTTCATGGCTTTATTTTTCACCATACTTATTCAACTGATATGTTGAGCAAATAATCTGAGAACTTGAATTATACAAAGAAGAATATGGCAATAGAATACGAGGAAAACTCATTAGCAACATATGCTATACAGCTAATACAAATTTGCTAACTGAAAGTTAAGAAGACATAAAATACTGATGAAGATCCAAGACCACAGTCTTGCACATCATTGTAAAGAAGACAGAAATCCTCACCTTTGTTATAACAAATACCTTCACAATTAATGGAAGAAAAAATAGAAGTCTTCAAAAGCTTCTTTTTGCTTGAATCCACTACTAACACTCATGGATGCAGCAGTCAAGAAATCAAACAACATATTGCATTAGGCAAATATGCTACTCAAGACTTCTTTAAAGTGTTCAAGATCATGAGAAAATTCATCATTGAAGAAACTGAATCATGAAATTTTAAATTAGATCCCTTAATGCTAAATTGCTGTTGTAGAAAGTGCCTAAAACCACTGTATGCTGAGACTGAGAAAGAGTAAAATTTCTTAACTGTACAGAGCAAATTCCTTAACTACCCATGGCCAAAAGACATGTTCAACAGACTTCAGTAACCATACTTTCTATGTTAAATACTCTCTGGCAGTTATTTGTGGGGTTTTTGTTTGTTTGTTTTTAAGAGTATAACCATCTTAAGGATCAACAGAATTCAAGAATAACAGCTACCTGGTAATACATTGGTACAAAATGATATGATACTTACAAAGTTGTTTTTTTCTATGCAAGTTAATAACATAAGTAACACTTTATTAAGAGCAAAATGACTTTTTTAATGTAAGATACAAATTAAAAAAACTGAACAAAAACAGAGAAGTTAGTAGAGGTCTAGATTTGATTTTTAATACTCTGAAATAAATATGATTCCCTGAAGTTCTGCTGTCAGATAGATTCAAATGGAGGTTGCTGCAAGACCTAGAAACCAAGCTAAAAGCACCTGTGTCCAGCACATAGGACAAGGCTTTCTTGTCTCGCAGATGGATGTAGGCACTTTATTCTCGTCATAAATTCAGATTTCGAGGTCTAAGCACCTCAGCTGAACTAGCAAGCTCTTCAGCAGGAAAAACAGTTAAGGCTGAAGGCATCCATAGAACACACCTGCCCGAAACAATGCTAGAGTCTGCTCAGAATCTAGACAGTTACTCATCTTTAAATCCCAAATTATTCATTAAAATTATAATTTAGAGACAAATACAATATTTTCCTTTAAGGTCCCTGCAATTTCATTTCCTAAATTATTTTGAGTTAAAATTAGGTTGTATAAGGAAGGGATTGACAGTCAAAGAAGGGGACCATAGGATGATTTCTGCTAAAGGAGGGTCCAGTGAGTGGATGACAGGTC
Source organism: Chrysochloris asiatica (assembly GCF_000296735.1). Lineage (NCBI taxonomy): Eukaryota > Metazoa > Chordata > Mammalia > Afrosoricida > Chrysochloridae > Chrysochloris > Chrysochloris asiatica. The sequence goes on along the minus strand of NW_006408548.1, from coordinate 21,705,982 downwards.
ATCATTTCTCTATTGTCAATGCTCTATGTCAAAAACTAAAAAACAATTTAAATTTCAAGAAACTTAATCTTCACTGGGAGTCTGAATTGCGTAGTGTGGGTTACGCATCGGGCTGTTAATCACATGGTCAAAGTACAAATTCACCAGATTCTCTGCTGGAAAAAAATTAGGCTTTCTGCTCCCGTAGAAATTTGCAGCCTCCAAAATCCTATAGAGGGTTACTATGAGTCAGAATGAACTCAACATTACATAACAATCTTTCCTGAAATGTAGTAACTTTTATTTTAAAACTTAGTGTGAAAAGTCCTATTCAATAGTCTTTCGGATTTAAGGGGTGAGGGGGTGGGGATTGGATCGTAGCTAAAGCATGGGTTGTAACTCCAGTTCTGCCACCAATTGTGAGATTATGCAATTAATTTAAGCTCTTTTTCAGCTTCTTCAATGAAACAAAACTATTGCCAATGAGTTGATTTTGACTCGAAGAATTCTACTTGGTTTTGATTAGAAGCAATCAAACTGGGTATTACTGTCTCATAGGGTTTACAAGGCTGCAATCTCGAAAGGAGACAGACACATCTTTATTCCAGTTCGAACCATGAACATTTAAATTAGCAGATAAGTGCATTAACCACCGCACCACCAGGGTTCCTTTTTCACCTATAAAGGTAGTATAGTATTATCTGTCCTTCTTTACACCATTCTAAGGGGAATTGAGGAAATAGGGATTTTGAAGAGTAGGGATTAAGAACTGTTTGCTGACTTTAAAAATACAGTTGGAAGCACCCCTAGTAAGAAAAAGCACACTAGTTTTGAAATTATGAAAAGGGCAAATAGAGGTTAACTGCAACTTCTAATTCCATACACTTCTCCAAGGCAATGTGCTTATTTACATACAGAAGGAGAACAATTTTCACTTTTATAAAATAACCTTTTACAAATAAGATTGTTTTATCATTCATGAATGCTTTTGCTTCCTTTAAAAAGGCAGTTTAACCTGTATAAAAGAAACATTAGTTTAAAAAATATATACAATTTGTACTTTTACTTTTCCTACATATACTGAAGTCCATTAAACCTTCACATTTCCAGGGCACATAAAGTTACACTTGTAAGTACTCTGGTACCCTAAGTAACCCTTTTAGATATTGGTATTTTCCTAGGCTAATATTCTCTGTTGCTATTTACTTATAAAATGAAGACATCTCGAGTAGAAGTTCCCAATGGGTTTTACTGAAACAAGTGTCAACAGCTGTTCAATTTGTGTGCTGGTGCCAGCTCGTTTGTTTTGAAGCGAAAAGGCAAAGACAAGCTGATCCCTCAATGATCTGCTGGAGTGAAGGCATTGATTATTATCAATAGAAACATAATTAGATATATAGTTACCATAAATAGCCTTTGAAATCCTTCAATAACTATAATTCAGTCCATATCTATATCTTCCAAATTCCAGAACATATGCCCACTCTCAATTTTTCTACAGAGGGATCTAAGCAAACAGCATCTAGTCCATTGTCTAACAGCTAGATACTCACTGTTATGGACAGAATTGTGTCCTCCAAAATGTACATTAAAATCCTAATCCATGTGTCTGTGAATGTGACCATTTGTAAATAAGGCTTTTCCTTTGTTATGTTAATTATCATTAGCCACTCATCTGTGAGTTTCACATACTGTGATGAATTTTGTGTTGTAGTGATTCTGCAAGCTATGCCTCAGGTGTTTTATATATCAGCAGAGTCACACATGGCAAACAGATTTCAGGGGAGCTTCCAGACTACAACAGGCTAGAAAGAAAGAAGAGGATGACCACTTCTGAATGGTTAGCCACTGAAAATCCTATGAATAGCAGTGTAACACTGTCTGATATAGTGCTGGAAAATTAATTCCTCAGGTTAGAAAGCACTCAAAATATGAATGGGTAAGAGCTGCACCCTGAAAATAGAGTTGAACTTAATGACGTGAATTTAGTAAAGCTACTGGGACATTCATTTGCTGATGGGGTACAACCCAAAACTAGAGGAAACAGTGCAAACACCCATTATAATCAGAACGTGGAATATACTAAGTATGAATCTAGGAAAATTGAAAGTTTCCAAAAATAAAATGGAAGGCATAAAAATTGGTGTCCTAGGAATAAGAAAGCTAAAATGGACAGGTATTGGCCATTTTGAATAAGACAATCACAAGATTTACTATGAAGAAAATAGCAAATTAAAGATGAATGATGGTACATTCATCATAAAAAGGAGTATTTCAAGTTCTATCTTTAAGTACAATACAGTTTTGATAGGATAATAGTCATAAGCCTTCAAAGGCTAACTAAAAGGACCAATTAATACCACTAGTATTCAAATTTATGCTCTAACCACTAAATCTAGTGAAGACAAAACTGAAGAACTCTACCAACTTTTACAATCTGAAATTGATCAAACATGCAATCAAGACACACTGATAATTACTGGTGGCTGGAATGTGAAAGCTGGAATCAAAGAGAATCAAAAAAAGTTGGAATCAGTAGTTGAAAATAAGGCCTTGGTGATGGAAACAATTCAGGATTGTCCACAATAAAATTTTTCATGACCAATGACTTATTGTAAATACCTTTACCCAATAACACAAAGGGCAACAATACACTTGGAACTCCTACACAGAAATCAGATTGTCTGCATCTGTGGGAAGATATAGTGGAAAAACTCAGTATCATCAACCAAAACAAAGTCAGGGGCAGACCATCAATTAGTCATATGTAAGGTCAAGCTGAAACTGAATAAAACTAAAACAAGTCCATGAAAAGTCAAACTATGACTTTGAGTATATGCTACCTGAATTTAGCACCATCTCGAAAACAGATTTTATGTATTAGACACTATAGACCAAAGGCTAGAATAGGTGTGATATGGCATTAAGAACATCATACAAAGAAAAACAAAAAGTTGTTAAAAAGGGGAAAAAGTGACATGGATGTCAAAAGAGACTGAAACTTGCTATTTAATGCAGAGAAGCTAAAGTGACTAGAAAAAATGATGAAGAAAAAGGGTTGAATAGAAAATTTCATAGCACTGTTCAAGAAGACAAAGTAAATATTTCTCAAGCTAAAAGAACTGAAGAAAAAATTCAATCCTTGGGTTGCAGTATTGAAATAATCTTCATTCAAGTTACTGAAAGATGCAGAAAGCATCAAATAAAGATGGAAGGAATACAAATAGACACTACACCAAAATGAACTTGTTGATGTTCAACTATTTCCAGAGGTACCATATGATCAAGAACACATGGTATTGAAGGAAGAAGTCCAAGTTACACTGAAGACATCGGTGAACTAGCAAGCTCCAGGAATTGATGGGCTATAAATTGAAATGCTTCAACAAATTGATGCAGTGGTGGAGGTTCTCACTTGTGTATGCCTAGGAGTTTGGAAGTCAGTTACCTGGACAACTGATTGGAAGAGATCTATACTTGTTCCTATTATACAGAAAGATGATCCAATGAAATGTAGTTATCACAGAACAATATCATTCATAGAACATACAAGTAAAATTTTGTTGAAAAAAAAAATGGGGGGAAGATAATTCAACAGTGGTTGCAGCTGTATATAGCCAGGATATTGCCAGAAATTCAAGCCAGATTCAGAAGAGGACTTGGAATGAGGGGTATCATTGCCTATGTCTGTCTATCAGATAGATTCAAAAGCAGAGAACACCAGAAGAATGTTTACTTGTGCTTCATTAACTACAACTGTTTGCATCATAAACTATGGATAACATTATGATGAATGAGTATTACAGAACACTTAACTGTGTTCACGAGGCCAAGTGGCAAATGCTAGAATAGAATAAGGGGATACTGAATGGTTTAAAATCAGAGGAATTATGCACCAAGGCTGTTTACAGTCTGCATGCTGAGACAATAATCTGACAAACTGGATTATATGAAGAATGTTACATCAGCATTGATGTTAAACTCATTAACAACTTGAGAGATGCAGATGATACAAACTTGCTTGCTGACTGCATATGTAAATTATATAAACTTGCTTACTGGAAGCACTATTGTTTTTGAATGATTTCTTGTCTGTTCCAACTCACTGAGACCCTGTATGTACTTTTTGAGGAATGGCTTATGGGCTTGAACCACTGACCTTGCACTTCAAACTGAACTTGCAGTCCATTGCTTTAACCCACAGCACCATACATTTACCAGGACTCCATGTTGTTGTTAAGTGCTGTTGAGTTGATTCCGACCCATAGTGACCCTGTACAGGGTTTCCGAGGCTGTAAATCTTTACAGGAGCAGAAAGCCTCATCAGCTGGTAGTTTCAAACTGCTGATCTTAAGGTTTGTAACCACTACGCTACCAGAATTCCTTACCAGGACTCCATACAGCACTTAAAATACTTACAGATAAAGGAAAAAAAAAACAAACAAAAAAACAATACAGCATTCATTGTAATGTGCGTACCTAAATGTAAAGAAACAGTAATTCTCAAAATTGGATCAATAAACAACCTCATGATAAACAAAGAAAAGATAGACGCTTTCAAAAACTTAAATTTCCCTTGACCCACAATCAATGCTCCTGGAAGAGCAGTCAAGAAACCAAATGATATATTGCATTGAGGAAATTTGCTGTCAAAGACCTCTTTAAACTGTTAGAGAGTAATAATAACACTTTGCAGACTGAGGTGTTCCTGACCCAAGACATGGTATTTTCAATAGCCTCATAAGCAAATCAAAGTTGATCACTGAATAAAGAGATTGAAGTAGAATCTTTGCATTTGAATTGTATTATTGGTAAGCAGTGTTTCCTTTTGTCATGCGTGGGGTCACTTTGGGTTGGAACCAACTTGATGATGGCACCTAACAATAACAATAGGTTAATGAGATCATACATAGCACAGTAAAGGGGTCCTAAATGTCATTCTTTAAGTTGTTGTTGTTGTTAAGTAGGATAATATTCATTATCCTACTTGGAGTTGGTTCCGACTCATAGCGACCCTGTACAGGGTTTCCGAGGCTGTAAATCTTTACGGGAGCAGAAAACCTCATCTTTCTCCAGTGGAACAGCTGATAGTTTCAAACTTCCGACCTTGAGGTTAGCAGCCCGATTCGTAACAACCATGCTACCAGAACTCATAGTGTCATAAAAATAGCAGAATAGACAAAATGACATACACTCAGGGGAAAGAACACCCAGGGCTACGAACATAAAAGCACATTCTCCTCAAGTCAAAGTCCAGATTTGAACCATCAGACTCTCAAATTGAAACAATAAAGTTATGTTCTTTAAAGTCATCCACTTATGATATTTTTTGTTATGGTAGCCTTAAGTAACTAAGACACTCACTAACAAAACAGTTGAACATGAATCCAGCAAATTGGTTATTTATGAATATTGTAAAGTTATTTAAGCAAGATGACTGATCTTCCTTTTGAAGTTTTTCATTTATACATAAATAGATATTGCCTGTTTCATAGTTAGATTAATATCCACATTAAAAAACAAAACAAAACAAAACAAAACAAAAACCTTCTTTCCTCTAACTTTTAAATCCCTTTCTATTCCCAACTATCATTTAGTTGCCTCAATAAAACATAACTGGGATCAGCTGAACCTGCTTTGCGACCAAAGATCAATCTTGCTTTTTCTATCATCACTTTCCTCTCTCTTGTGATCATGGAGGAAGGGAATCTTTGTCCATCAAAGATACATTCCTCTACTGGCACTTTGGATTCCTTTTCTTTCACACATTGACATGAACTTCATTAGTTCAGGGCTTTCAAAACAGGGTCCTGAGATCAGCAACATCAGTTACTACCTTGAAATCTGAATCAGAAATTCTGTTCCCACTCGAAGCGACCCTGTGTCAGGCCTCCAAGGAGTGACTGGAGAGTTTGAACCACCAGGTTTGTGGTTCAAACTCACCTTGCAGTCCAGTGCTTTATCCCACAGTGCCATACCAGGACACCGTTAGCAGCCATTCTGTGCTTTATGTCATTGATATCATTCTTGCTTCTGTAATGTTGTTGTTAATTGACATTGAGTTAGTTCTGACCCATAGTGACCCTGTACAGGGTTTCCGAGGCTGTAAATCTTTATGGGAGCAGAAAGCCTTATCTTTCTCCTGCTGAAGAGCTGGTAGTTTCGAACTGCTGACTGTGAGGTTCACAGCCTGATTCGTAACCACTACACTACCATTCAATTCATATATGCACAACCTAATCACTTACCTTTAAAAATTCTCCCTGGGCCCAGACACTATCTCCTGTCTTTTCTCATCTCCTATTCACTCGTCAGTGCACTCTAAATTGTTCTTTTCATTCCACAGGAAAGTTCTCTCGCAAAACTCATCAATGAACTCCATGTTGTCAAATCCAAAGATGTTTCTCTGAACTCATGTTCAACAGCTCAGAAACAATTGACATATTTTACCTATCTCTCATGAACAATTTTCTCACTTAGATTTCATGAACTCCACATATTTTGGTTTCTTCCTTCCATAATGACAACTTTTTTCTAATATCCTTTTTGAGTTTGCCCTTTGTACAACTGCTAAAGTTAGGAGATCCTCAAAGACTTATTCTGCATACTCATATTTGCATACACTTTTCTATCGCGTTTTTGATCACGTACCTTGACATTGAATATGCCTTACAAATAATCTGAAATCTATCACAGATTTTTCTTTTCAGACTTAGTATCTAGCTAGCATTTTCCATGTTCTTTTTCATGTCTCACAGATGTATCAGTATTAATATGTGCAAAAATGAATTATTACCTGCAATTCTTCTGGTCTTCCTCAAATCAGTAAATACCATCACTATACATCAAGTCTCTAGAGATAAAGGTCAACTTGTGAATGTTTTGAGAAATGTCTTTTCTTTTATCCTCATGCTTATAAGAATAGTAAAATCTAAAGCTTCAAACAGCTTAATACATCTGAAATTGTGCCACTTCATTTTCTTTGCTCCTCTACCACAGAAGTTCAAACATTATGCTTTCTTACCTAGACTGTTGTTTAGTACCATGGAGTTGGTGTCAACTCAGTGCACTTATGTATAAAAGTGTATAGAGTTTCCAAATAGTGACTGGTGGATTTGAACCCCCAACCTTGGGGAGTAGTTGTCCATTGCTTATCCTAGAGTGCCACATCTGGGGTTGTGGCATGTTCACCTCTCCCATTTCCAGTTTTACCCCTTCCACTATGCTCCACCAAGTTGCTTGACGATTCATTTTAAAATCTAAATAAAAACTTGTAAGTATCCTCATTAAAACTCTCTGTTAGTTTATCACTTTATTCACAGTATATTTACTCATTTTACTGCATTATTCAAAGCATGCTCTCTATTTGCCTCACCACACAGCCTGCAACCTTCCTCAGTTTGGTCCTGTCTCATTGGTTTTCTTTCAGTTATTTATAACCTGAATTTTCACCCCTGTTGACTGTGTGAATGGCTGGCTTCATTTTACCATTCAAGTCTCAGCTAAAGACTCACCTGCCCAAAGGAAGGCTTTCCAAGCAATTAAAATTGGACTCTTTTCATATCATAGTTTTTTTTCTATTACATGCTTATAAATTGTAATATCTTTACTTGTTATTGCCTTTCTGCCCCACTGATGTGGTGCTGTATGATAAAGCACTGGACTGCAAGGATGGTTTGAAACACAATGTTAGCATTTCAAACTTACCAGCTATGCCTTGGAAACCCATACATGGTCACTATGAGTCAGAACAGACTCCACAGCTCTTAAAAATAACAACAACCACATTGTGTTATAAACACAAGGACATGTTTGTTTTGTTCAAAGTTTTATCCCTTGTTGTTGTAAGTTGTCATCATAACAATTTCTGACTCTTAGTGACCCATGTGTGCAAAGTAGAATTACTCCATAGGTTTTTGAAAGCTGTGGCCTTTAGGAAGCAGATCACCATGTGTTATTCCCATGGTACTGCTGGGTGTGTTTGAATTGTCAGCCTTTTTACTAGTATTCCAGCACTTAACTATTCATGTCACTTTGGTCTCCAGTTTTATCCTTATTGTCTGTAAATGAACATGACATGGAGTAATAACATAAATATAATAATAAACCGATCCCTTCAACACTTTTTGAAGGAATGAATTTATTATTATGTTAGCATTATGTACCAATGATGCTTTCTTCTTTGATAACAAACTACAAAGCATAATTTGTTATTCTAAAATAACATTTTTGATCCTCAGGATCACATTCTCCTTAGGTGTACATAAGAAATCTTTCATTCTTTGAATTCCTTACAACTGAAAGAACAACTGATACATTGAGTTATGGTATTGGAGAAGAAAATGGAAAGTACCATGTACAGACAAAGGAACAAACAAGTCTGTTTTTAAACAAGTACAGTCAGAATGTTGCTTAGAGCTAAGACAGTAAGACTTTGTCTCTCACATTTTGGACATGTTATCAGGAGGGACCAGTCTCTCAAGAAGGACATCATGCTTGATAAAGTAGAGTGTCAGCAAAAAATAAGACGAACCCCAATAAAATGGATTGACACAGTGTCAGCAGCAATGGGCTAAAGTGTAACTATTGTGAGGATGGGGCATGATTAAACAGTGTTCCACTCTGTTGTATATAGGGTCGCTAGGAATCAAAATCAACTCTTCAGTACCTAACAACAACAAAATAAGTTTAAAAATAGTCATAACAATGAGAAAAAAACCACAACTTTCTTCTACCTCCAATTCAAGAGAAAACATTGATTAGAGTCCCTGTTTTGAAAACACATTTGAATTTTCTTCAGGAATACCATTGTTGTTGTTGTTAAGTGCCGTCGAGTCGGTTCGGACCCATAGCGACCCTGTACAGGGTTTCCAAGAGTGTAAATCCTTACGGGAGTAGAAAGCCTCATCTTTCTCCCGCGGAGCGGCTGGTAGTTTCGAACCGCTGACCTTAAGGTTCGCAGCCCGATTCGTAACCACTACGCTACCAGAGCTCCACTCAGGAATACCATAAGTCCCCAATATCCACAGTAATGCTTAATGGAAAGCTGAAAATTGAAAAAATTTTTAAATTAACAGTGTTCTTAGATGATTATGCATCCGAATTTGTTGCTATAGTTTAATATTACTATTGTTGTGTGTCATCAAATGGATTTTATCTCATATTGATTTGATATTGTTATGTGTAACTCTGCTCATGTTCCTCAATAGCTAGAATTGTTCCATTGGCAGTAACTTATATGGTAGCAGGTCACCAGGCATCTTTTTCACACAAAGTCAATGATGGCTTCAATCCACTGACCTTTCAGTTAACTACAGTATCTATATTTTATGAGGATTGTATGGATTTGTTTCCCCATCATTGTTTGCTGCACTGATCAAGTATAAATTCAACTGAAATAGGTTTCATTCCTATAAAGAAGTTTACTTAAATTATATTCACTCTATCTAGCTATACTACCCTCAAATAAGCATCACCTGATGTTAAAAATCAAGAAAACCAAACCTACTACCATTGAGTAAATTCCAACTCATAGAAATCCTATGTAGGGTTTCCAAGGCTCCAAATTGTTAAGGGAGCAGAAAGACTCCTCTTTCTCCTGTAAGGCACACAGTAGACTCAAACTGCTGACTTTGTGATTAGCAGCCCAATATGTAACCCACTTCTCTACCAGAGCTCCTTTCATTTGATGATTTCTTTTGTTGTTAAGTTGTTTCTGACATTTAAATCTTTTGTGGGAGCATAAAGCCTCATTTTTCTCCTGTGGAGTGACTGGTGGGACTTGAACCTCTCTCTTCTGGTGTGCAGTCTAGTACTCATCATATGGAGCCACCACACTCCCCTCATTTGATGTTGTTGTTGTTGTTGTTGTTAAGTGCCATTGAGTCAGTTCCAACTCAAAGCAACCCTGTATAGGGTTTCTCAGAAGCAGCTGGTGGGTTTACATAGCTCACCTTGTAGTTTGCATTTCAGTTAGAGGTGGGGTAATTTTAAAAATAATACTAGCTACAAAGAAGCTTATTCTGTGTTCTACTTATTTTCCTTGATCTTTTTATCAATGCTTTGAAGGAGCTCTAGTAGTATGGTGGTTAGGAGTTGGGCTGCTAACCTTATGGTCAGCAGTTCAAAACTACCAGCAGTTCTGCGGGAGAACTGCTCCTCTAAAGATTTACAGCCTCGGAAACCCTATGCAGGGTCGCTATGAGTTGGAACTGACTCAATGGCACTTAGCAACAGCAACAACAACAACAACAACAACAACAAAGAAGTAGTTAAATTTGAAATTGTACAATATTGATAATCAACTTCATACACTATTTATGCTGAATGTCATTTGGTTCATTTCTGTTTAAATGGCTGAAATAGAAAAGGTTTCTAGATAATAAATCATTCCAGAAGATGATTATGTTTTCTCAAAGACTACGCATAAGCATAAAGCTGACTTACTATTTAACACATCAAGCTCATGCAAAGACTCTCACACATTTTGTTTGCTGGAATACCCTTACTATTGTTTGGTTATTGTTGATAATGAATTCTTCTTTGTAGAGATATCACAGTGTAACCCTAGGTGCCCTAAACCATTTCTGCCTTAAGAGCTGCTTCTCCCAACAACAATATGAGACAGATAGACTACCATTCCAAAGCATTGTTGTGATTAATGGATGCATTTGACACAGGTTATTATTTATTCCTTTTCCGTGTGAGACACCTCTTTCATAGAAAACTTTAAGTGCAGTACTAATACTTAAATTTGGATAGGTGGGGAGGTGGAAACTACATGGAGATGTGGACTTTTGAAGTTCATGAAAGGAGACAAAAAGTGGGGTTGGTCAGAATAAGGTCATACATTTTCATTACATTTCAAACTGAAGATGACACATTTTAAATATTTCTAAACTTTTGAGCACCATTTTAGACTACTCCCTGAATTCAGTTTCTTAAATACTGCAATATGATAGAGTTTGCTATCTCATTTGAAATATCCAGTTCCACATGCAATGTTTAGACTGTATAGAAACATTTTTTAAAATGTTGTATTGTGAATTATGTGATAGTTTACATTGGAAAACATTAGCTGTACATTCATCCTATTGTATATTGTTCCATTGCCATGGTGACAATCCACTCCATGCATCATCAACCAACCAAAAGATATACCTTGCAAACCTGCCCCGCCAGTCATCAGCACACAGCCCCTCTCCTTCTCTGGGTCTAAAGTCCCCAGCCGCACATTTTTAAAAGAGTAATTCCCATAGACTTCTTCCAGAAAATGGTTCTTTACTTATATAAAAGGTTGCATTTACTTGGTATATATATTTTTAGAAACATAAAATATAGAAAAAGGCTGCTATGAGTGTAGCCTGACTGATTGCATAGCATTACTACACTGTGGCTGAGAGTGCACCTCACTTTGGTGATCATAACGGATAATGCAGACCAGGCTACAGAGAGAAACTGACTCACTGCAACCAAATGCTTATGTCCTTTTTATTTATTATTTTTTTATTCCTGTCAAAAGCTCTGTGGATAAGGATATAACACTGAGATGTCTCTCTCCAAATTCACAGGTGAGAGGATTTTGAAATATGGAAATCATAGAAGGCACAGTGTTTAGCAAGTCAAGAAAAGTTCAGCAACAAAATCAATAATGCCTGGTCACCTTGTTGACATTATCTTCCAAATAGAGATTTCTAGTAGTGACAGGTGAAGGCAATTGGAGTGTTCCAAACTACTTCTCAGGCATAACTGTCAGGATGCCTCATCATAATCGGTGGCATGTTGCAAAAATAAATGTCATAAATGTGAAGAAGGGTTTAGAAAACACCTTTCCATATAGGAAATAGAGAGTCCTGGTATGGCGCTGTGGGCTAATGCGTCAGACTGCAGTCATTTGAACTTCAGGGTTGGTGGTTCAAGCTCACCAGCTGCTTCTAGGAAACCCTCTATGGGATCGCTATGGGTTGGAATCAACTTAACAGCTCTTAACAACAACAACAACATACAAGAAATAGTTTTAAGATTATATGCACATGTAAGCAAAGGCAAGTTCCATACAGTTGGACATGTAGACTCACATACTTAAAATTTGAATACAGTATTTCTCCAAAAAGTATATTATACAAAAGTGTATATACATTAACCTAGATTTTCTTTATTTGTAGTGCAGTCTTAAAAATTATATGTGGCTCTTTCTAGCCAGCGTCGAGCGATGGGTATCTCCCGGGACAACTGGCACAAGCGCCGCAAGACCGGGGGCAAGAGAAAGCCCTACCACAAGAAGCGGAAGTATGAGCTGGGACGCCCGGCTGCCAACACTGAGATCGGCCCCCGCCGCATACACACAGTACGGTTAGAGGAGGTAACAAGAAGTACCGGGCCCTGAGGCTGCATGTGGGAAACTTCTCCTGGGGTTCTGAGTGTTGTACCCGGAAAACAAGGATCATTGATGTTGTCTACAGTGCGTCCAATAATGAGCTGGTCCGCACCAAGACCCTAGTGAAGAACTGCATCGTGATCGTGTTCGTTGACAGCACACCGTACCTGCAGTGGTTCGAGTCCCACTATGCACTGCCTCTGGGCCGCAAGAAGGGAGCCAAACTGACTCCTGAAGAGGAAGAGATATTAAACAAAAAGCGATAAAAAAAAAAAATTCAGAAAAAATACGATGAAAGGAAAAAGAATGCAAAAAACAGCAGTCTTTTGGAGGAGCAGTTCCAGGAGGGCAAGCTTCTTGCATGTATCGCTTCAAGACCAGGCCAGTGTGGCCGAGCACATGGCTATGTTCTAGAGGGCAAGGAGTTGGAGTTCTACCTGAGGAAAATCAAGGCCCGGAAAGGCAAATAAAACCTCCTCCCTCACATCCGGGGACATGTATTAAAGGTGTTTATTCTAAAAAAAAAAATTATATGTGCTTGCCCTAGTTTTTTAAGTGTCCCTATTTTTACAATAAGCAGAACTTAAGGGGAAAATATGAGAGATAGAAATAAAATTAATATTAGTCTAGAAATGTGAGCAAAAGTCAGGATAAATATAAACAAGTAGTAGAATGATGAGATTTTTGAGAGGATACTGATAGATGAGCTTGTTGTTGTTAGGTGCCATGGAGTTGGTACCGACTCATAGCGACATTATGCACAGCATAATGAAACGCTGCCCGATCCTGGGCCAACCTCACAGCTGTTGCCACACTTGAGTCCATCGATGCTGCCATGTGTCCATTCCATCTTGTTGGGGGTCTTCCTCTTTTTCTCTGACCCTCTACATTACCAAACATGATATCCTTCTCCAGTGACTGGTCCCTCCTGACAATATGTCAAAAATATGAGTGATGAAGTTTGGCCATCTTGGCCTCTAAGGAGTACTCGGGCTGCACTTCCAAAATGGATCTATTGGTAACTGAGCTTAGGTAAACCTAAACTTGAATGCCATACTATATACATAACGTCATCATTTCCTTCACCATTAAAATCCAACTTGTTTGCACAGAAAACAAGAAAATTAATCATATGGATGTAACTGTATACATAAACCTTCAAAACAAAGTTCTTGCTATTTTAAAAGTTATGTAAGAATCTAGTAAACAGATTATGTGATTATAACAATTTAACGTGAAACTATTTACCAAGTACAAATTGAGTTAGTAGTTATATTTAATACGGAGACTTTTTAAAATAAAGATTTTACATATACTCATATTTCTGACTGTGATGCTTCAATAAAGCCTGTGTGTGGAACATAGCATTGAGAAAGATTTCTAAGTGAATTAAAGGCAGTAACCAGTTAGTAGATGCAAAAAAATGGCACTGATGGTTCCTTCCATAGCACTTTCTACTTCTCATCTGGGTTTGATGATTCATTGTAATGGCCATACTGAACTCATAGAGCATACTCACAATTATGGGGTTTATTAAGGAACTTGTTGTTGTTGTTGTTAAGTGCCGTTGAGTCAATCCTGACCCATAGCGACCCTGTGTAGGGTTTCCGAGGAGCAGCTGGTGAGCTTGAACCTCCACCTTGCACTTTAACGGCTTTGCATTCTGGCGCATTAACCCACAGCACCACACCAGGAGTTAGCAGGTTACAGTTTAGGGTCAGCAATAATTCAGAGCACAGTTCTTCCAGTCAAAACAGCCTCTCTTCAACTGTGCGCACAATGTTACAATGCTCTTTTTAGGGCTGCTGATAAATATCCAGAAAGCACTTCACCCCACTATAAACCTCAGCTCAAAGGCACTCAGCTCTAACCCCACTCCACAAGAGAATATCCTATCCAAAAATACTCCTGTTACTTGCACCATGGGCTGGGAAGCTCACCACTCTATCTGGGTCTCTGGCTCTTGGTTCAGCTTATCCTATTCTTCTGCTACTCCTCCAGTGTCACAACTTTCTGTCCCCGGGCTGAGGTGATTCAGTGTACAAGGAGTTCTGGTTCCAAAAGACATGATCCACTCCTGGTTTTTTCTTCTTTCCCCTTCCTGCTTTTGAAATGGCTCATTTTATACCGATGTTAAGAGTTCCAAGATTTTACAATCAAATTAAGCTTGTTAACCATTATTCACAACTGAATCATATCATCCTACCAATATTTACTCCCACCTTCTTTCACACAGATGCATCAAAGGAAAAAAACAAACTTATTTGGTGGGAGTTACAAACACTATGAGCAGAAGAGACATATGAAGCAATTCACTGCACTTCAGCCAACAAATATACAATAGACCCAAATGTTCTCTGCACTGTCCAACAAAGCAGGTAGAAATTTTCATTAGTTAACTTGCTGGTATCCCACAATTATTACCAGTTTCTATCAAGTCAGTTCTGACTCAAAGCAACACCCTTGGTGTCAGGGGAGAGCTATGTTCCATAGGTTTTCAAAGATTGATTTTCAAAAGTAGATTGCCAGATCTTTCTTCATTGGCACCTCTAAGTGGACTTATATCTAAACTTTTGGTTAGCACCCAAGTCACCTAGGGACTTCAGCATTCTACTCTTAGGAAGATAATTTCCATTTTTATTTATAGAACAGCTGATACAGAATCAGATTACCTTATGTCTTATTTGTATCATTTGTTAGGACGGTGGCTTTTACCTTTGATTTTAAAAGCATCAATAGGTACTTCTACTGAGAAAATAAAGATCTAGGAATTATGAACTTTAAAAAGAAACATGTTCTTAAAATGCATCATGTTAATTAATATGTTTAAATGTGTTGTTGTTGTTGTTGCTAAGTGCCCTGGAGTCAGTTTCTGAAGCATAGCAACCCTAATGTTGTTGTTGATTTTAAGCACCATCTAATGGGTTGTGACACATAGTGATCCTGTATAGGTTTTATGAGGGGCAGCTGGTCCGTTTGAACTATTGACCTTGTGGTGCGAATTCCATTGCTAATCCTACAGCAAAGGATTTAAAAAATTCATATATGTGGCTTCTAAAAGCAAAAGAGCAAACTACAAAAAAATAAGTTCCAGGGAGGAATATCAAAGCTGATATACTTTCCTGGGAAACTACTTACCCATACTGTCTTAACTATCAAAGGCTGCTATAACAGAAACACTACAAATGGGTGACTTTAACAAGCAGAAATGAATGCTCTTACAGGTTTAGAGGTAGAAGGCTGAATTCAGGGAGCTAGTTCTTGTTGGTCTATTGGCTTATAGTTTTGGAGGAAGGACCTTGTCTCCTTTTGGCATATGTGGATCAGCAGTTCCATGGGAATCGTTGAAGAAAATTGAACTTATCAGTACGTTGTTGACTCACTAAACATGATATATTAAGATATTTATGTGTGAAAAAGTGACATGGGCAATCTGAACTTGGAATTAAATGAGGGAATATTTTCAGAATTTACTAGATGTTAATATAATGTTTCTGCAAGGCTCCAATATTTCTAGATAGACCTCTCCACTCAGTTATCATCAGAAGAAAACATAACTTACACAGTATTAAGGCATGTATTTTAATCTGTAGAGTAAAATAGTCTGCATATAGAGTCCAAATGTGATAGTCTCCTGTAATAAACATTAATTTATTACCTCTATGCTCTAAAATCATCATTGATTGTCTGTTTTGCAATAATATCACGGGACCCTATAAACATTTCTCATTTGCCAGCTGCAATAATGTTAAATTTTGTCAGAATGGGTGCATAAGGAACACTGGAAAAAGAAAGGTTTCTTTTGTGGTTCTGGAATGCTCCTAAGGAACCCTGGTGTCACAGTGGTTTAAGCATTTGACTGCTAAGTACACGGTGTTGTTGTTGTTGTT